>NW_026019825.1:0-407402 GCF_900185275.1 Solanum verrucosum | reverse complement strand
TTTTTAAATTAATAAATAATTATTTTTAATAAAAACGACGGACTGCATCACTATCTATATAAAATAATTAATTAGCAAAAATACGCGAAATAAAGTGACGGACTAAGCGATGCCGTCCGTCGCTTTTTTTTAAAAAAATTTAAAAAAAATTTAATTAAAAAGCGACAGACTAAGAGACGTTGTCCGTCGCTTTTTAAAAATGTTTGACTAGATATTTTGACCAAAAATCGACAGACTAAGAGATGCCGTCCGTCGCTTTTTTTAAAAACTAATTAATAAAATATAATAAATTAAAACGACGGACAGCGTGGTTATTGTTTAATTTATAAATAATTATTTTTAATAAAAAGCGACGGACTAAGAGATGCAGTTCGTCGCTTTTTGTAAAATAATTTTTAAAATAATTATTTTAATTAAAAAGCGACGGACGGCATTTCTTAGTCCGTCGCTTTTTGGAGCTATGCTGTCCGTCGCTTTTTCTTCCGTCATTTTTTAGCAGTTTTTTAGTAGTGTATCAAGAAAAAAATAATTAGGAAAAGACCAAACTGACCCTGACTTACAGCTGAAGTGAGTCCCAGATGGAGGATTTCACAAACCGCCTAGGGGTACACGAGCCATATGAGTAGTAGTGATCCCTAGGACCAGTGGCTAAGCAAGTCCCCATCCACGAAGGGCCTATCTTCACATGATGTCTAGCCCTTACGACCCATCTAGGGTCTCATGAAAGGAGGCTGGCTTGAGGTGGATTCTCCCTCCCCTCCACGACCACCACTACGGGGCGTGAGGCTCTCCACGAGTTGTCTAAGGGCTCGTGGGAGGGGAGCCCCTCTTGGAAACGCACTAGAAGGTATCCACAAGCACCACCACAAGCTGTGGTGCTCTTCATTTCCTGTGAAGGGCTCCATGAAAGGGTGCCATGGCTCAGTTATGGGCTAATGACCTTCCACTTGGATCCTTTTCTAGACTTCTAAATTCAGAGGTGTTATGTTAGCTCCCCCTTGGAAACATTCATTCTCGAATGGTATTCTAGACATCTCATGAAAGAAAACAACTCAAATCTAGCAGCCCTACAAGTCTGCAATTACATAAATTCACATATCCAAGGAGAAACATAAACTCCAAGCTAAAGCATGTTCAAAACATCATATCATGAAGTCTATATGCAACTCATACTCAAATGCACATAAACATTTGACTCATTTTTCAAAACTTAAGCTTATTCATGAACATGCATAAATGAGGAAATCATGGAATATCTAAGACAGATGACACCAAAGAGGGAAACCATGAGGAACTCAATATGTCAAGCTAGAATAGGGGTAGAAGGAAAAAGATGAGGATAACGGGACATTGTAGACACATAATTCATGACTGAATTTAAGGTTTTACACCCAATTTGTTTTTTTTTAAATATATATATATATATATATTTAGTTGGTTTATTTGAAAAGATTTGAAAACATAAAAAAAAAATTGCATTTTAACGTATGTTTTATTTTCAATTGTTTATAAAGATATGAAAAGTTGCAAAAATATATTATTTTTCTTTTAAAAAAATTAGATTTAACAAATAAGCTAGTGTTTCTTATTTTTAATTAACTATATAACTTTTCTTATATTTTATTTAGTTCAAAATGATTAGTTATATATATAAATATATATAATTTATCAAAAAAACTATTTAAACTTAAACTACCCATTATCCTTGCCCCACTACCCCTCACATTTTGTGTATGTTTGGTTGTCTTGCTATATATATATATTAGCAAGACAACCAAACATACAAAAAACGTACCGAAAAGAAAGAAAAAACAAAAAAAAAGGCAAGACACAGTGCACACCAAAAAAGACACCATCAGCAAAGCAAAAAAAAACAACATATATACAAGGACACGAGAAGCAAAAAGAAAAAGAAGAAAATGAAAGCATCTGACAACAAACAATAGCAACACAAAAACACTCATATTTCTACCCTCGTCAGCAACAAAAAACACACAAACAAAATCAACACTACACACCAAAAGATTGTAGGTGTTCTAATCTAGCTTCGATTAAGTTTTGCAATACTTATTTCTTCATTTTGAGGTATAATTTTACCTTTTTTATTTATTTATTTATGGAATTGATGTAATTATGTGATATATTTTTTTAAAGTTTTGTTTCATTTATTGAAATGAATATTGACATCTTAACTTTATTTTGAGAGTTAAAGTAAACGACTCACATAATTAGGCATCTTGAATTATATTTATGTTATTTTTTATGTGAATCCCTAAAAGATGAATGAAATCCTATTATTATGTAAGAAGTTTTATTGATTTTTTTTATATTTAATTTTGCCGTGTCTAAGTCACTATTTTTTACGACATTGTCGTATCGTAATGTCAATGCCAATTGCCTATTTTAATTTATATATATTTTTAATAAATTTCATTACCCAATAGACAAACAAATATGTTATGTTGTTAAAGTTGAATTTCCTCTATTTTGGATTAGTTGAATTCTTATCAGGACCAATATAATTAAAATTATCACCGATTAATATACTAATGGAATAAAAGATTAGTTGTCTAGAGTTCACAAAAATAGGAGTAAGCATCTTTAATAATAGATGAGCTTTAGGCACGTTAAAAAATTTGTTTTCAATTAAGAATGTGGTTACAATTCTTTTTCTCGAGACATTAAAATAAGCTCAAGGATGCGGTGACATGACTTGTCCACTAATATAATTAACTTTTATTAATTTAAAGTATAGATTTATAAAAATAAGTTATTAAGTGTGATGCAAAGAAGACAATTATGTCTCTAATCTTGAAGACCAATAATGTGGTTATGTATCTAGGTCAAGACCAAATAAAAGTTCAACAAATAAAATATGCGAGCAAATCATGGTCTATAAAAATATATTCAAAAGATAGTTAAAATAAGCGTAAGTTAATAAAAGCAATTGTGCTAGAACCACGAGACTGGAGGGATGCCTAATACCTTCTCGATCAACAAAATTCCTTACCTGTATTTCTAGTTCGCAAACCAAATAAAGAGTCATTTCCTTTTGATTAGGGATTAAACAAAAAGGTGACTTGGAAAACCATAACTCAATTCCAAGCGACGACTCTGAACAAAAATAAAATAACCCCTAATCAATACTGTCACTTGAATTGGAAAATCCTTTCTACAATCCAAAAAGGGTGTGACATCTCTGACGACTTTGCTAGGGAATAACCATAACTCGAGCTTATTGACTTCTTACATGATCTTGTTATTATTTTTTTGGATATATTGTGTATGACGGCCTAATGTGCTACTTTTTTCTCATTTATTACTTTGATATTGTTGAATTGTATTATAAATTATCTTCTTTCACGCAGCTCTTCTTAGTCTATAAAAAAACACTTTACACATAGTCATAGGAATGCAATTATGCATCCTATTTTTTATTGAGATAAAGTTAGAGTGTTTTGGCACCTAATGAAGGATTTTTAGCCGCATATGTTAGGCGGGGTTGGATCAGTAATGAAGTCGAAATAGCATTGCTACCGATAAGTTGCCTCTCCATAGCTCGAGTTGCCCGCTTGAGTAAGTCAGTCTAGATGCCTATCTCCTTTAGGTTAATAGTTACCACTAGTAGGCTCCGCTAATTTGCATCATTTGCATTGACAAAGTGTGGCTCAACACAAGGATCGGGTCGTCTAGGCCATGACTCCCTCTTTGGAACAACGTGTGCATTCTGTGTGTTATTGGTAAATATTATTTGAAAGGTCTTTTCATATTGACCAATCTTAGGGTGATCAATGATTTCTACACATTAAAAAGAAATGGAAAAAGAAAGAGGAAAAACACAAAAAATCAATATTTCAGAAGCATTCATGCATTTCATAAAAATGCAAATTCCAAAATACAAAATTCAAACTCGTTTCTTAATTAAAATCATTAAAAAAATTAGTTTGTTTTGTATTGTTTGTAGAAACAAATTCCAAATATTTTATTTTCAAAATACTTTGAAAAATACTATATTTGTCAAGTCAAGTTTTAATATGTAAATGTTATTTTACCTTCCAATCTGAACGAACTATGCACACTTGATTCTCACCTCAATGAGATACGTAGGTAGCCCTTCTTGGGTTCGGTGGTCCTTATTTAAATTTTCAAAAAAATATATAAGTATTTCTTATTAAATATAATGGTGTTTATGATTTTCCTGAACTACGTTTGACATGATTCTTGGTTTGACAAGATACACAGGCAGCCTTATGTTGAGGTTTGGTCCAACTAAGCAAAAATCTAAAATGTCTTTGTCACAAAAAAGCGGGGTAAAAAAAAGCGGGATAAAAAAATTGGATTTGAAAAAAATTTGACTTGGTTGGTACCAACATACTTAGGAGTGTGCATAAGAAAAAAAATGTGTTAAGACTATTTGACAAGGCAGACCAACTTTGTTGTGACCAATAAACTTCTTTTGGTACCTCTTGATATATTTATGTAATACTTGAGAAACTGTTTTTGTTTAAAGTTATGGCTAAAATTAAATTCTAACGCATGTTTTCATGTGCATTGTGTGGTGAGCTTTATATATAAAATTCAATGACATGACTTTTTTGATCCAAAAACTTGGCCTGAATGTTGGTTGAAGTGAAATTTTGAGCAACATTTTATTTGAGAAAAAATTATAGGCTTTCTTTGATCTGATTGTGCCTTTCAAGACTACCGAATGACATGTTTATCCATAAACCTCCCATTTTGAGGCTAAAACACTTTTATTTGAATAATCGTATTTTAGCATATATCCTTTTGAGTGCACACATGCACTATTCCTTGGTCCCACCTCCCTGAGCACTCTATCAATTAGCTACACAATGCCAAAGACCTAAGTTGGGTAAAAACGTGAAAAGGCCAAATATGTGAAAGTTAAAAAAAATGACAAAGAAAAGCTAGAATAAAAAATGAAAAAAATCTCCAACAAAAAGGAGAGATAATGAGAAAAAAAGAAGAAGAAAATAAACGAGGAGAAACTTTCAAGAAAACAAAGGTCAAATGCAAAAATGAATATTGAGAGCATTGTGAAAATTTTAAAGAGGAAATAGTCACTTTATCGCAAATAAATATCTTACCTTTCTCTAAGCCTACATTACAAGCCAATGTCAAGTCATATTTGATCTCATTTTTTGTGTTCTCACATTAGTGGACATTTACATGAGGGTCAAGCATATGATGTCTCCATGTCATGCATTGAACATCTTTCTGAGTATGAGTGACTTTCAAAAAATGTCCTACGATCTAAATTATTCTATAGTGTGTGAAAAAGGACTTTATTTGTTGTAAGATCACTTGAAACATGAAGATATGAATAGTTCTAGTCCCTTAATTTATGCAAGATGGACTGATCTTGTTAATACTTAATAATGTTTGAGATACCATTTGAAACTATATGGATTACTCAAAAGTGACCTCAAATTTGTCTAAAAGTAGTTGAAGGTGATTCACATGCATAATACTAATTTTTGGTACCAACTAAAGTCAAAACAATCTCAACCATGAATTAATTTATTTCTTTTCTCCTCTAGTATTTTTCTTTTTTTAAAAAGAGATCTTTTTGTAAATAATAATAATAATAATAGTAATAATAATAATAATAATAATTTTTTATTTATATGAACTATGTTTAACTGGATTTTTGCCATATAAGATACGTAGGCAGTCCTACAATGGGTTTGGCCTCACAAAATAAAATTTTATATCCTTGAAGCAATGAAATTGGTTCATTTTTTTCAAAAAATAAATATAAAAAAAATGATAAATGAAAAAGAGTTTCAAAGTTCCTCAATTTAAAAACTGGGGCATATTTTTATTTGTAAAAAAAAATCACTCTTATTACTAGGGAACAAACACCCTATTTGCATTTTGACCTTAGGGAATAAACACCCTAGATGCATCATGTTTCATTTCTAGGGAATAATTATTCTAGTTGCATTTTGACCTTAGGGAAGAAAACAACCTAGAGACATTTAGGGAAGAAACACCCTTTAATCTTGAATTTTTAGGGAACAAACACCCTAGTTACATTTTGACCTTATGGAACAAACACCCCAATGGTATTTGAGAGAACAAACACTCTATCATCACTTATTTGAAGGGATCAAACACCCTAATACATACCTATCATGCATTTTTCTTTGGTACAAGTATTTTTCATTCAAGTTAATAGCTTAAATAATATTTTTCATGTGCAAACTGGGGCAACAAAATAATGTTTATGGTGATTCTATTGATGATTCTGTTAAGTGAGATCTTCCTAAGTTATGAGATTTAGTATATTAGGGATCCTCCTGGACAATGGGATTTAGTATAGCAGGACCCTCCTGGACAATGGAATTAGTATAGCAAGACCCTCATGGATAATGGGAATTACTATAGCAGGACCCTCCCAGACAATGAGATTTAGTGTAGTAGGACCCTTATGGACAATGAGAATTAGTATAGCAGGACCCTCCTAGACAATGGGAATTAGTGTATCAGGACCATCTTGGACAATGATAATTAATATAGCAGGACCCTTTTGGAGATTGGGATTTAGTGTAGCAGGAACCTCCTGGAAAATGGGAATTAGTATTGCAGGACCCTCATAGACAATAGGAATTAGTATAGCAGGACCCTCCTGGACAATGGGATTTAGTATAGCAGGACCCTCATGGACAATGGGATTTAGTATAGCAGGACCCTTATGGACAATGAGAATTAGTATAGTAGGACCCTCTTGGACAATGAAAATTAGTGTATCAGGACCATCTTGGACAATGGTAATTAATATAGCAGGACCCTTCTGGAGATTGGGATTTAGTGTAGCATGAACCTCCTCGACAATGAGAATTCGTGTAGCAGGACCCTCCTGAACAATTGGAATTAGTGTAGGAGGATCCTCTTGAACAATGAAACTTAGTGTAGCAGGACCCTCCTGGACAATGAGATTTAGTGTAGCAGGACCCTGGACAATGGGATTTAGTGTAGCAGGACCCTCTTGGAGAATGGGAATTAGTGTAGCAGGACCCTTCTGGACAATGAGATTTAGTATAGCAAGTTCCTCCTCGACAATAGGACTTAGACTAGCAGGACCTTCCTGGATAATGGGATTTAGAGTGACATATTAAATTTAACTGATAATCATGAGGAAATGTTTGATTTAAACATTCACAAGCCATCTGAAGAATGCATCACAACAAAGCTCAAATTGTTCAGAGTCTCGATTCAAAGCTAAGCACTATCTTTTATTTTTCTCACAAAATTTTCTTTACTATAAACTAGGGCAAAATTTTGTGATATTACTTTTTGTTGTTTTAATTTTAGGAATCCACTTGTAGAATAAGGTCAATCCACATTTCAAGCTCAAGATCTTATCCAGAAAATAGACAAACTTTCAAGCGCATTGAAAATTGAAGTAGTAGGAGCAAACCCTAAGAACATGGTCAATATCCAAATTAGAGTAGAAGTAGCCTACCTAGAGAAAGACATTTACCTTCACACTCACTTGATATGAAAATTAATATCTCACAACTTGAGAAACATGAAAACCCAAGAAGACTCAAGAGAAGTTGCATAGATAGGAGCTTGTAGTTTTACTTCCCTTTTGACTATTAACTTTCATTTTTTTTATGTAAGGAAAGGAACCGCGACTTGAAGTCTCAATGGAACCTCACTTAACTTCAAACTCATCACCTTATTTCCTCGAAATACACCTAACCTGATTCCCTTATAACCGGGATATGTAGGATGTCCAAAACAAGACTCGGTCACATATTTTTTCTTTCAAATAAGAGTTTGGTCAAAACTTGTCACGTTGTCTACTTCTTTGTCTGCAAATTCTTCGTGTTTTCAGTCAAAAAGGGGCAAACTGTAGACACATAATTTTTTACTGAACTTAAGGTTTTAAACCATTTTTTTTAAAAGTAAAAAAAGAATATAATATATATATATTATATATATATATATATATATATAGTGGGTTTATTTAAAAGATTTGAAAACAACAAAAATAAGTAAACTTAAAACTACCCATTACCATTCCCTAGTACCCCTCTACTACCCCACTCCCCTCACATTTCACTCCGTTCTCCCCACTTCCAACACTACAAACACACACACACCCAACACATATATATATAGCATGACAACCAAACATACACAAAACAGACAGAAAAGAAAGAAAAAAACAATAAAAAAGACGACACACACGCTGCACACCAAAAAAGACACGATCAGCAAAGCAAAAAAAATACCAACATATATACAAGGACACGAGAAGCCAAAGGAAACCGAAGAAAAAGAAACCATCTGACAACAAACAATAGCAACGCAAAAACACTCATTTTTATACCCCCGTCAGCAACAATAAACATACGAACAAAATCAACACTACACACCAAAAGATTTGTGGGTTTTCTAATCTAGCTTCAATTAAGTTTTGCAGTACTTATTTCTTCATTGTGAGGTACAATTTTACCTTATCTTTTTTTTTGATTTATTTATGGAATTTGATGTAATTATGTGATAAGTTTTTTTATGTAGTTTTGTTTCATTCATTGAAATGAATATTGACATCTTAAGTTTATTTTTAGAGTTAGGAGTAAACAACTCACATGATTACGCATCTTGAATTATATTGATGCATTTTTTTATGCAAATCCCTAAAGGATCAATGAAGTCCTATTATTACGTAAGAATTTTTATTGATTTTTTTTGTTATTCAATTTTGTCGTGTCTAAGTCACTATTGTTTGTGACATTGTTGTAGCGTTATATTGATGCCAATTTCCTATTTTAATCTACATATTTCTGAATAAATTACATTACCCAAAAGACAAACAAATATGTTATGTTGTTAAAGTTAAGATTACTGTATTTTGGATTAGTTTAATTCTTATGAGGACTGATTTAATTAAAAATATCATCGATTAATATAATAATGGAATAAAAGATTAGTTGTCTAGAGTTCACAAAAATAAGAGTAAGCATCTTTAATACTAGATGAGTTGTAGGCACATTAAAAAAATTATTTCAATTAAGAATGTGGTTACACATCTTTTTCTTGAGACATTAAAATAAACTTATGGATGAGGTCACACACCTTGTCCACTAATATAATTAACTTTTATTAATTTAAAGTATAGACTTATAAAAAAAATAAGGTTATTAAGTGTGATGCAAAGAAGACAGTTATGGTCTCTAATTGTGAAGACCAAGAATGCAGTACGTATCTAGGTTGAGACCAAATAAAAATTCAACAAATAAAAAATACGAGCAAATCATGGCCTTTAAATATATATCCAAAAGAAAGTTAAAATAAATATAAGTTAATAAAAAGGGACTGTGCTAGAACCCACGAGACTCGAGGATGCCTAATACCTTCCACTCGGTCAACAAAATTTCTTACTGGATTTGTAGTTTGTAGACCAAATAAGAGTCATTTCCTTTTGATTAGGGATTAAACAAAAAGGTGACTTGGAACACCATAACTCAATTCCAAGGGGCTACTCTGAACAAAAATAAAATAATCCCTAATCAATACCGTCACTTAAATTGGAAAAACCCTTTCTGCAGTCCAAAAAGGGGTGTGAAAGACATCATATCGGCCTCGGCCTCCCAAGTAGCACCCTCAACTAACTGATTCTTCCACAACACTTTCACGGAAGCAACTTCTTGACTTGTCGGTACAAAATCTCAACCGGAACATCTTCATAAGAAAGATTTTCATCAACTCCCAAACCTTCTAAAGGAACTATAGATGTCGGACCACCAACACATTTCTTCAACATGGAGACATGGAAAACTGGATGCATCGATGCCAGTTCATTAGGCAATTCTAGTTCATAAGCAACCTTATCAATAAGTCTCAAAATCTGATATAGGCCTACATATTAGGGACTAATGTAACACTCTGGATTCGAAACGAGGCAAAATAGTAATTTAAGAAAAATTGCAGGTGCCATCCATGAGAGGCCACTCACGGCCCGTGGACTGAACCACAGACTGTAGGTAGGGTTTGATGTTAGAAGGAGAGCCCTTGAATTTAATGTGGTTGATTGGGTTTACTTGAAAATCTCACCCCTAAAGGGCGTGATGAGGTTTGGTAAGAAAGGGAAGCTTAGTCCCCGATTTGTAGGCCCATATCAAATTTTGAAGCATGTTGGTAAGGTTGCTTATAAACTTAATTTGCCTAATGAGTTGGCACCAGTGCATCCAGTTTTCCATGTCTCTATGTTAAAGAAGTGTGTTAGAGATCTGACATCTATAATCCCCTTAGAAGGGTTGGGAGTGAAAGAGAACCTTTCTTACGAAGAGGTTTCGGTTGAGATCTTAGACCGATATGTTAAGATATTGAGGAAAAATGATGTTGCTTCTGTGAAAGTGTTATGGAGAAACCATCTAGTTGAGGGTGCTACTTGGGAGTTCGAGGCCGATATGATCTCCCGATATCCTCATCTTTTTCCTCGTACTCTAGCTTGAGGTACTGGATTTGCTCTTGGTTTGTTCTATGATTCATGTGTGTTTTATTTGTTCTCATGATTTCCTTATTTTATGCATGTTCATGGAAAAACATAAGTTTTGAAAGAGAAAGACTTATGTGATTTATTTTCCTCATGATATTGTGGATAGAGTATGAGTTGCCTATAGACTTCAAGAGATGAATTGTTGAACATGCCTTAGCTTGGAGTGAAGATTTACTCCTTGGATATGTGCTTTGAGTATAGATTGCATACAGGCTCTATGAGATTGTTTTGAGCATGCTTTTAAGTTTGGAGATGGTAGTTCCTCCTTGAATGTAAGAAATCTAAAAATTTCATGCATATTGAGTTGTTAGATGTAGTTCCTACTTCCGTATGATGCATTGAGTATGTTTAGCTTAGAATTGATGTCCCATCCTCGGTTGTGTATATTTTGATGAGTTTCATTTTATGGGCTGCTAGTCTTGAGTCTTTTCGTTTAAAAAATGTGCCTAGAATCTCATTCGAGGACGAATGATCCCAAGGGGGAGATAATGTAATACCCCGGATTCGAAACGAAGTAAAACAACAATTCCAAAAAAATTACAAGTGTCATCCACGAGAGGCCACCCATGGCCCGTGGACTAAACCACGGACCGTAGGTAGGGTCCGTGGTTGGCCACCCCAAGCCTAGGCTTAGACTCCAGGACCACGGCCTGACCAACAAATTGTCGGTCAGACCACGGTCCATGGTCCAAGGTCCGTAGGTCAAAGTCCCAAAAACGAGTCTCTAACCACCAAACGACGGTCGTGCAGGACGGTCTGTCGTCCTGACCACGGTCCGTTGGTCAAGGGTGCGTAGGTCAAAAGCTGGCAATTAGTTTAGGGGCACATGGGTCTTTTGTTGTTTTAATTAAATCAAAGTGGTGTCGTTTTGCCTAAGTCTAGAAACCTATATAAGTATTTTTAATACCTAAATTCAGTCATTTTCTCAAAATCCCAAAACTCCTCTCTCAAATATTCTCTGTCTAAAAGGTTGAAGAAGAAGGAAGAATTGAAGCTATGGTCAAATCAAGTCTCCAATCTTCCTGATTTTGTGGGCTTTGTGATTAAGGTAGGATGACTTTTCATCCATGTGATCCTTTCTCCCATAGAGCCCCTTTAGATTACCCAATTGTGAAGTCTAAATCCCCTATTCTAGTTAGGATTTCTTCCATTGTTATGGATTATGATGAATGTTGATCCAATTGAGTGGATTATGATTGCTTATGATTGAATTAGTAGGATTAAATGTTTTTAGGATGAAATTACATGTACCCATGCCTATTCAATTTTTCTACATGAATTGATATAATTGGGTTAGATGCCATGAAGGGAAGCCTTATATGTTTTGATATCTCATTATAGGATTGATGATTTATGATTAGCATTGCTTGAGATTGAAGCATATATGATGAACATGATGTTAAGTGCTTGAGAGTAAAGCTTAGACTATGAATTGTTGATTGTCGAATCTATTGTGGTGGAAGAGATACTTCCCACATGGCATAGTAAAGCATGAATGCATGAAGGTAAAGGTCTTCTCACTTGAATGATTCTAGGTTGAAAGGATTGCTCACCTAAAATGAATCTAGACTAAAAGACTATGTAATTGATGAGGCTAGAGGCAACTACCCTTGACCTCTATATGGGAAGGATATGAGGTTATTTCTCATACACCTTAGAATTGAACAAGCTGTGACTCCCCATGTTCCTTATATGATGAATGGACATGGAGGCGAGTACCTATGATCCCTATAATATGATGTAAAGGCAAGTACTCGTGTCGTATGATGTTGGTCATGGAGGAGAGTACCCATGATCTTAAAGTAAGTAAGGCAAGAGGCGAATACCCATTAACCTTTTTAGTTAGGCAAAGAGAAGAATCCCCATGTGTTTAAAAGTAAGTATGAATAATGTGAATTATGTTATGAAGAATGAATAGCTTGGACTGTTGCTTGAGATACCTTCTATGAAGTAAGCATGACTAGAGGCGGATGACCCAAGTTTTGACTAAGGATAAGTTAAGGTTGCTTGAGAAGTATTCCTCTTTTATTATGGTGATTTATGTACATTGATTATGCTTATAGGTTATATTGACTAACCCTTATGTTTATGTTTTTTATGAAAGTTTTCATATTTAGTACATTATTGTGCTAACACATACTCTTTCCTAAATTTCTTATCCAAATGTTGGGTCCGGCAATATCGATTCTCACACTCATGGCTACTATCATAGTATATCAATGATTGAAGATTTGGTGATTCCTTTTAGCATTCAAGGATTTGACCACCATTTTCTTGTATTTCTTTCTTTTCATGATTTGAACTATTGTATGGGTTGTGTCCCAAAGATATGCATGTTTTAGATGGTTTGTGACAGTTGTATTAGACTTTCGCTCGTTTTATAAAGACTTTGATTGAATTGAAAATGTTTTAAATTTCCACACCTATTTCTATTACTTTATGTTATGATATGCTAAGTGGCTTGTATCGCCTCTCAGGGTCTTGTACCCCTTATTACATCTAAGGGGTACCCCTGGGTCGTGACAACTAAGCTTCTCTTTCTTACAAAACCTCATTACACCCTTCATGGGTGAAGTTTTCAAGTAAACTCAATCATTAACATCAAACTCAAGATCTCTTATTCTAGCATCGACATATGACTTTTGTCGACTTTGAGCCATTTTAAACCTTTCCCTAATAAGTCAAATTTTCTCCATAGCCTCATGTACCATCTCGGGACCTATTAGGGAAACTTCACCCACTTCAAACTATCCTATAGGAGATCTACACCTCCAACCATAAAAGGCCTCAAATGAAGCCATACTAATACTTGAGTGGTAACTATTGTTATATGCAAACTCAATTAAACGCAAATGATCGCCCCAATTTTCCTTGAAATCAATCACATATGCTCTCAGCATATCTTCCAAAGTTTGGATAGTATCCTCCACTTGTCCATTGGTTTTTGGGTTAAAGGACGTACTAAACTTAACCCGAGTACCAAGACCCCTTTTGAAGGATTTCCAAAATTGAGTAGTGAATTGAGTACCACAATTTGAGATAAGGTAACATTCCGGAAAATGGTAGACTAAACTAGAGTCTAACATAAAACTAGTAGGCTAAGTGGAGCTTGACGTTAAGGTTAGAGCCTTGTATATACATCCCCGTTACTTGAAATTCATGGTTTGGTGTTAGAACGTCAAGGCCTAAACCTCAGGGACCAACCATGGGTCCTTGAGGAAAAGACTAAAAAATGGGACCTGGGCAGTGACCCACGAGGGCACCTATGCCCCATAGGTCCACCCACGCCCCGTAGGTGAGGGTCATGGGTCAAGTCCCTTAAATTCAACCCCCAGACCATGACCAATGGTTTACCAGCATAGGCCATGGTCCCACCCACGGTTTGTGGGTTCCTGGTCGTAGGTCACACCTGAAACTACATTATGGCAGTTAAGGTTAGGGGTCTTTTTGGCATTTCCTTTTTAATTAATGGTTATGTGGTGTCGTTTTCAGCCTATTCTAAAAACCTATATAAGTATTTTTCCCACTTAAATTAACCCATCTAATATCATAATCGTTAAATCCCCAAATCAAAATCATATCCTCTCCAAAATCTTCTCTCTAGAACCCCAAAGAAGAAGAAGATGAAGATCAAGTTAGGGCTTGAAGAAGGAGGATTTTTCCCATGATTTTGTTGGATTTCTTCACCTAAGGTATGGTAGTCTTTGATTCATGGGTAGCTTTCTTCCATGGAGTCCTCAAACTCTCAATTTCAAAGTAGAAAAGTCTCCAAAAACTAGGGTTTCACTTCAAGTCATGGATTCTTTCTAAAAATGTTTTCAATGATTTAATTATCTTATATTGTGATTGAATTGCTGTTTTATGGTGGATTTATGATAAAATCTCCCATGAAGCCATGGAACCCCCTATCCCTAATTTATGACTTTGTGATGTGGGTGAATTGTAGTAAGTTGAGTACCATGAGATTGTATTTGTTGTAATTTAACTATTGTAATCATGTTATTATCCATTTTTAATGTAGTAACCCTAGAGGTGGTTGGGTGAATGTGATCCTTGATCCAAGAGGAGTAAAACATGGGAATTATGCCAAATTGTGGGCTTCATGTATACATGCTTATGAACATGAATTTATTCTAATTGTTGTGTTGATTGAAAGGTCATTCTCATAAATACATAATGAACATGATGTGAAGGGCTTCCTAACAATGTAATGATTCTAAGGTTGAAAGACTATTCCCACCTATTGAATCTAAGAGCTATCCCATGAACCATGATGGATTGAGTGTTAAGGCATTCTTCTATAATAATGAACATGAATCAATACTAAATGTGTAAATGTGGGAAGAAATGTTTAGCACCGAGTGTATATTGAATATGAGATGGGGCCTTCTACCATAATTGAGTCCGGGTTCCTAACACATGTATCTCATGAGATGGAGACCTTATACCATAGTTGAGTTCGAGTTTATAGTAGCGATCTCCTTATCCCATACCTATGTGCCCTCATAGGTCTTTCGGTAGTGGATCCACCTAAAAGCTAAAACATGTTAGTTCTACCTTAGGCAAGTAGGACACCTCTTTTAGGTGTGGAGGCATGACACCGAATTCCATGTTAAGCTCACATGGTCCATGTCGATTAAGGCTTATTCCCACCATGACAAGAATTGAACATGAACATGAAGTATGAATGATGGTTACTCAATAAACTTACTTAGCTTGGGTAGGATTATGGAATATTGTTCGAGCATTGCACAAGTATGTTTTGAGGGTACAAACGGTATGTTTCTTACATGATATGATAATTTATATAAGGGAAAAGGGACAAATATACCCCTGAACTTTCATAAATTGTATGTAAATACCCTTCGTTATACTTTTAGAACTCTGATGCCCCTACTGTCTAATTTTTAGAGCATGTATACCCTTTGGACTAACGGAGGGACACGTATCACGATCTTGACAACCTATCCAAAATTTATTTAATTTTTATTTCCAAATAAAAAATTGACCCGGGGAATTAAAAACCCACCCAAATAATTTAAGACCCGCTCCGAAATTATAACCAAGTTATCAAGAGATGGAGAACTAATCCTAAAGTAAACTTCAAAGTTTTCTAACCATGTTAGCATTAAATTCCCTGGAAATGGAAATTCATGCAGGAAAGCTCAAGTAATTCTTGAATCGCCAATCAAACTAGGAACCTTCGCTTTGGTACAAATATCAGTACTAAGACTTTCATTGTTTTTTCCTAATATTGGCATGTCAACAACTGCAATTCTTGATTCTTCATCAATTTCTATTCAATTGACGCACACGAGGTTCTTGTCTTGAAAAATGCAGGAAGTGTTCCAAAAGGTTATTTCAGTATGTGATGTTTTCCCTAAGGCTGCTTAATGTATTGTTGATTTTCGATTTTCACAGATCTATTTTCTTGGCTTTCAGCCCTATAATATTCATTTTTCAAAGTTTCAGTCATCTAAAATAGTTATTGAGTTTTGTGATTATAAATCCATTCGAAGGTCGCTAGTTCGATTCGTCGGAGCTGTTGGAGCAGCGGTGAGGGAGAAATAGGTGAGTGGTGGTCAGGTTTCATGGTGGATGAAGGTCGCTACCTCAGTGATTTTGCTGGAGCGTCGCTAGAGCAAGGGAGGTTGGGTTCGATAGCAATTAGAGGTGGTTTTGTATGTGGAGCTTCGCCGAAGAAGATGGAGTCGCCGGAGAAGATGGAGTTGCGGCAGTTGCTTGAACTAGAGAAGAAAGGAAATATGGGATTTATTTGGGTGGATCTTAAATTATTTGGGTGAGTTCTTAATTATCTGGTTCAATTGTTTAATTGGAAATAAAAATTAAATAAATTTTGGAAAGGTTGTTAAGATCGTGACACGTGTCTCTCCGTTAGTTCAAAGAGTATGCACGCTCCAAAAATTAGACGGTAGGGGCATCAGAGTTCTAAAAGTATAACGAAGGGTATTTACATACAATTTATGAAAGTTCAGGGGTATATTTGTCCCTTTTCCCTTATATAAATTATCATATCATGTAAGAAACATACCGTTTGTACCCTCAAAACATACTTGTGCAATGCTCGAACAATATTCCATAATCCTACCCAAGCTAAGTAAGTTTATTGAGTAACCATCATTCATACTTCATGTTCATGTTCAATTCTTGTCATGGTGGGAATGAGCCTTAATCGACATGGACCATGTGAGCTTAACATGGAATTCGGTGTCATGCCTCCACACCTAAAAGAGGTGTCCTACTTGCCTAAGGTAGAACTAACATGTTTTAGCTTTTAGGTGGATCCACTACCGAAAGACCTATGAGGGCACATAGGTATGGGATAAGGAGATCGCTACTATAAACTCGAACTCAACTATGGTATAAGGTCTCCATCTCATGAGATACATGTGTTAGGAACCCGGACTCAATTATGGTAGAAGGCCCCATCTCATATTCAATATACACTCGGTGCTAAACATTTCTTCCCACATTTACACATTTAGTATTGATTCATGTTCATTATTATAGAAGAATGCCTTAACACTCAATCCATCATGGTTCATGGGATAGCTCTTAGATTCAATAGGTGGGAATAGTCTTTCAACCTTAGAATCATTACATTGTTAGGAAGCCCTTCACATCATGTTCATTATGTATTTATGAGAATGACCTTTCAATCAACACAACAATTAGAATAAATTCATGTTCATAAGCATGTATACATGAAGCCCACAATTTGGCATAATTCCCATGTTTTACTCCTCTTGGATCAAGGATCACATTCACCCAACCACCTCTAGGGTTACTACATTAAAAATGGATAATAACATGATTACAATAGTTAAATTACAACAAATACAATCTCATGGTACTCAACTTACTACAATTCACCCACATCACAAAGTCATAAATTAGGGATAGGGGGTTCCATGGCTTCATGGGAGATTTTATCATAAATCCACCATAAAACAGCAATTCAATCACAATATAAGATAATTAAATCATTGAAAACATTTTTAGAAAGAATCCATGACTTGAAGTGAAACCCTAGTTTTTGGAGACTTTTCTACTTTGAAATTGAGAGTTTGAGGACTCCATGGAAGAAAGCTACCCATGAATCAAAGACTACCATACCTTAGGTGAAGAAATCCAACAAAATCATGGGAAAAATCCTCCTTCTTCAAGCCCTAACTTGATCTTCATCTTCTTCTTCTTTGGGGTTCTAGAGAGAAGATTTTGGAGAGGATATGATTTTGATTTGGGGATTTAACGATTATGATATTAGATGGGTTAATTTAAGTGGGAAAAATACTTATATAGGTTTTTAGAATAGGCTGAAAACGACACCACATAACCATTAATTAAAAAGGAAATGCCAAAAAGACCCCTAACCTTAACTGCCATAATGTAGTTTCAGGTGTGACCTACGACCAGGAACCCACAAACCGTGGGTGGGACCATGGCCTATGCTGGTAAACCATTGGTCATGGTCTGGGGATTGAATTTAAGGGACTTGACCCATGACCCTCACCTACGGGGCGTGGGTGGACCTATGGGGCATAGGTGCCCTCGTGGGTCACTGCCCAGGTCCCATTTTTTAGTCTTTTCCTCAAGGACCCATGGTTGGTCCCTGAGGTTTAGGCCTTGACGTTCTAACACCAAACCATGAATTTCAAGTAACGGGGATGTATATACAAGGCTCTAACCTTAACGTCAAGCTCCACTTAGCCTACTAGTTTTATGTTAGACTCTAGTTTAGTCTACCATTTTCCGGAATGTTACCTTATCTCAAATTGTGGTACTCAATTCACTACTCAATTTTGGAAATCCTTCAAAAGGGGTCTTGGTACTCGGGTTAAGTTTAGTACGTCCTTTAACCCAAAAACCAATGGACAAGTGGAGGATACTATCCAAACTTTGGAAGATATGCTGAGAGCATATGTGATTGATTTCAAGGAAAATTGGGGCGATCATTTGCGTTTGATTGAGTTTGCATATAACAATAGTTACCACTCAAGTATTAGTATGGCTTCATTTGAGGCCTTTTATGGTTGGAGGTGTAGATCTCCTATAGGATAGTTTGAAGTGGGTGAAGTTTCCCTAATAGGTCCCGAGATGGTACATGAGGCTATGGAGAAAATTTGACTTATTAGGGAAAGGTTTAAAATGGCTCAAAGTCGACAAAAGTCATATGTCGATGCTAGAATAAGAGATCTTGAGTTTGATGTTAATGATTGAGTTTACTTGAAAACTTCACCCATGAAGGGTGTAATGAGGTTTTGTAAGAAAGAGAAGCTTAGTTGTCACGACCCAGGGTTACCCCTTAGATGTAATAAGGGGTACAAGACCCTGAGAGGCGATACAAGCCACTTAGCATATCATAACATAAAGTAATAGAAATAGGTGTGGAAATTTAAAACATTTTCAATTCAATCAAAGTCTTTATAAAACGAGCGAAAGTCTAATACAACTGTCACAAACCATCTAAAACATGCATATCTTTGGGACACAACCCATACAATAGTTCAAATCATGAAAAGAAAGACATACAAGAAAATGGTGGTCAAATCCTTGAATGCTAAAAGGAATCACCAAATCTTCAATCATTGATATACTATGATAGTAGCCATGAGTGTGAGAATCGATATTGCCGGACCCAACATTTGGATAAGAAATTTAGGAAAGAGTATGTGTTAGCACAATAATGTACTAAATATGAAAACTTTCATAAAAAACATAAACATAAGGGTTAGTCAATATAACCTATAAGCATAATCAATGTACATAAATCACCATAATAAAAGAGGAATACTTCTCAAGCAACCTTAACTTATCCTTAGTCAAAACTTGGGTCATCCGCCTCTAGTCATGCTTACTTCATAGAAGGTATCTCAAGCAACAGTCCAAGCTATTCATTCTTCATAACATAATTCACATTATTCATACTTACTTTTAAACACATGGGGATTCTTCTCTTTGCCTAACTAAAAAGGTTAATGGGTATTCGCCTCTTGCCTTACTTACTTTAAGATCATGGGTACTCTCCTCCATGACCAACATCATACGACACGAGTACTTGCCTTTACATCATATTATAGGGATCATAGGTACTCGCCTCCATGTCCATTCATCATATAAGGAACATGGGGAGTCACAGCTTGTTCAATTCTAAGGTGTATGAGAAATAACCTCATATCCTTCCCATATAGAGGTCAAGGGTAGTTGCCTCTAGCCTCATCAATTACATAGTCTTTTAGTCTAGATTCATTTTAGGTGAGCAATCCTTTCAACCTAGAATCATTCAAGTGAGAAGACCTTTACCTTCATGCATTCATGCTTTACTATGCCATGTGGGAAGTATCTCTTCCACCACAATAGATTCGACAATCAACAATTCATAGTCTAAGCTTTACTCTCAAGCACTTAACATCATGTTCATCATATATGCTTCAATCTCAAGCAATGCTAATCATAAATCATCAATCCTATAATGAGATATCAAAACATATAAGGCTTCCCTTCATGGCATCTAACCCAATTATATCAATTCATGTAGAAAAATTGAATAGGCATGGGTACATGTAATTTCATCCTAAAAACATTTAATCCTACTAATTCAATCATAAGCAATCATAATCCACTCAATTGGATCAACATTCATCATAATCCATAACAATGGAAGAAATCCTAACTAGAATAGGGGATTTAGACTTCACAATTGGGTAATCTAAAGGGGCTCTATGGGAGAAAGGATCACATGGATGAAAAGTCATCCTACCTTAATCACAAAGCCCACAAAATCAGGAAGATTGGAGACTTGATTTGACCATAGCTTCAATTCTTCCTTCTTCTTCAACCTTTTAGACAGAGAATATTTGAGAGAGGAGTTTTGGGATTTTGAGAAAATGACTGAATTTAGGTATTAAAAATACTTATATAGGTTTCTAGACTTAGGCAAAACGACACCACTTTGATTTAATTAAAACAACAAAAGACCCATGTGCCCCTAAACTAATTGCCAGCTTTTGACCTACGCACCCTTGACCAACGGACCGTGGTCAGGACGACAGACCGTCCTGCACGACCGTCGTTTGGTGGTTAGAGACTCGTTTTTGGGACTTTGACCTACGGACCTTGGACCATGGACCGTGGTCTGACCGACAATTTGTTGGTCAGGCCGTGGTCCTGGAGTCTAAGCCTAGGCTTGGGGTGGCCAACCACGGACCCTACCTACGGTCCGTGGTTTAGTCCACGGGCCATGGGTGGCCTCTCGTGGATGACACTTGTAATTTTTTTGGAATTGTTGTTTTACTTCGTTTCGAATCCGGGGTATTACATTATCTCCCCCTTGGGATCATTCGTCCTCGAATGAGATTCTAGGCACATTTTTTAAACGAAAAGACTCAAGACTAGCAGCCCATAAAATGAAACTCATCAAAATATACACAACCGAGGATGGGACATCAATTCTAAGCTAAACATACTCAATGCATCATACGGAAGTAGGAACTACATCTAACAACTCAATATGCATGAAATTTTTAGATTTCTTACATTCAAGGAGGAACTACCATCTCCAAACTTAAAAGCATGCTCAAAACAATCTCATAGAGCCTGTATGCAATCTATACTCAAAGCACATATCCAAGGAGTAAATCTTCACTCCAAGCTAAGGCATGTTCAACAATTCATCTCTTGAAGTCTATAGGCAACTCATACTCTATCCACAATATCATGAGGAAAATAAATCACATAAGTCTTTCTCTTTCAAAACTTATGTTTTTCCATGAACATGCATAAAATAAGGAAATCATGAGAACAAATAAAACACACATGAATCATAGAACAAACCAAGAGCAAATCCAGTACCTCAAGCTAGAGTACGAGGAAAAAGATGAGGATATCGGGAGATCATATCGGCCTCGAACTCCCAAGTAGCACCCTCAACTAGATGGTTTCTCCATAACACTTTCACAGAAGCAACATCATTTTTCCTCAATATCTTAACATATCGGTCTAAGATCTCAACCGAAACCTCTTCGTAAGAAAGGTTCTCTTTCACTCCCAACCCTTCTAAGGGGATTATAGATGTCAGATCTCTAACACACTTCTTTAACATAGAGACATGGAAAACTGGATGCACTGGTGCCAACTCATTAGGCAAATTAAGTTTATAAGCAACCTTACCAACATGCTTCAAAATTTGATATGGGCCTACAAATCGGGGACTAAGCTTCCCTTTCTTACCAAACCTCATCACGCCCTTCAGGGGTGAGATTTTCAAGTAAACCCAATCAACCACATTAAATTTAAGGGCTCTCCTTCTAACATCAAACCCTACCTACAGTCTGTGGTTCAGTCCACGGGCCGTGAGTGGCCTCTCATGGATGGCACCTGCAATTTTTCTTAAATTACTATTTTGCCTCGTTTCGAATCCAGAGTGTTACATTAGTCCCTAATATGTAGGCCTATATCAGATTTTGAGACTTATTGATAAGGTTGCTTATGAACTAGAATTGCCTAATGAACTGGCATCGATGCATCCAGTTTTCCATGTCTCCATGTTGAAGAAATGTGTTGGTGGTCCGACATCTATAGTTCCTTTAGAAGGTTTGGGAGTTGATGAAAATCTTTCTTATGAAGATGTTCCGGTTGAGATTTTGTACCGACAAGTCAAGAAGTTGCTTCCGTGAAAGTGTTGTGGAAGAATCAGTTAGTTGAGGGTGCTACTTGGGAGGCCGAGGCCGATATGATGTCTTTCACACCCCTTTTTGGACTGCAGAAAGGGTTTTTCCAATTTAAGTGACGGTATTGATTAGGGATTATTTTATTTTTGTTCAGAGTAGCCCCTTGGAATTGAGTTATGGTGTTCCAAGTCACCTTTTTGTTTAATCCCTAATCAAAAGGAAATGACTCTTATTTGGTCTACAAACTACAAATCCAGTAAGAAATTTTGTTGACCGAGTGGAAGGTATTAGGCATCCTCGAGTCTCGTGGTTCTAGCACAGTCCCTTTTATTAACTTATATTTATTTTAACTTTCTTTTGGATATATATTTAAAGGCCATGATTTGCTCGTATTTTTTATTTGTTGAATTTTTATTTGGTCTCAACCTAGATACGTACTGCATTCTTGGTCTTCACAATTAGAGACATAACTGTCTTCTTTGCATCACACTTAATAACCTTATTTTTTTTATAAGTCTATACTTTAAATTAATAAAAGTTAATTATATTAGTGGACAAGGTGTGTGACCTCATCCATAAGTTTATTTTAATGTCTCAAGAAAAAGATGTGTAACCACATTCTTAATTGAAATAATTTTTTAATGTGCCTACAACTCATCTAGTATTAAAGATGCTTACTCTTATTTTTGTGAACTCTAGACAACTAATCTTTTATTCCATTATTATATTAATCGATGATATTTTTAATTAAATCAGTCCTCATAAGAATTAAACTAATCCAAAATACAGTAATCTTAACTTTAACAACATAACATATTTGTTTGTCTTTTGGGTAATGTAATTTATTCAGAAATATGTAGATTAAAATAGGAAATTGGCATCAATATAACGCTACAACAATGTCACAAACAATAGTGACTTAGACACGACAAAATTGAATAACAAAAAAATCAATAAAAATTCTTACGTAATAATAGGACTTCATTGATCCTTTAGGGATTTGCATAAAAAAATGCATCAATATAATTCAAGATGCGTAATCATGTGAGTTGTTTACTCTAACTCTAAAAATAAACTTAAGATGTCAATATTCATTTCAATGAATGAAACAAAACTACATAAAAAAACTTATCACATAATTACATCAAATTCCATAAATAAATCAAAAAAAAAGATAAGGTAAAATTGTACCTCACAATGAAGAAATAAGTACTGCAAAACTTAATTGAAGCTAGATTAGAAAACCCACAAATCTTTTGGTGTGTAGTGTTGATTTTGTTCGTATGTTTATTGTTGCTGACGGGGGTATAAAAATGAGTGTTTTTGCGTTGCTATTGTTTGTTGTCAGATGGTTTCTTTTTCTTCGGTTTCCTTTGGCTTCTCGTGTCCTTGTATATATGTTGGTATTTTTTTTTGCTTTGCTGATCGTGTCTTTTTTGGTGTGCAGCGTGTGTGTCGTCTTTTTTATTGTTTTTTTCTTTCTTTTCTGTCTGTTTTGTGTATGTTTGGTTGTCATGCTATATATATATGTGTGTGTGTGTGTGTGTGTTGTAGTGTTGGAAGTGGGGAGAACGGAGTGAAATGTGAGGGGAGTGGGGTAGTAGAGGGGTACTAGGGGAATGGTAATGGGTAGTTTAAGTTTACTTATTTTTGTTGTTTTCAAATCTTTTAAAATAAACCCACTATATATATATATATATATATATATATATATATATTATATTCTTTTTTACTTTTAAAAAAAATGGTTTAAAACCTTAAGTTCAGTAAAAAATTATGTGTCTACAGTTTGCCCCTTTTTGACTGAAAACACGAAGAATTTGCAGACAAAGAAGTAGACAACGTGACAAGTTTTGACCAAACTCTTATTTGAAAGAAAAATATGTGACCGAGTCTTGTTTTGGACATCCTACATATCCCGGGTTATAAGGGAATCAGGTTAGGTGTATTTCGAGGAAATAAGGTGATGAGTTTGAAGTTAAGTGAGGTTCCATTGAGACTTCAAGTCGCGGTTCCTTTCCTTACATAAAAAAAATGAAAGTTAATAGTCAAAAGGGAAGTAAAACTACAAGCTCCTATCTATGCAACTTCTCTTGAGTCTTCTTGGGTTTTCATGTTTCTCAAGTTGTGAGATATTAATTTTCATATCAAGTGAGTGTGAAGGTAAATGTCTTTCTCTAGGTAGGCTACTTCTACTCTAATTTGGATATTGACCATGTTCTTAGGGTTTGCTCCTACTACTTCAATTTTCAATGCGCTTGAAAGTTTGTCTATTTTCTGGATAAGATCTTGAGCTTGAAATGTGGATTGACCTTATTCTACAAGTGGATTCCTAAAATTAAAACAACAAAAAGTAATATCACAAAATTTTGCCCTAGTTTATAGTAAAGAAAATTTTGTGAGAAAAATAAAAGATAGTGCTTAGCTTTGAATCGAGACTCTGAACAATTTGAGCTTTGTTGTGATGCATTCTTCAGATGGCTTGTGAATGTTTAAATCAAACATTTCCTCATGATTATCCAGTTAAATTTAATATGTCACTCTAAATCCCATTATCCAGGAAGGTCCTGCTAGTCTAAGTCCTATTGTCGAGGAGGAACTTGCTATACTAAATCTCATTGTCCAGAAGGGTCTGCTACACTAATTCCCATTCTCCAGGAGGGTCCTGCTACACTAAATCCCATTGTCCAGGGGTCCTGCTACACTAAATCTCATTGTCCAGGAGGGTCCTGCTACACTAAGTTTCATTGTTCAAGAGGATCCTCCTACACTAATTCCAATTGTTCAGGAGGGTCCTGCTACACGAATTCTCATTGTCCAGGAGGTTCATGCTACACTAAATCCCAATCTCCAGAAGGGTCCTGCTATATTAATTACCATTGTCCAAGATGGTCCTGATACACTAATTTTCATTGTCCAAGAGGGTCCTACTATACTAATTCTCATTGTCCATAAGGGTCCTGCTATACTAAATCCCATTGTCCATGAGGGTCCTGCTATACTAAATCCCATTGTCCAGGAGGGTCCTGCTATACTAATTCCTATTGTCTATGAGGGTCCTGCAATACTAATTCCCATTTTCCAGGAGGTTCCTGCTACACTAAATCCCAATCTCCAAAAGGGTCCTGCTATATTAATTATCATTGTCCAAGATGGTCCTGATACACTAATTCCCATTGTCTAGGAGGGTCCTGCTATACTAATTCTCATTGTCCATAAGGGTCCTACTACACTAAATCTCATTGTCTGGGAGGGTCCTGCTATAGTAATTCCCATTATCCATGAGGGTCTTGCTATACTAATTCCCATTGTCCAGGAGGGTCCTGCTATACTAAATCCCATTGTCCAGGAGGATCCTAATATACTAAATCTCATAACTTAGGAAGATCTCACTTAACAGAATCATCAAATAGAATCACCATAACATTATTTTGTTGCCCCAGTTTGCACATGAAAAATATTATTTAAGCTATTAACTTGAATGAAAAATACTTGTACCAAAAGAAAAATGCATGATAGGTATGTATTAGGGTGTTTGATCCCTTCAAATAAGTGATGATAGAGTGTTTGTTCTCTCAAATACCATTGGGGTGTTTGTTCCATAAGGTCAAAATGTAACTAGGGTGTTTGTTCCCTAAAAATTCAAGATTAAAGGGTGTTTCTTCCCTAAATGTCTCTAGGTTGTTTCTTCCCTAAGGTCAAAATGCAACTAGAATAATTATTCCCTAGAAATGAAACATGATGCATCTAGGGTGTTTATTCCCTAAGGTCAAAATGCAAATAGGGTGTTTGTTCCCTAGTAATAAGAGTGATTTTTTTTTACAAATAAAAATATGCCCCAGTTTTTAAATTGAGGAACTTTGAAACTCTTTTTCATTTATCATTTTTTTATATTTATTTTTTGAAAAAAATGAACCAATTTCATTGCTTCAAGGATATAAAATTTTATTTTGTGAGGCCAAACCCATTGTAGGACTGCCTACGTATCTTATATGGCAAAAATCCAGTTAAACATAGTTCATATAAATAAAAAATTATTATTATTATTATTATTACTATTATTATTATTATTATTTACAAAAAGATCTCTTTTTAAAAAAAGAAAAATACTAGAGGAGAAAAGAAATAAATTAATTCATGGTTGAGATTGTTTTGACTTTAGTTGGTACCAAAAATTAGTATTATGCATGTGAATCACCTTCAACTACTTTTAGACAAATTTGAGGTCACTTTTGAGTAATCCATATAGTTTCAAATGGTATCTCAAACATTATTAAGTATTAACAAGATCAGTCCATCTTGCATAAATTAAGGGACTAGAACTATTCATATCTTCATGTTTCAAGTGATCTTACAACAAATAAAGTCCTTTTTCACACACTATAGAATAATTTAGATCGTAGGACATTTTTGAAAGTCACTCATACTCAGAAAGATGTTCAATGCATGACATGGAGACATCATATGCTTGACCCTCATGTAAATGTCCACTAATGTGAGAACACAAAAAATGAGATCAAATATGACTTGACATTGGCTTGTAATGTAGGCTTAGAGAAAGGTAAGATATTTATTTGCGATAAAGTGACTATTTCCTCTTTAAAATTTTCACAATGCTCTCAATATTCATTTTTGCATTTGACCTTTGTTTTCTTGAAAGTTTCTCCTCGTTTATTTTCTTCTTCTTTTTTTCTCATTATCTCTCCTTTTTGTTGGAGATTTTTTTCATTTTTTATTCTAGCTTTTCTTTGTCATTTTTTTTAACTTTCACATATTTGGCCTTTTCACGTTTTTACCCAACTTAGGTCTTTGGCATTGTGTAGCTAATTGATAGAGTGCTCAGGGAGGTGGGACCAAGGAATAGTGCATGTGTGCACTCAAAAGGATATATGCTAAAATACGATTATTCAAATAAAAGTGTTTTAGCCTCAAAATGGGAGGTTTATGGATAACATGTCATTCGGTAGTCTTGAAAGGCACAATCAGATCAAAGAAAGCCTATAATTTTTTCTCAAATAAAATGTTGCTCAAAATTTCACTTCAACCAACATTCAGGCCAAGTTTTGGATCAAAAAAGTCATGTCATTGAATTTTATATATAAAGCTCACCACACAATGCACATGAAACATGCGTTAGAATTTATTTTAGCCATAACTTTAAACAAAACAGTTTCTCAAGTATTACATAAATATATCAAGAGGTACCAAAAGAAGTTTATTGGTCACAACAAAGTTGGTCTGCCTTGTCAAATAGTCTTAACACATTTTTTTTCTTATGCACACTCCTAAGTATGTTGGTACCAACCAAGTCAAATTTTTTTCAAATCCAATTTTTTTATCCCGCTTTTTTTTACCCCGCTTTTTTGTGACAAAGACATTTTAGATTTTTGCTTAGTTGGACCAAACCTCAACATAAGGCTGCCTGTGTATCTTGTCAAACCAAGAATCATGTCAAACGTAGTTCAGGAAAATCATAAACACCATTATATTTAATAAGAAATACTTATATATTTTTTGAAAATTTAAATAAGGACCACCGAACCCAAGAAGGGCTACCTACGTATCTCATTGAGGTGAGAATCAAGTGTGCATAGTTCGTTCAGATTGGAAGGTAAAATAACATTTACATATTAAAACTTGACTTGACAAATATAGTATTTTTCAAAGTATTTTGAAAATAAAATATTTGGAATTTGTTTCTACAAACAATACAAAACAAACTAATTTTTTTAATGATTTTAATTAAGAAACGAGTTTGAATTTTGTATTTTGGAATTTGCATTTTTATGAAATGCATGAATGCTTCTGAAATATTGATTTTTTGTGTTTTTCCTCTTTCTTTTTCCATTTCTTTTTAATGTGTAGAAATCATTGATCACCCTAAGATTGGTCAATATGAAAAGACCTTTCAAATAATATTTACCAATAACACACAGAATGCACACGTTGTTCCAAAGAGGGAGTCATGGCCTAGACGACCCGATCCTTGTGTTGAGCCACACTTTGTCAATGCAAATGATGCAAATTAGCGGAGCCTACTAGTGGTAACTATTAACCTAAAGGAGATAGGCATCTAGACTGACTTACTCAAGCGGGCAACTCGAGCTATGGAGAGGCAACTTATCGGTAGCAATGCTATTTCGACTTCATTACTGATCCAACCCCGCCTAACATATGCGGCTAAAAATCCTTCATTAGGTGCCAAAACACTCTAACTTTATCTCAATAAAAAATAGGATGCATAATTGCATTCCTATGACTATGTGTAAAGTGTTTTTTTATAGACTAAGAAGAGCTGCGTGAAAGAAGATAATTTATAATACAATTCAACAATATCAAAGTAATAAATGAGAAAAAAGTAGCACATTAGGCCGTCATACACAATATATCCAAAAAAATAATAACAAGATCATGTAAGAAGTCAATAAGCTCGAGTTATGGTTATTCCCTAGCAAAGTCGTCAGAGATGTCACACCCTTTTTTGGATTGTAGAAAGGATTTTCCAATTCAAGTGACAGTATTGATTAGGGGTTATTTTATTTTTGTTCAGAGTCGTCGCTTGGAATTGAGTTATGGTTTTCCAAGTCACCTTTTTGTTTAATCCCTAATCAAAAGGAAATGACTCTTTATTTGGTTTGCGAACTAGAAATACAGGTAAGGAATTTTGTTGATCGAGAAGGTATTAGGCATCCCTCCAGTCTCGTGGTTCTAGCACAATTGCTTTTATTAACTTACGCTTATTTTAACTATCTTTTGAATATATTTTTATAGACCATGATTTGCTCGCATATTTTATTTGTTGAACTTTTATTTGGTCTTGACCTAGATACATAACCACATTATTGGTCTTCAAGATTAGAGACATAATTGTCTTCTTTGCATCACACTTAATAAACTTATTTTTATAAATCTATACTTTAAATTAATAAAAGTTAATTATATTAGTGGACAAGTCATGTCACCGCATCCTTGAGCTTATTTTAATGTCTCGAGAAAAAGAATTGTAACCACATTCTTAATTGAAAACAAATTTTTTAACGTGCCTAAAGCTCATCTATTATTAAAGATGCTTACTCCTATTTTTGTGAACTCTAGACAACTAATCTTTTATTCCATTAGTATATTAATCGGTGATAATTTTAATTATATTGGTCCTGATAAGAATTCAACTAATCCAAAATAGAGGAAATTCAACTTTAACAACATAACATATTTGTTTGTCTATTGGGTAATGAAATTTATTAAAAATATATATAAATTAAAATAGGCAATTGGCATTGACATTACGATACGACAATGTCGTAAAAAATAGTGACTTAGACACGGCAAAATTAAATATAAAAAAAATCAATAAAACTTCTTACATAATAATAGGATTTCATTCATCTTTTAGGGATTCACATAAAAAATAACATAAATATAATTCAAGATGCCTAATTATGTGAGTCGTTTACTTTAACTCTCAAAATAAAGTTAAGATGTCAATATTCATTTCAATAAATGAAACAAAACTTTAAAAAAATATATCACATAATTACATCAAATTCCATAAATAAATAAATAAAAAAGGTAAAATTATACCTCAAAATGAAGAAATAAGTATTGCAAAACTTAATCGAAGCTAGATTAGAACACCTACAAATCTTTTGGTGTGTAGTGTTGATTTTGTTTGTGTGTTTTTTGTTGCTGACGAGGGTAAAAATATGAGTGTTTTTGTGTTGCTATTGTTTGTTGTCAGATGCTTTCATTTTCTTCTTTTTCTTTTTGCTTCTCGTGTCCTTGTATATATGTTGTTTTTTTTTGCTTTGCTGATGGTGTCTTTTTTAGTGTGCACTGTGTCTTGCCTTTTTTTTGTTTTTTCTTTCTTTTCGGTACGTTTTTTGTATGTTTGGTTGTCTTGCTAATATATATATATAGCAAGACAACCAAACATACACAAAATGTGAGGGGTAGTGGGGCAAGGATAATGGGTAGTTTAAGTTTAAATAGTTTTTTTGATAAATTATATATATTTATATATATAACTAATTATTTTGAACTAATAAAATATAAGAAAAGTTATATAGTTAATTAAAAATAAGAAACACTAGCTTATTTGTTAAATCTAATTTTTTTAAAGAAAAATAATATATTTTTGCAACTTTTCATATCTTTATAAACAATTGAAAATAAAACATACGTTAAAATGCAATTTTTTTTTTTATGTTTTCAAATCTTTTCAAATAAACCAACTAAATATATATATATATATATTTAAAAAAAACAAATTGGTGTAAAACCTTAAATTCAGTCATGAATTATGTGTCTACAATGTCCCGTTATCCTCATCTTTTTCCTTCTACCCCTATTCTAGCTTGACATATTGAGTTCCTCATGGTTTCCTCTTTGGTGTCATCTGTCTTAGATATTCCCATGATTTCCTCATTTATGCATGTTCATGAATAAGCTTAAGTTTTGAAAAAATGAGTCAAATGTTTATGTGCATTTGAGTATGAGTTGCATATAGACTTCATGATATGATGTTTTGAACATGCTTTAGCTTGGAGTTTATGTTTCCTCCTTGGATATGTGAATTTATGTAATTGCAGACTTGTAGGGCTGCTAGATTTGAGTTGTTTTCTTTCATGAGATGTCTAGAATACCATTCGAGAATGAATGTTTCCAAGGGGGAGCTAACATAACACCTCTGAATTTAGAAGTCTAGAAAAGGATCCAAGTGGAAGGTCATTAGCCCATAACTGAGCCATGGCACCCTTTCATGGAGCCCTTCACAGGAAATGAAGAGCACCACAGCTTGTGGTGGTGCTTGTGGATACCTTCTAGTGCGTTTCCAAGAGGGGCTCCCCTCCCACGAGCCCTTAGACAACTCGTGGAGAGCCTCACGCCCCGTAGTGGTGGTCGTGGAGGGGAGGGAGAATCCACCTCAAGCCAGCCTCCTTTCATGAGACCCTAGATGGGTCGTAAGGGCTAGACATCATGTGAAGATAGGCCCTTCGTGGATGGGGACTTGCTTAGCCACTGGTCTAGGGATCACTACTACTCATATGGCTCGTGTACCCCTAGGCGGTTTGTGAAATCCTCCATCTGGGACTCACTTCAGCTGTAAGTCAGGGTCAGTTTGGTCTTTTCCTAATTATTTTTTCTTGATACACTACTAAAAAACTGCTAAAAAATGACGGAAGAAAAAGCGACGGACAGCATAGCTCCAAAAAGCGACGGACTAAGAAATGCCGTCCGTCGCTTTTTAATTAAAATAATTATTTTAAAAATTATTTTACAAAAAGCGACGAACTGCATCTCTTAGTCCGTCGCTTTTTATTAAAAATAATTATTTATAAATTAAACAATAACCACGCTGTCCGTCGTTTTAATTTATTATATTTTATTAATTAGTTTTTAAAAAAAGCGACGGACGGCATCTCTTAGTCTGTCGATTTTTGGTCAAAATATCTAGTCAAACATTTTTAAAAAGCGACGGACAACGTCTCTTAGTCTGTCGCTTTTTAATTAAATTTTTTTTAAATTTTTTTAAAAAAAAGCGACGGACGGCATCGCTTAGTCCGTCACTTTATTTCGCGTATTTTTGCTAATTAATTATTTTATATAGATAGTGATGCAGTCCGTCACTTTTTATTAAAAATAATTATTTATTAATTTAAAAAAATCACGCCATCCATCGCTTTTTATTAATTTTAATTGTTTAATTATTTTTTAAATTAGTGACGGACAACATCTTTATGTCCGTCGCTTCTTGGTCAAAATATCTGGTCAAATATTTTAAGAAAGCGACGGACAATGTCTCTTAGTCTGTCGCTTTTTGGTCAAAATGTTGGTCAAACATTTTTTTAAAAAAGAGACGGACATAGAGACTTTGTCCGTCGCTTTTTTAAAAATATTTGCACTAGCAGACGCGATTTTCTCCATTTCTCCATATAAAAACCAAAATTGAGAAATATTTTGATTTAATTTTATTTAAATCGTCTTTCGGAAAATGGTTTTGTGTAAAATAAAAAACAAAAAAAATTATAATACCGACTTCCAGATGTCGGTAAAATTAAATAGTATGTAATATATTAATATTTTCAATTAACTTTAAATAAATCGTCCTCCGAATGACGATTTTATATAAGTTAAAAAATAATTTAATATAAAATACCGACCTCCCGATGTCAATATTATTTAATTAACATGATTACTTTTTATTTATCTTAAAATTCAATGTGATACCGACCTCATGAGGTCGGTATTTTCTATTATATCTAATTACTTTTAATAAAAGCGACATCCAGAGGTCGGTATGTTTAAAATATTCCTATTAATCATAATTTTGCTATTGTGCATAATATTAAAATTTCATTTTACACCTACGATTAATTGTTCAAAAAGTGTAACAATTTTGTATACTTTTTACAAATAAAATGTTAGAATTCGTGAAATAAATAAAAAAATATCTATAATACATATTTAGAGTAGGAAACTACGTTGATATGAATTAGGAGATAATTATACTTATATTTATAGAGTAATGTACAAATCATATCAGTCTGTCGTCTAATCATAAACTTAATATCTCATGTCATGATGTAGTAGAGGTGAAGAGCTAACATATAATCCATTCCAGTATGAAATGCAAGATAGTATTATTATATACGTTCGATCTTGAATGGATGTCAAGTGTAGTGATCACCTCCTAATTATGATGACATGTAAAGGATAATTCATCGGAGTATGAAATACGTTGATTAATTATATATATATTCCTCGAGTAGTTTAACAAAGCAAGTCTTATATACTAGTGGTTCAGATATGAAATACATTATGAATTAAAGAAATACTGATGATCTATTCAAGGAGATTTATATATTAAATTTGATATTGATAAACTTTTTGTTGATCAATAAAATTAAATTTATATAATTAAAAGGTATATAATTTAAATTTATAAAATTAACTTGATCGATAAATTAAATTTATTAAATTAAACTTTTGTTGATGTGTAGTTAAATTATATATATATATATATATATATATATATATCCAAACACATATACAACCCCTTTAACTTGTCCACATTTTTCATTTTGGCACTTTATCTTAGCCTTGTTCCATTTTAACCCTTGAACTCCATTTTTTATGTTCCATTTTAACACGAAATACTATTTTTATAATTTATTTATTTTTATATATATTCTTCAATTGCAACTTCTTATTTTAAATCGACATGTGTCATTTAATTTTAGTTAAAAAATTAAAAATTAACAAAAAATAATTCTTTTTAAAAAATAATAATTTCTTTTTAAGAGTGTTATGTATTTTTGTGTGAAAAATAACCGACGAAATTGTGTTGGTTTTCTTTCTTTAAAATCACTGACAACTTAACAAAGTCAGTCGAGTTTTAACATTGTTTAGTAGTGTTATTAGCAATGAACAAGAGTATTTTTTTAGTAGTGTTATTAACTAAGTCAGTCGAATCTTTTTGAAGATGGGTTTTTTTATTCGTATTGATTTATATTAAAAATTAAAAGTGAGTATTTGCGTTAAATTTAGATAGCCTAGATGATAAGAAAAAATAAATAAGTAGTGTTATTTAATTTGATTGAATGTTTAAGAAAGAAAATCAAAGAAATTTCGTCAATTTATTTTCATGCAAAAATACAGAGAAATATCAAAAAATAATATTATTGTTTGAAAATTTTTATGTTCGTTCGCGAATGTTTAATATTTTTAATTAACAGGCACACGTCTATTTTTTAAAATAAGAAATTGCAATTGAAGAACATAAATAAAAACAAATCATAAAAATTAGTATAAGTGTTTAAATTGTAGAGAAAAAATGGAGTTTAAGGGTTAAAATGGAACAAGGCTAAGTTGGAGTGCCAAAATGATAAATGAGGGCAAGTTTGAGGGGCATTATATGTGTTTGGCCTATATATATATGTGTGTGTGTGTGTGTTTAAGAAAGAAAATCAAAGAACTTTCGTCAATTTATTTTCATGCAAAAATACAGAAAAATATCAAAAAATAATATTATTGTTTGAAAATTTTTATGTTCGTTTGCGAATGTTTAATATTTTTAATTAACAGGCACACGTCTATTTTTTAAAATAAGAAATTGCAATTGAAGAACATAAATAAAAACATATCATAAAAATTAGTATAAGTGTTTAAATGGTAGAGAAAAAATGGAGTTTAAGGGTTAAAATGGAACAAGGCTAAGTTGGAGTGCCAAAATGATAAATGAGGGCAAGTTTGAGGGGCATTATATGTGTTTGGCCTATATATATATATATATATATATATATATATATGTATGTATGTATGTATGTATGTATGTATGTATATGTAGTTTTAATTAATAAAATCAACCTCAACAGGTGAGTTTATATTAAAATAAATTAATAAATACCGACCTAAAGAGATCGGTATATTTAAATAATTATTTTATGTAGATAATATCGACTTCACGATGTCGGTATGTTGACACCCAATTTTGACAGACCTATAACACTTTCGGAAGTGCTATTTATTTAAATACGTGTTTTTTTTTAAATATTTTGACTTTAAATTTTTAATCGATTTTGTCTAAAAATTATATATTTTAGTTTGCATGCTTTATAAAATTATTGTAAATATTATTAAAATAATTTTAAAATTATAAGTAAAACTCGGAATAATTATTTTATTCAAATGTTTTAAAATTTAAGTGATTTTTATTATATAAAATGTTATAATTTTTGTAGTATTTTAATTGGATAGCATTTCTTTAATTTTTCTCGAAATCATTTAATTTTTAGCCCATTCTAATCTAATTCCTTTCAATTTTAGCTTTTTCCTTATTCAATTCATTGCAATTCTAGCCACCTCAATCCAATTTCGTTTTTCAATTATAGCCTCTTATATCAATTTTAGTTGCAATTTTAGCCATTTATTCATTGCAATTATAACCATTTTTGTCCAAATTTTGAAACATTAGTTTAAATCTTAACCGTCCATCCTTTAAGTGAATTCTAGATCAAATCCTAACCGCTCATCTTAACTAATCCAATGGCTCAAATTAAATCTACCTAACCTTCCTATTTTTTACCTAAAAAAAGACCAAACCCTCTAATTTTGAAAACCCCTCCCGTCGCCCTCCTCCCATCGCCCTCCTCCCGCCGCCCTCCTCCCGTCGCCCTCCTCCCGCCGCCCTCCTCTTCTCATCTCTTCTCTCCTTGCTCCCTCCCGTCTCTTCTCACCGGCGAGAACGACAACAACATCTCCGGCGCTGCTCTGTCTTTCCCTCAACGGCTCCGGCCAGCGAGCTCCAAGCAATCAACATCAGCAGCCAGTCAACTGACCCCGACCTCAATCCACTGCCTTTCTCCTTTAATTGAAGGTTAGGATTTCATAATATTATTTTTAATTTCTTTCAATTTGAGTATTGAATTTGTTAATTAGTGTATTGAATTAGTTTTTTTTATTGATTGTTAGTTTGATTTATTGTTAGTTAGTAAGTGAATGATTTAGGGGTTTTTGATGGTTAGTTTGAATTAGGGATTATTTGATTGTTAGTTTGTGTTTGTTGATTGTGAAATGAAAATTTTAATGTTGGGCTTTGTTTGAATTAGGGTATCTTAGGATTTGTTTGAAATTCGGTATTTCTTGAGTTAATTAGTTCGATTTTGGAATTGTAAAGATTAGATTGAATTAGGGTATTTAAGGAGTTGTTTGAATTTAGGATTTTAGCACTAGTTAGATTTTGGGATTTTAGGACTAGTTTGAATTTGTGATTTCAAGACTAGTTTGAATTTTGAATTTAGGACTAGTTTAAATTATTATTGAAGTTGAACTTAGAATTTGAACATGAACTTGAACTTGAACTTAGAATTTGAAGTTAAACTTAGAACTTGAACTTAGAACTTGAACTTGAACTTAGAATTTGAACTTGAAATTCGAACTTGAACATGAACTAGAACTTGAACTTAGAACTTGAACTTAAACTTAGAACTTAAACTTGAAATTAGAACTTGAACTTGAATTTAGAACTTGAACTTGAACTTAGAACTTGAACTTGAACTTGAACTTAGAACTTGAACTTAAACTTAGTACTTAAACTTGAAATTAAAACTTGAACTTGAATTTAGAACTTGAACTTGAACTTAGAACTTGAACTTGAACTTGAACTTGAACTTAGAACTTGAACTTGAAATTAGAACTTGAACTTAGAACTTGAACTTAGAATTAGAACTTGAACTTGAAATTAGAAATTGAACTTGAACTTAGAACTTGAAATTAGAACTTGAACTTAGAATTAGAACTTGAACTTGAAATTAGAAATTGAACTTGAACTTAGAACTTGAACTTGAAATTAGAACTTGAACTTGAAATTAGAATTTGAACTTGAACTTAGAATTTGAACTTGAACTTGAAATTAGAACTTGAACTTGAACTTGAACTTAGAATTTGAAGTTAAACTTAGAACTTGATGTAGAAATTAGAACTTGAACTTGAACTTAGAATTAGAACTTGAACTTGAACTTAGAAATTGAACTTGAACTTAGAAATTGAAATTTGAGTATTGAATTTGTTAATTAGTGTATTGAATTAGTTTTTTTATTGATTGTTAGTTAGTAAGTGAATGATTTAGGGGTTTTTGATTGTTAGTTTGAATTAGGGATTATTTGATTGTTAGTTTGTGTTTGTTGATTGTGAAATGAAAATTTTAATGTTGGGGTTTGTTTGAATTATTATTGAAGTTGAACTTAGAATTTGAACATGAACTTGAACTTGAACTTGAACTTAGAATTTGAAGTTAAACTTAGAACTTGAACTTGAAATTAGAACTTGAACTTGAAATTTAACTAATTTTAGAACTTTTCGTGCTAAACAACTGAGGAAGCTCAACATCTAAAAAAGTTGATACAAGACTGTATTGCTTCTTTCATCAAAGTAGGAGATAAGGTTGGTGCTTCTAAATTTCTAAAGTTCAAGTACAATTGTATTCAATAATGTGTTTGTGTTCATCAAGTATTGATATTTAGCTTTAATTTTATGATAATATTTTTGTGTCCATCGATTGTTTGTTAAGCATAAGTACCAACTCTAGTTGATCCTATTGATGACAAAATTGATTTTCTTGCAAGATCGATTTGTGTCCATCTAGTGTTGACACTTAGCTTTAAATGTAGAAATAATATATTTGCTAAACATGAGTACCAACACTAGTTGATCCTATTGATGACAACATTAATTTTCTTGCAAGATCGATTTGTGTCCATCTAGTGTTGACACTTAGCTTTAAAAGTAGAAATAATATATTTGTTAAGCGTGAGTACCAACACTAGTTGATCCTATTGATGACAAAATTGATTTTCTAGCAACATCGATTTGTGTCCATCTAGTGTTGACACTTAGCTTTAAATTTAGAAATAATATATTTGTTAAGCATGAGTACGAACACTACTTGATCCTATTGATGACAAAATTGATTTTCTTGCAAGATCGATTTGTGTCCATCTAGTGTTGACACTTAGCTATAAATGTAGAAATAATATATTTGTTAAGCATGAGTACCAACACTAGTTGATCCTATTGATGACAAAATTGATTTTCTTGCAAGATCGATTTGTGTCCATCTAGTGTTGACACTTAGCATTAAACTTAGAAATAATATATTTGTTAAGCATGAGTACCAACACTAGTTGATCCTATTGATGACAAAATTGATTTTCTTGCAAGATCGATTTGTGTCCATCTAGTGTTGACACTTAGCTTTAAATTTAGAAATAATATATTTGTTAAGAATGAGTACCAACACTAGTTGATCCTATTGAAGACAAATTGATTTTCTTGCAAGATCGATTTGTGTCCATCTAGTGTTGACAATTAGCTTTAAATTTTGATAAGTTGAATTAAAAAATGTGGCTTTGTTGATGGATTTAGTTGTTGGAACTAAGTCAAAATTAAACTATTTCAAGTTAAAAAGTTGTTAAGTTGTTTAAATAAGTTAAATTAATTAATGTGGTTTAGTTGGTGGATTTAGTGTTGTATTAAGTCAAAACTAAACTAGTTAAAGTTGTTAAGTTATTTAAATAAGTTAAATTAAATAATGTGGTTTTGTTGATGGATTTAGTTGTTGGAATTAAGTCAAAACTAAACTAGTTCAAGTTATAAATTTGTTAAGTTGTTTAAATAAGTTAAATTAATTAATGTGGTTTAGTTGGTGGATTTAGTGTTGTATTAAGTCAAAACTAAACTAGTTAAAGTTGTTAAGTTGTTTAAATAAGTTAAATTAAATAATGTGGTTTTGTTGATGGATTTAGTTGTTGGAATTAAGTCAAAACTAAACTAGTTCAAGTTATAAATTTGTTAAGTTGTTTAAATACATTAAATTAATTAATGTGGTTTAGTTGGTGGATTTGGTGTTGTATTAAGTCAAAACTAAACTAGTTAAAGTTGTTAAGTTGTTTAAATAAGTTAAATTAAATAATGTGGTTTTGTTGATGGATTTAGTTGTTGGAATTAAGTCAAAACTAAACTAGTTCAAGTTAAAAAGTTGTTAAGTTGTTTAAATAAGTTAAATTAATTAATGTGGTTTAGTTGGTGGATTTAGTGTTGTATTAAGTCAAAACTAAACTAGTTAAAGTTGTTAAGTTGTTTAAATAAGTTAAATTAAATAATCTGGTTTTGTTGATGGATTTAGTTGTTGGAATTAAGTCAAAACTAAACTAGTTCAAGTTAAAAAGTTGTTACGTTGTTTAAATAAGTTAAATTAATTAATGTGGTTTAGTTGGTGGATTTAGTGTTGTATTAAGTCAAAACTAAACTAGTTAAAGTTGTTAAATTGTTTAAATAAGTTAATTAAATAATGTGGTTTTGTTGATGGATTTAGTTGTTGGAATTAAGTCAAAACTAAACTAGTTCAAGTTAAAAAGTTGTTAAGTTGTTTAAATAAGTTAAATTAATTAATGTGGTTTAGTTGGTGGATTTAGTGTTGTATTAAGTCAAAACTAAACTAGTTAAAATTGTTAAGTTGTTTTAAAAAGTTAAATTAAATAATGTTGTTTTGTTGATGGATTTAGTTGTTGGAATTAAGTCAAAACTAAACTAGTTAAAGTTGTTAAGTTGCTTAAATAAGTTAAATTAAATAATGTGGTTTGGTTGATGGATTTAGTTGTTGGAATTAAGTCAAAACTAAACTAGTTAAAGTTAAAAAGTTGTTAAGTTGTTTAAATAAGTTAAATTAAATAATGTGGTTTTGTCAATACTAAACTAGTTTTAGGACTACAACTAGTAAAATTATTATTAAATTTTATCTATAATATAATTGAATATCTATATTTTTGTAGATGGATCATCGCTTGTGGATGTATAATATGCATTATGAAACTGGTGCTGGTTTGAAGCCTGAGTTTATTGACGGTGTTAGAAATTTTATTGAACATACAATGACACTTGAGATTTTCAAGATTAATGGATTGGTTAGGTGTCCTTGTAGTGCATGTAAGTGCTTAAATTTTTTTAAACCAGATAGAGTTATGGTTCATTTGTACCGTAATGAATTTAAGCCTAGGTATTTTGTATGGATTGATCATGGAGAAAATGATCGATTGGATGGTATCTTTTATAATTCAATGCATGTTGATGTATATAATATGGTTGCACCACATGGCCAAATTAGGGTTGAACAAGTTAGAGTTGAACATGATAGGGTTCATGAAATGATCAATGATTCTTTCGGGGTTCAAGGTGGATGGAACCGGAACAATATTTTGATGAAGCTCCTAATGAAGAAGCAAGACGCTTTTATGATCAATTAGAAGAGATGGTAAGTTCTAATTCAAACTTTTAAATAAATAATTATTTGATACATATATATCGTTATAAATTTCAGTTTTTATTTATAGGAAAAAGAATTGGGACGCACTCCTATTGAACCAGAGGTTTTCAAAAAGACTCATGTCAGAAAGAAGGAAAATGAGTCGGATCCGGATGTGTGGGTGGAGGAAAGGGCCGAACGAACTTTTGTAAGTTATTTAATATGAATAATAAGTATCAATAGTGAATATATTTATGATATGTATATATATTGATGTCAATACTTATATTTAATATGCAGAATGACTTTCATAAGTACGTCGCTGAGAATCTAGATAGTTCGGTTCAATTGACACCTGAACTGTCCACTCAGATTTGGAAAGAAAAAGTGGTAGGGGGGACACACAAGGGTAGATGCTATGGTCTAAGCTCTCTCAACAATGTTAGACGCCTTCAGTCAGGCTTAGAAAGTATTGGATCGTCACGTCAAGCTGAGGCAGTTGACGGTGTTCAGATTGATGCTATGTCGAATCAAATAACTAAACTTACAGCGGCACTAGCAGAGTCGGAGCGGAAAAGAGTAGCTGAACAACAAAGAATGCGTGAGACCGTTCAGCAAATCAAAGAACAAGTGATGAACCTCACTCATCAACCTGCTACTTCGGCTCTCGATGACACCGACGACGAGAGTGATGAGGATGATTATGTAGATCTCACTCCCTAGTTTAGATCTCTGGACATTTATGAACTTTTTGAAATTTTAAAATGAATTTTAAAAGACTTTATAAGTCTTTAATTTATGATTTAGATACTTTTGAATGTTATTTTAAGTTTGTTGTTTTATGTTTTGTTTAGATTGTTTATAATTGTGTGTGTTTGATTGGGCTGAATAGTGTAGAATTGAATTAAATTGCATTTGCAGGTGGGCAGCAGAAGCTGCGAGCTGCTACTGTCAAAAATATTGCAGAAAAAGCGACGGACAGCGTGGTTTTGTCCGTCGCTTTTTTAAGTTTTTAAAAATAAAATTTCTAGAAAAGCGACGGACAGTGTCCTTTTATCAGTCGCTTTTCTGGGATTTTCAAAAAATAAATTTCCAGAAAAGTGACGAACTACGTCGTCCTTTAGAAATTAAAAAAAATTAAAATTAAAATAAAGCGACGCAGTTCGTCACCTTTTTAAAAAAAATTCAAAAAAAAGAAGTAAAAAAGCGACTCAGTCCGTCGCTAAAAGAGACCCAGTTCGTCTCTAAAAGCGACGCAGTCCGTCACTTTTTTAAAAACGACGTTGTCCGTCGCTTTTTGAAAAGCGTTGAGCTAAAAAGCGATGGAAGTGACTGCGTCGCTTTTCCGTCAATTTTGACCAAAAAAGCGAAGCAGTCCGTCGCTTTTGGCCGTCGTTTTTTGACAATATTTTAGTAGTGATACTATGTCATTTTACCCTTACCTAGAACCCCTATATATGCTATCTCAACCACAAAATATATTCATTAGAGTCATTCTCTCATATTTACAAAAGAAGAATAATTCTTCCTCTCAAAATAATTCTCTCTCAAGAAAGTTTGAAGAAAAAGGGATCAACCTAGGGTTTCAAGCTAAGTCTCTAATTCCTCCATTGTAGTCAAGCAATTGGCATTGAGGTACGATAGTTTTCATCCACGGAAGCCTTTCATCCATGGAGTTCCCAAATTCTCCAATTTATAAGATAGAATTCCCCAATTGAGTTAGGGTTTTCTTCCATGTCATGGGTTTCTTTTATTATTGAATTAATTGATTTATTTATGATCTATTATGGATGAATCGAGTTAATCTCATATTTTTATGATGATCCCCCATGAACCCATGTAATCCTCATGTTTTCCAAGTTATGAGTATATAATGTGGGTTTTAGATTATGAAAGAGAAGTTTATGAAATTAAGCATATTCTCATGAAACTTATGTAAATGTTCTATGGATGCTTTGAGAATGAAGTATTAATGATGTTGATGTTGTTGTGTTGTTAAAGGATTTTTCATATACACATATAAGCATGAATTGTGAAAGGTTTTCTCATCTAATCAGGGTTCTTAGGGTTGAAAGGTCTTCTCACCTAAAATGAAACAATGTTAAGGAGCTATTCTAATGTTAAGGCAAGAGGAGATTACCCATGATCTCTAATAGAAAGACAAGAGGCGATTACCCATTCCACATGTTGTAAGGACAAGAAGCGATTACCCATGTTCCTTTAAGAGCTAAGATGAATATGAATAAGAACTATTCCGTGAAAGTTAAGCTTAGAACCGAGTGGACAAGTGGCGATTACCCGTGTCCCATAACTATCTACCCACATAGGATTGTCTAGATAGACATTAGCTAGTGGATCCACATAAGCTAGAAGTTACCGTGGCAACTACGAATACTTTTTTTGGTGTGAGAGACACCAGATTCCATGATGATAGCTCTCATGGTCTTATATGTTGGTTAAGGCTACTTCCCATAAGCAAGCTAGTTATAACAAAGTAAGGTTACTTCAAGGAAGTATCCCATACATGTTTAAGATGATGACTATGTGCATTGACCATGTTTTATGACTCATGTTTTCTAACCCTTTTATCTAATGTTTTACCTTTGTCATTGCATTTCTTGAATGTATCTCTTTTTAGTATGTTATGTGCATGGCTATCATACTTGGTACATATTTTGTACTAACTCATACTCTTCCCTACATTTCCCCAAATGTATGGTCTGATAGTCAAGGTTCTAGTTTTGTGACTAGAGTTCGTTGACAAGATTCCAAACTTTTGTGAGTTCACATGTTTCGAGGACCAGATTTTCATTACCTTCCATTTTTCCTTATTTTCAGTTTTGGACATGATGTACGGCCTAGGCACAGATTCATTCTGATGTACTAGATGGATATTGAGACGATGTTAGAATTTCCGCTTTGCTTTATAAAACTTTGATATATTGAAACTGTATTTAAATCTCTTTATTATATCTCTTGTATGATGAAAGGTAAGTAGCTTGTATGGGGCTTCTCAAGTTCTTATATGCCATGTTACACCTAGGGGCTACCTTGGGTTAGGACAATATCTCTGTGGCTAGTGACCACTTTAGTAGATTTGAATATTGGTGAGTCCTTATTTTCCGAGGACAAACCCTTTATTGCTTATTCTCTTTACCTTTCAATATTGTATGTGATGCATGGGTTACTACGTCCCAATCACTCTTGATGTACTAGATGGCTTGGAGACAATGTTAGACTTCCCCTACTTTTTTGTCAACTCTTATAATATGAACTATGTCTCAAAACTTCTCTTGATTTTCTATTACCTTGTATGATGTAAGCTAAGAAGTTTGTGTAGGGACTCTTAGTGTCCTACTCGCCATGTTACGCCTAGGGTATACTTTGGATCGTGACATTATAAAGATGCTTGAATCTATGAATATATTTTTATGAAATCATACATATTTTCATGAAATCAATGTGTATGACTTAATTAAGCTTATAGATGAAGGTATCTTTATAATCTATGAAGTTTGACAACATGGCATTAATGACCTCTAGATTTGCCCTCAATGCTTTTCAGACTATTTTCCTAAATTAGGTTTTGATTAGTATGGTATCGGATGCCATCAATGATTATAGATCACGTTTTCAAAACTATTTCCATTAGTAGTAGGGAATTTTTAGCATGAAGTTTATGACTATGGGCCTTAAAAGCTATTATGAAAATATCATGGATGGTAAAAGGTTTTCTCACGCATGGTCTAAGGAGCAACCCTATGATGTTTCTAGCTTGGATTAGTATCCTAATTGTATGTTTCCATGGATGATAAAATGGTTATGATTAATGACTATTTTGTGGGATTTATGATTCGCATTGAGTGGACTAGCGGCGAATACCCATGACTCATAACTATGTGCCGCCATAGGATGATTGTCACAGTTATACATTATCTAGTGGATCCACTTTAGTCTAAGTTTATGGTTCATACCTTGGCAAGTAAGGACACCCCTTTCACTGTGGGGTAGACACTGGATTCCATGTTATAGCTCACATGGTCTATGTCGGTTAATGGTAAACTTCCCACAAAATGAACTAAGTTAATTATTAATGTTTTATGAAGCTTCCTTTATGATTTAAAGATGCATTGACTATGTTCATGATTTATGAATTTCCTAAATGATTTTAGTATTTTTTAACTTGGTCATGCACTTCATGTTTTCGATTATGTTCCCTTTATAATCACGTCTCATGTTTTATTCCATTCCCCTCATACTTAGTACATTCCACGTACTAATGCATACTTGTGCCTACATTGTTTCACTAATGTAGGGATTAATGACTCTTCTCCTTCTGCTCGTTGCTAGTGATCCCTTATAGACATTGAAGATTGGTGAATCGTCATATTTCAATGACCGGGACTCTTTTATTTCTTTCATGTCATTTTCATTTAAGATTTTGTAAAGGATGTATGATTTACGTCCCAATCACTTCCTTATGATGTAATTGATGGCTTTGGAACTTATATTTAGACTTCCCCTACATTTTGTCAAACTCATTTATATGAAATGCAACTTTTAAATTCTTTGTTTTTATTGTCTTGTATGATATATGCTAAGTGGCATGTGTAGGGCCTGTCGGGGTCTTATAAACCATGTCACGTCTAGGGTGTACTTTGGTTCGTGCTAAACTTTGTATTTAGAGCACAAGCTTTAGAAAGGTCCTAGGATGTCTTATAAGCCACGTCGAATAGAGTCTCATTCATGAGTGTGAAGAGCGTTATATTTATGAATAAGAGTCTATAAGATATTTAGGAAACTCCACTTCTTTCATTACTCTAAAGTCATACCATAGAGTTTATCTCTATAAAGGTCCTCACCTCGTAACCCCTATTTGTGCTTTTCAGAATATGTCTCCACAAAGGAATCCCGTAAGAAGGAATGTTCGTGAAAATGTGGAGCCCGAGGTTCCCCAAGTATCATTCGACCCTTTGGCCGAGCAAGTGACTAATAATGAGTTTCGAGTTTTAATTCATGCATTTGACCAAGCTATAACAACTCAATAAAATAGAAATGTTGTGGATCCCGTGAACTCAGGAGTGGGTATGGCAGCAACAAGGGTGAGGGAATTTACTAAGATGAATCCTCTGGAACTTTATGGGTCAAAAGTTGAGGAAGATCCTCAAGAGTTCATTGATGAGGTTTATAAGATAGTGGGAACTATGGGTATCACTTCAATATAAAAGGTGTAATTAGCTTCTTATCAACTTAAGGGTGTTTCTCAAGTTTGGTTTAAATAATGGAAGGAAGAGAGGGCAATAGATGTGGGTACTATTGATTGGGGGAAATTTATGGTTTGTTTGCTTGATAGGTTCTTTCCCCTTGAGATGAGGGAGGCAAAGGTACTTGAGTTCATCAACCTCCATGGAGGTAATATGAGTATTCCTTAGAAGTCATGCAATTGTCCAATAACTCTCCAACTATGGTTTTCAATCCAAGGGTAAGGATGAGTAAGTTTGTGTCAGGTGCTTCCGACTTAGTGGTGAAAGAATATGTAACCACCATGCTTGTTAAGGAGATAGATGTATCTCGTTTGATGATTCATACACAATAATAGAAGAGGATAAGCTTAAGGAAATTTCTAGGGATTCCAAGAGGGCGAGAAAGGATAATGATGATTTCTCACATTCAAGGACCGGTGGAGGTAATCACTCTTAAGGTAATGGTTCTAGTGATCAAATGTTGTCCGACCGATGGGAGTGTGGAAAAAGACATATGGGTGAGTGTCTAGCCGGTTCTAATGCATGTTTTAGTTATGAAAATTGGATCAAAAGATAAGGGATTGTCCAATGGTTGCTAAGAATAAGGGAGATGATCGTCAACGGGCTCACCTTTACACCTTTTCAGGTCATGGTGGTGGTCAGAAACATAATAGGTTTTACACTCTTTAGACTCGACAAGATCATGAGGGTTCCCCAAATGCGGTAATTTGTAAATTATGGTCTTTTAGCTTATGGTTATGCATTTCTTGATACTGGGTGTTTCCTTGGATATGGTAAGACTCCATGTGTGGTAATTGTGTTTGAATTTGACCTTGAAATCTTGGTGGAAATTCCTTACGCATTTACTTGTATTTGACAATGGTTCTGCGGTTGTTAAGACTTTGGTGCTATGCTTGGGTTGAGAGAGATGGATTCAAAAAGATTAGTGAGGTTTGCTCCCATAGGGGAGATAGTTTTTTATATATGGTTAGTATGTGCGTGGCACTATTTAAATTGTGGGGGAAGATTTCTTGCTATTGTGTGGTATGGAAAAAGGCTAGAGGTGATGTGATGTCTTAGTATCCCTATCTCTTTCCTTCATCTTCGAGTTTAGCTGGAGGTATCAAACCCCCATGTTTACTCTTTAGAAGTTTTATGTCTTAGTTATTCCCGTGTTTCCTCGTGCATGCATGCTAATGAAAAACTTGATTTTTCAAAAATATGATTTAGCTCTACTGGTTTCTTCATGATGATGTGCATTTTTATATGATTTGCAAATATGTTTATGAAAAGATGTTTTAAAGGTACACTTTAGCTTGAAGTTGATCTTCTTCCTTGGTTATGTGCATTTTGATGAAATTACATTCATGTTGATTTGTAAGTTTCTCTCGTACTCTATTCATGTTAGATTGAGTCCCATTCAAGGAAAAATCTTCCCACTGGGGAGATATTGTAACACCTCAGATTTGAAAAAGAAGAAAGTAAACTTTTAGGCAGAAATGTATATGTACGGTTCCCATCTATGGACTGTAGAAGATTCTAAGGGTCGTAGATGACAATTGTAGGTAGTGGGAAAATAAGTTTTCAAAAAATCAAGTCCCAGTACCTTTTATGGTCCACCAAGTTGGTCTATCATTCTACGTACGAGTCGTAGGTAGGTCTTGTAGGTAACCCCCACACTTAGTGAAATTTTAAAGCTTAAAGTTGGTTTCTATGGTTGGCATGTACGGAACGTAGGAAGACCTACGAGTCATATATGGGTTCCGTCAAAGATAGGTGATTTTTAAGCTTCCAGTACTTGGTCTACGGTTGACCATTACGGGCCGTAGAAAGTTCTATGGACTGTAGATCGAGTTGACAGTTATTTCTGAGGGGATTTTAGGTATTTTTCCTAAACGTTTAACCCTATAATACGTCGCTTTACCCCTAAATCTAAGGCATACAAATACCCTTCACCCTTAGAATTTCCCCCCAACTTATTCATTCTCTCAAGTTCCTAAAGGCTCATAAACAATCTTCTCTATATGAAGGAAGAAGAAGCTAGGTTTCTTCAAGTTCAAGTATCCTTTCCTCATCATTTCTTAGGGCTTCAATAAAGGCATGTAGGGTGTTCATCAATGGGTTCCAATCACCCATTGAGTCCCCAAAGTTTCTTCAATTCTCCAATTCAGTTCCCCAACAGTTGATAGGTTTTCATTCAATTCCTCATGTGCTCTATTTGTATGGATTCAAATTCTTACTTTGTTCTCATTTTGATGATTTGGATTTAATTACATGATTTTCAACTAATTCCATGTGAACCTATGCATTAATCTATAAATTTTGACTATGAACCCTAAATTACATGAATTTCTGAAGAAGCTTGAATCTATGAATATATTTTAATGAAATTATGCATATTTTCATGAAATCAATGTGTATGACTTAAGTAAGCTTATAGATAAAGGTATCTATATGTTCTATGAATCTTGGCCACATGACATGAATGACATCTAGATTTTCTCTTGATGTTTTTTGGGCTGTTTGCTAATTAGGTCTTGATTAATATGGTATCGAGATATGCCATCAATGATTATAGATCATGCTTTTAAAATTGTTTCCATTAGTTGTAGGGAATTTTTAGCATGAAGTTAATGACTATGGGCCTTAAAAAGCTATTATGAAAAGATCATGGATGGTGAAAGGTTTTCTCACGCATGCTCTAATGAGCTACACAATGATGTTTCTAGCTTGGGTTAGTCTTTTATTGTACTTTTCCATGGATGATAAAATGAATATGATTAATTATTGTTCTGTGGGATTTATGCTTAGCACCGAGTGAGATAGCGGCGAACACCCATGTCCCATAACTATGTGACACCATAGGATGATTATCTCATATATAAATTAGCTAGTGGATCCACTTTAGCCTAAGATTATGGTTCTTACCTTCAAAAATAAGGACACCCCTTTCCGGTGTTGGGCAAACACAAGATTCCATGTGATCACATGGTCTATATCTATTAATGGTACACTTCCCACAAAACAAACTAAGTTAATTACTAATATTTTTTGAAGCTTCTTTTATGATTTAAAGATACATTGACTATGTTCATGATTTATCAATTTTCTTAAATGATTTTAGTATGTTTTAAGTTGGTCATGTGTTTCATGGTTTTGATTATGTCCCCTTTATAATCACGTTTCATGTTTAATTGCATTCCTCTCATACTTAGTACATTCCATGTACTAATGCATACTTGTGCCTACATTGTTTCACTATTGTAGGTCTTGACGAATCTTGTCCTTCTACTCGTGGCTAGTGATCCCTTATAGCATTGCAGATTGGTGAGTCCTCATGTTCCGAGTACCAAATCTCTTTTATTGCTTTCATGTCATTTTCATTTCAGATTTTGTAAGTGTAACACCTCGGATTCAAAAGGGTAGAACTTCAACTTTTTGAAAGGGTCTGGTGCTAGTTCTAACGAAGCCACCTACGGCCCGTGGACTGACACAAGGTCCGTAGGTCAGCTCCATGGAGGGCTAGCCCAGGTTCCCAAAAATGTCAAGTTTATGTACTTATTCGATGGTTCACCAGGATGGTTCGGTATTCAATGCACGAGCTGTAAATAGGTTTCGTAGGTGAGTCCTAGACTAAGAGAAAATTTGGGTCAAAAGTTGTGGCCCTCAGTTGGGACCCACAGTCCGTCGTTAGAACCACGAACCGTGGGTAGGTCCCTTTGTTTGAGGTCCAAATACAGTAGTCTTTGAATTCATCGATGCCCAACCAGGACGGTCCATGAGTTGATCGATAGACCGTAGGTCGGGGCCGTCAGTGAGCTAGACAGTTATTTTCTTAGGGGCTTTTGGATCTTTTCCTAATTATTCTAGTCTAATACTATGTCATTATTCCCTTACCTAGAAGTCCTATATAAGTATTTTTAACCCCAAATTTCCCAAATTGAAATCATCAAATTCCTAAAAGAAGAACAAGTCTTCCTCTTCAAAATATTTCTCTCTCAAGAAAACTTGAAAGAAGGAGTCAACCAAGGGTTTCAAGGATCAAGATGAAATTCTCCAAATTCTAAGGGGCTTTAATAATTAAGGTATGATAGTCTTCATTCATGGAGTCCTTTTCTTCGTGAAGTCCCCAAATTCTCCAATTTGAAAAGCTAGAATTCCCCAATTGAGTTAGGGTTTTCTTCCATGTTGTGGGTTCTTTTAAATATTTATTTACTTACTTAATTGTTTTATTATTTATCAAGCATGAATTGAGATAATTACATGATTTTATGACGAATTCCCATGAACCCATGTCTAACCCATGTTTTCTAGATTATGATGATTGTAAGTGAGTTTTGAATTATGAAACGAGAACTATGGAATTATGCATGTTCTTATGAAATTGATGAATTATGATGAAAGTTGATTTGAGAGTAAAGAATAGATAATGTTGTTGTTATTAATTATTGTGAAAGGATTTCTCACATAATTACTTCATGCATAAATGTGAAAGGTTTTCTCACATAAAAGATTCTAAGCTTGAAAGGTCTTCTCAACTAAATTGAATCAAATATTAGGAGCTATTCTAATGAAAAACTAGCTTGGATTGGTAGTCTAACTGGTACCTTTTCATGGATAACTTATGACTTAGGCTGGATTGGCAACATGATGTGCCCTTCCATTGATGATAAAGACAAGATCGGAAAGTGACCATTCTGTGGGATTTACACTTAGCACCAAGCGGATATTGAGATGGAAGTTCTCCCATTAGTAAAGGTCGGGTTTCCAGTAGCAATCTCCTTATTGCATACCTATGTGCCCCCATAGGATGATTGTCTTAGATAGGCATTAGATAGTAGATCCATATAAGCTAGAACTCCATGGTCTTACCTTCGCAAGTAGGACACCCCTTTTCGGTGTGGGGTAGACACCAGATTCCGTGTTGATAGCTCACATGGTCTTATATGTCGGTTAAAGGTAAATCTCCCACAATAATGAACTAAGGTTACTTCTAGGAGTATCTCACAAAAGTTTGGAAGGTGTTAGCTTGCATTGACCATGTTTTATGACTTATGATTTTCTCATTCTTTTATAGCATGTTTTAGCTTGGTCATTGCATGTTTATGGTAATGCCCCTTTTAAGCATGTTTTCAAAAAAATTATGCATGGCTCTCATAGTTAGTTCATTTTTGTACTAACGCATACTCTTGCCTATATTGTTTCTCCAATGTGGGGTCCGGCGTTACAAGTGCTCATCCTCGTGGCTAGGAGCCACCTTCATCTTTTACTTAGTAGTGGTGAATCCTCATGTTCCAAGGATCAAGATGTTATCCAGTTCCTTGTCTTTACTTTTTAGTTTTTGAACTTGATGTACGGGTTGCGTCCTGATTAATCCTATGTACTAGACGGCTTTGAGATGATGTTTAGACTTTTGCTTCAGTTTTGATAAACTCTTCTATATTGAGACTATCTTTAAATCTTTTATATTTTTGTTATCTTGTATGAAGAAAGTTAAGTGGCTTCTATGGGCTTTTCGGGGTCTTATACGACATGTTACACCTAGGGGATACCTTAGGTCATGACAGTATGTGATGTATGGGTTACGTACCAATCACTTCCTTATGATATAATAGATGATTTGAGACTTATGTTTAGACTTCCGCTACTTTTTTTCAATCTCTTTTATATGAAATGCTACTTTTAAACTCTTTGTTTCTATTATCTTGTATGATGTATGCTAGTCGATTGTGTAGGGCCTCTCAGGGTCTTATATGTCATGTCACATCTAGGGTCTACTTTGGATCATGACACAAATCCATAAGGACTCACAAGAAAGCATCATTCAAACGTATGTCCATATATGCTCATATTAAATTCTTTTGGAGTCTTTAATTTACTTTTCTGTTAATAATATTTTAGAATGATTACTTTTCAAAATAATCCACTTGGTTCATTAGGAATATTCCCTGGAAAAAGAACTGAAAACAAAAACTAAGAAAACCAACCTAAAACTTAAACCAAGTTAGATAATAAAAATAGCAAAAAATTGGTCGGATTATTTACTTACAATCCAATCATATAGAAATCTGATAACACTCAAATTATCCTCAAAACAAGTAACATAATAAGTGGTCATTACCAATAAAAATATTTAACTAAGAGTTGGGGTTAAATCCCACAAGGAATGGTTTGATGATAAGAATTGAACTAGAAAATTAAGAATGCTGACCTATTCAATGTAGGTTGTTCAGGCAAGTAGGTGGATGATTCCACAAAATTTACTAAAATAGTTCGATGTATATTATGTCACAACTAAACTAAAATTTAGAAATTTAAGCAATTACGAAGTAATCTAGGGGTGCGGGAATTGGAATCGATGTCACATAGAGATAATTGTGTTTCTCAATAGTGCTAAAAAATCATGGATAAGCTAAGTAATTTTCAATGACACTAATCTTCTTTCGATATCATAGTACCAATTCATAGAACCTCCTCTTGATCTCATCTATGTGAATCACAAATCAACCCATTACCTTACTGGATCTCTTTTTGTAGCAGATTTGGACAAATAGATCTGAACCATAATCTTTCCTTTGAGCAAACCATAGAAATAAAACATAAATTACATGCATTAAACTAATTACCCATTCCAAGTGATCTCTTTTGAGCATCAATAAGAGATCGAGAATAGAGATTAAGTTTCCAACCTTAACTCATGAATTAACCCCATGGTACTTAGCCTAACTCTATGGATGCAAACCAATAAAATAGAGAAAAACACAATACCTACTATATTAAATCAACACACAACCCCAAAATTGCTCCACTGGAATTTGAGTTTTAGCAACACATCATAATATGTAAAGAAATTATACCTGTCATGATAACAAACATGGATGTGATGAAAATAAACAATTATTATCAACACCCACTTTAATTTAAACTTCTAATTGTCAATTTCAAGAGTGAAATTTAAAACCCCAAAAATAAAGATGTTTTTCAAAAAGTAAGAAGTCTCATACAAAACTCTCAATAACAAAAACTACAATGCCAAAAATTCTCTTCCAAAAGCTCTCTTTTTCTCTCTCCTTTTGGCTATTTATAGTTTCTCAAAATTCTCTGTGTGACCAACTTGGAAACATTAGTTAGGCTCGCCAAAGAAAATCATTGAATCACCATATGTTCCTTAGCTCACCTTTCTTTTACTTCAGGCTTTAGGTGTTTGAACCTAAGTTGGCGAACTCGATCGAGTATGCTTTTCAAATTTGGTAGATCACCGATTACCACATTTGTTTGCCTTTTAAGCCTTCATTTTGTTTATCTAACTACTATCACCTTCACCAATGGTCATCTTGTTCACCCTTCAACTTTGGCGAGTCATCATTCCCCCATATAGATCACTGAACTGCCTTGAAAATCTTCACTTGTGTGTACTGTCACATTGGGAGAGGTTAGGCAACTTGGGAAATCCACCCTTTTGGTTAGGCGACTTCCAGTTTGGAGTTTGCACTTCTTTCAACATTTTTCGCCTTTCTTTCATGCATTCATTGTTGCCTTGTCCTTTAGTATTCATAGCTGTAAATCATCAAATTATCATCAGAATAGGACATAAATAGGCATTGAGGACACTAATTTTTTAACTAAAAAAGCCTCAAACGAGTGTAAATTTACCACTCAACAACACCCCCAACTTAAACATTTGTTTGTCCTCAAGTAAATTAAGAACACAATTAGTCCAACAAGGGTATCTAAAATAGTTCCTAATGAGAGCTAATATGCAAGTGCAACTACAAGACTACTATCATGCAAATGCAACACTCAATCATGCTAAAAAACCTTCAAATGATGAATAGTTGGTGCCGATCCAACCTCAATCTCCCTATTGCTTCTTTTCTAGTGAAAAACCATGTTTCAAAAAATGCATTCAAGTGCCCTCACATCAAGAACGATTCCATTCTCTCACAAAACAAATCAATCAAGAAGTTAAGAATCAATACAACTCTCACTCTCCGGAAGAGAAATACATGTAAGGTTTATCTCATAGATTTGTCCATATTTTCCAATCATAACACAACCTAGTTCATGTAAGATCTCAAAGGTATTTTAGGCTTGTAATGGGGCTGAGGGTAAATGTATGGTCAATTTGGCTTAGCAACTTCACCTTTTCAAAGCATTGTTGCACTCATCTTCACCTCTTCTCAAGTTCTTTCCATTATTTTCACTTGGAGACTCAAACTTCAATTTTTCATTCAATTTTTTGGATACCCCTTTTATTTCATCACACTTTCTTTTTCATTTCAATTTTTGAACTTTTGCTCATCATTTTTTATAAGGAGGGAGTTCCTTCCTTTTGCAACAATCTTCAAAGTAGAGTCTTACTTTTTCTCTCTTTTCATTCCACTTGGCTTTGTTTCCTCCTTCCTTTCACGCACCAACTTAGGATTTTGACCAAAGTTGGCTATTCAAATAAACCAATGTTTAGAAAAGGATTTATGGGTGAGAAGTTAGAGACAATTTAGCTCAAGAGGTTTCAACAAGGTTGGCAAGAAAAGGTTTAGGCTCAAATGGTCCCAATATGCCTGCACACCCTCACAAGGTAGTCAGAAAAGGTATGAACTGTGGGTTTTTTCTTAAAATTTATGTCCAAGATCATTTCCTTAATTCATCAAAGCTAAATGATTAGACTAACAAGGAAAATTTTAGGATTCTACAAGTATGATTTCAAGTAAATCCTCACCACAGAAGGCACTTCAACCACAATCATTTAGCACTGCCCTACAAGATCAAAAGCTTACGAGTGATGTTCATTGAGAGGATCACATCAAACACAGCTAGTAAACACAAGAATCAAAAAGACCATTCAAAAGTGAAGCCACTCCAATTTGTTCTTGCAATCATTAGCACAAAACATATTTGTCATCATAAGTAATATCTAAGATATTGATATTGAACACAATAAATCCTCGAACATCAACAATGAAGACCTCAAGCATTTATAATCATTTCAAAATTCCAAAATCATGGGGGAAATTATATATATATATATATATATATACAGAGAGAGAGAGAGAGAAAATGAGTCAAAGCTATCAACTATCAAAATAAAATCCAAAATATCAAAATGCTACAAATGTATCAAAATAAAAGTTAAAATAACAACATACAATAAAAAATGGAATATTGGCACACATTTCCTAACGCACCTAAATAATATTAGCAATGTCATCAATGCAATAGAAAGTAAAAATGGGAGGAGAGTGATATAAAGGTCCCCCGGCAGGCTTTGCCTATGAAATGCTCAAATCTTGAGTGTCGGGGGGGATAACATCAACTCGGGCATCAATACCCAACAAATTAGGAGTAGGAGTAGGAGTAGGAGGGTAGCATCAACAGGACATTTGTGCCCGACACATATGAAAGAGAAATGGTAGGGTATGAAGACATCCCCACTAGTACCAACTATGGAGGTCTCCACATGATATCTCTATCGTAACCAGCACCATCATCTCCTCAATATTCAAGATCTTTGTCAAAGTCTCAACAGTATGACGCTCATCCTCTCATAAGAACTCCACCTCATCAATCTCTTCAACTGAATCAACATCGACCTCAAGGCTAAGAGGGTCTACCACATGGGTAATATCTTGTGGTGGTGGATTCCTCCGAGCCACATCATTTCTCAAGTAATCTGCCTCAATTCTTCAAATATCACCGGAGAAGGTTGGGGTAATCCTCACATCTACCCTCTCTCGAAAAAGGACTCTCACAGCCTCACACAACTGAGCCATAAAGACCAGGAAAAGAAAAGAAGTTTGGTCCTGACGAGCTGGCATCAACATCATATCTTAAATTATAGAACATACATTTATCTTTTTTTGGTCAATAATTATACCAACCAAGAAAACCTTTGGATGCCAGTGGATTGACTCATTCTGGGATTGCATGATATTTGTATTGATGAACTTCAACCAATATCGAGCTCCAATATTCATATCCTTCTTTTTTATCTTCAATTCGTTAGCATCCAGGGAGGAAAGATATCTAAAATAAGTGGTGCCAACCAACCTTTCAAGGTGTCAATATCATGATGCATATGTACCGTGTACATCTCAGTCCAATTTTCCTTAGTGCCCAAAAAATCGTTGATTGCACCTAGGTGGCATTGCACTATTTTACCCCAGACTTCAACCTCATCCAAGAGCTTCCACACGACTTAGTTTCTTTTATTAGGAAAGGTATTCACATAGGCCTTATAAAAATCCCTCACCCACGCTGGCACATAAAGGGGAAAAGCTCTGTTAAACTACTTAAACCTATGGAACTTGATTGTATCCTAGATTTCGGGGTAGTAACTCATCACCCGATCAGTGAAGAATCCTCTCTCCTCAAGAATAGTGCATTTGATCCTATTGAGGGATCCTGCAGCTATGATAGGGAGAACTCAAAAGGCTTGTGACTGAGCCTGAGGAGTTTGTGTCAATTTGGATCGGATCTCAATCTTCTTTCTTGCAATCACCTTCTTGGTTCGTTCACCCACACGTGTAGAAGAGCGTGAAGTCGATTGTTTTTTGGGAGCCTCATAGATCTCATTAATGATGATTCCCATGTTTCTTTCTAAGGGGGATGAGGATGAGACTCTCACTTAAACTTGAAATCAGAGGTCACAAATCTCTTTTGTTTTGTTTTGGCCATTTCCTGCAAGGCACATATTTTAAAACACAATTCGGGTGAAGGTTAGTTAAAACAAGTTTAAATGCAAGCATAGTTCCAAACAATTTCAGAGGCTTGCCGACTGGTAATGTGATTTGCCTAATAGGTTAGACAAGCTCACAAAAGCTGACATACCACAATTCAAATTCACTTGGGCATGAAAGGTAGAGTCATCTCCAACTCGGTGATCCACCGAGTTATTTTTGGTGGCTAAGACAAGTTCGCTGAAAGTGACAATGCTAAACTAAAATAGACATGCATAAAGGGTGATATCCACTCCAACTTAGAGATGCGTCGAGTTGGGTTTAAAAATTTAAGACAAAATCATCGAATGGGACAGTACCCAGGTCACATATTTAAATACAAAAGGAAATTTGGGACCTATTCGGATATTTGCCTAATCATAATGGAGAAAAAATTTTGGGTAAATTTCTAGTATCTACGGTAGCCATGTATGGACCGTAGGTGGACCTACCAACCATACATTGGTCCCATCAATGGATGGCTCAAATTCAAGTCCCAAAACCCCACCTACGGTCAACCAGGACGGTTCGTAGTAGGACCTAAGGATCGTAGGTCCAACTGTTGGTGGAGGTCCAACAAATTTTTTTTGAGCTTTTGGGTCTTTTTCTAATTATTCCAACCCAATACTATGTCATTTTATCTCCTATCCTAGACCCAATATAAACATTTTCCCCCCAAATTTCTCAATTAAACTCATACTCCTAAAATCCTAAAAAATGATCAAATTAATCCTCTCAAATATTTCTCTCTAAGGAAGAAGAAGTCTAGGGTTTCAAGGTCAAGTCTCCATTTCTCCATTGATTATAGGCTTTGAAATCCAAGGTTCGATAATATTCACTCATGGAGTCTTTTTCTCCGTAGGGTTCCTAAATTCTCCAATTTTTACAAGGTAGAATCTCCAATGGAAGCTTAGGTTTTACTCAATCTCATGAGTTCTTTTCAATGATAATCTAATTGATTTTTTAATGTCTTTTATGCATGAATTGAAGAAATTACATGTTTTAAGTGGATTTCCCATGAACCCATGTGAAATACATGATTTCTAGACTATGATCATCAGATGATGCTTTTGAACTATGAAAGATGAATTTATGAAGATATGCATGTTCTTTATGAAATTGATGTAAATGAATCAATATTTGCTTTGAGAGTGAAGCATCAATGTTGTTCTTATTGTTGTTGTTGTGAAAGGATTTTTTCACATAAAGGATTCATAAGGTTGAAAGGTTTTCTCACATAAGATGAATTATTCTAATGATAAGACAAGTGGTGATTACCCATTTCTCATAATGGTAAGCCAAGTTGAGATTAATGATTATTCTGTGGGATCTATGCTTAGCACAGAAAAGATAACGATATAGAAGCTCTCCTGTAGTAGAGGTTGGGTTTCTAGCAACAATCTCCCAATTAGATAACTATGTGCTACTATAGGTTTGTCTTTGATAGACATTAGCTAATGGATCCACTTGAGCTAGAAGTTTATGGTTCTTACCTTGGCAAGTTAGCACATCTTTTATATGTGTGAGATAGACATTGGATTCCATATTATAGCTCACATGGTCTATGTTGGTTAATGTCAAATTTCTCATAATAATGAACTAAGGTTACTTCTATAAGTATCTCAAAATTGTTTTAGAGATTTTTAGCTTGTATTGACCATAATTAGGAATTATGTTTTCTAACCTCTTATATTATGGTTTAGCTTGGTTATTGCATGTCATGTAAAACCATTTTTAGCATGATTTCATACCTCTCTTGCATTGCTATCATATTTGGTACATTTCATGTACTAACGAATACTCTTACCTACATTGTTTCACCAATATAGGGTCAGACACTTCCATTCTTCATACTTGTGGCTAGTGATCCCATATTGATATTTGAAGATTTGTGAGTCATCATGTTCTAGGGACAAAGTCTCTTTTATTGCTTTCATGTCTTTTATTTCAGATATTGTATGTCATGCACGGGTTACATCACAATCACTCCTTTGATGTAATAGATGGCTTTGAGACTAAGGTTTAGACTTTCGCTACTTTTGTCAAACTCTTTTATTAATATGCTACTTTTAAACTCTTTTGATTTTTTATTATCGTGTATGATGCATGATAAGTGGCTTGTGTAGATACTCCTGGGATCTTGTACTCCATGTCACGTTTAGGGTATACTTTGGGTCGTGACAAACTTAGTATTCAGAGCCCAAGGATTAGAAAGGTCTGAAGATGTCTCATAAGCCACGTCGAGTAGAGTCGTGTTCATAAGTGTAAAACGCGCCATATTTATGAATAAGAGTCTAGAGGTTATTTAGGAAACTCCACTTCTTTCATTACTCGAACGTCATGTGTTAGAGTCTAACTATATATCTCTCTATCGTAATCCCTATCCGATGATTTTAAGGATAGGGCCACTAGAAGGGCATATGCTAGGAGGAATGTGGGAAATAATGTGGAACAGGAAGTTCCTCATGAAGCTCTTGAAGTTCCGGTCGACCATTTGGCTAAAAAAGTGACTAATGTGGATTTTAAGGGTTCTTTCCAAGAGTTGGCTCAAGTCATGACGGCTCAAGCCATTAGGGAGGTTGTGATCCCCGTGAACCCTAATGTGGGTACAACAACATCTAGAGTGAGGGACTTCACTAGAATGAACCCTCTGGAGTTTCATGGTTCCAAGGTTGAGGGGGATCCTCATGAGCTCATTGATGAGGTGTATAAGATGTTGATAATCATGGGTGTAACACCGGTGGAAAAGGTGGAGTTGGCCTCTTTTCAACTTAAAGGCGTTGCTCAAGTGTGGTCAACCAATGGAAAGAAGAGAGGGTGGTTAATGTGGATCCTCTAGATTGGGAGAATATGCATTGCACATTTTTCCTTTAATTTTGAGAGCTTCATAAGCCACTTCAAATACAGTCTTGTTCATGAGTGTGAAGTGCGCCACTTTTATGAAGGAGAGGCTATAAAATGTTTAGGAAACTCCGCTTCTTTCATTACTCCAAAGTCATGCGATAGAGCTTGACTCTATGATGTCTCTCTCTCCTAATCCTTATCAAATTCTCTACAAGATATATCCACCCAAAGGTCATATGCTAGGAGGAATGCTGGAGAGAATGTGGAACGAGAAGCTCCTCCTCAAGCTTCTCAAGCTATGGTCGAACCTTTGGTTGAGCAAGTGACTAATACAGAGTTTAGGGCTGCTTATCAAGTATTGGCTCAAGCCATGTGGGCTAAAGACAATAGAGAGGTTGTGTTCCTCGTGAACCCAATTGTGGGTACGACGAAAACAAGAGTGAGAGACTTCACAAGAATAAATCCTCCAGAGTTTCAAGGTTCTAAGGTTGAGGAAAATCCTCAAGATTTCATCGATGAGGTGTATAAGGTTTTGATGACCAGGGGAGTGACACCACTAAAAAATCTGGAATTGGCCGCTTATTAACTTAAGGGTGTTGCTCAAATATGGTTCAACCAATAAAAAGAAGAGAGGGAGGAAGATGCGGGTCCTCTTGATTGGGAAAAGTTCAAAGTTACCTTCCTTGATAGGTTTTTTCCCCTTGAGATAAGGGAGGCCAAGGTACTTGAATTCATCAACCATCGTCACAGAAGTAGGAATGTGAAGGAATATGCTTTGAAGTTCACACAATTCTCTTGATATGCTCCTACTACGGTTGCTGATCCTAGGGCAAGAATGAATAAGTTTGTATCAGGTTTGTCCGAAATGGTGGTTAAGGAATATTGTACCAATATTCTTATCAATGAGATGGACATTTCTCGTCTTATGGTTCATACTTAACAAATAGAGGAGGAAAATCTTAAGGAGAAAACTAGGGATTCAAAGAGGGCTAGAACGGATAATGGTGATTTGTCACATTCAAGGTCCAATGGAGGTAATCATTCTCAAGGTAATGGTTCTAGTGAGTAAATGGTATCTGAGTGACAAAAGTGTGGAAAATCCATAGAGGTGAGTGTCTAGATATCACAAATACGTGTTTTGGTTGTGGAAAAATGGATCATAAGATAAGGGATTGTCTTATTGTTTCTAAGAATGAGGGAGATAATCATCGATGGGCACCCTTCTTCAGGTCCTAGTGGTGGTCAGAAACAAAATAGGTTTTATGCTCTTCAGACTCGACAAGATCACGAAGGTTCCCCGAATTGCAGAAATTGGTAAGTTATGGTCTTTAAGCTTGTGGTTTTGCACTGCTTGATATTTGGTATTTCATTGGCTATGTTAATACTCCATGTATGGTAATTGTGTTTGAAGTGGATCTTGAAATCTTCATGGAAATTCCGTAAGTGTTTACTAGTATCAATATTTTTATGGTTGTTAAAACTTGGGTACTACGTTTGGGTTAAGGGAGATGGATATAAATAGACTAGTGAGGTTTGCTCCTAAGGGGGATACAGTGTGATTCATGGTTGGGTTGTATGTAGAACTATTCAAGTTGTTGGAAGGGTTCAATACTATGGTTTTTGTATGTGAAAGACTGGAGTCGATGTGGTGTCTTAAATATTCCCATAATTTCATCATTTATACATGCTCATGAAAATTTTGGATTTTTTAGAAAATGAGTTGACTTAAGTGATTTCTTCACGTTTATGGGCATTTGAATATGCGTTTCATATAGCCTTCATGATAAATGTTTTGAACATGATTTATCTTGGAGTTGATGTTTCCTCCTTGGACATATGCATTTATCTGATAGAATTCATGTTGGGTTGTTAGATTAAGTTCCTTCCTTCCTAATGATGTCTTGAATCTCATTCGAGGACGAAAATTCTCAATGGGGAGATAATGTAACACCTCAGATTCGAAAAGATGAAAAATTGCAGATTTCCTATTGCCACTACCAACGGAGCCACTAATTGCCCCTGGTCTGACACAGGGTCCGTACATATGCATGTGGTTGGCCAGTCTAAGTTTTCCAAAAAAGTCAAAGTTTTAGTATTTTCATACGGTTCACCTGGACGGTCCATCATCTAATGCACGAGTCGTAGCTAGGTTTCATAGGTGAGTCCCAGACTTAGAGAAATTTTAAGATCAAAACTAGGGACCCACAATTGTGGTGTACAATCCATAGGTAGACCCACGGACCCTACATAGGTTCAGTTGATGGGGGTCCAAGATTGCTGGTCTCTGATCTCATCCACGGCCGACCAAGACGGTCCATGGTGTGACCAACGAACTATAGCCAACAGATATTTTAAAAGGGGCTTTAGGTCTTTTCCTAATTATTCTAACCCAATATTTTGTTGTTTTAGCTTCTATTAGAGACCCTATATAAACATTTTTACCCTCAAATTTCCCCAATTGAACTCATTTTACCAAATTCCTAAAATTGATCAAAGTTATTCACCTAATTATATCTCTCTAAAAGCTTGAAGAAGAAGACTAGGTTTCAAGAAAAGTCTCCAATTTCACCATTGATTGTAAGCTCTTGGCATCAAGGTATGATGGTATTCACCTATGGAGTCCTTTCCTCCATAGGGTTCCTAAAATTTTCATATTTTTACAAGGTAGAATCTCCAATGGAAGCTAGGGTTTTTACTCAATCTCATGGTTCCTTTAAATTATGATATTATTGATTGATTTATGTCTTTTTAAGCATGAATTGTAGAAATTGCATGTTTCTAAGTTGAATCACCATGAACCCATGTGAAATCCATGTTTTCTAGAATTGATTTTATGATGAAGCTTTTGAATCACGAAAGATGAGTTTATGAAGATATGTATGTTCTTTATTAAAATGATGTAAATGTTTTAAGGATTCTTTGAGAGTGAAGTGCCAATGTGATTGTTGTTGTTGTGAAAGGATTTTCTCACATAAAGGGTTCATAAGGTTCAAAGGTTTACTCACCTAAGATATATCAAGTTAAGGAGTTATTCTAATGACAAGGCAAGCGGAGATTACCCATGTTTGTCGATGATAAGACAAGTGGTGAATATCCATGTCTCATGAGTGTTAAGATAAGATAAGACTAATTAATATTCTTTGGGAGCTATGTGTAACATCGAGTGGACAAGTGGCGATTACCAATGTCTGAAAATCTATGTGCAACCATAGGATTGTCTAGATAGACATTAAGCTAGTGGATCCACATAAGCTAGAAGTTCATGGTTCTTACCTTTGCAAGAGAGAACACCTTTTTATGGTGTGGGGGAGACACGGGATGTCATGTTATAGCTCACATGGTCTCTATGCCAGTTAAAGGCAATCTCCCAAAATAATGAATTAAGGTTACTTCAAGAAGTATATCACATGTGATTTAGGATGATTTCTACTTGCATTGACCATGATCACGATTATGTTTTTTAACCTTTGATCTTATGTATAAACTTGGTCCTTTCACGACATGAAAAATCCTTTTAGAATGATTTCCTACTTTTATGCATGTCTATCATACTTGGTTTATTCTTTGTACTAAAGTATCTTGCCTATATTGTTTCACAAATGTAGGGTCTGACGTTCCAGTTTCACATCTATGTGGCTAGGGATCACTTAGTAGTTGAAGATTGTTGAGTCCTCACGTTCCGAGGAACAAGACTTTATTACTTAATTTCTTTATTTATAGTATAGTATGTTATGCACGGGTTACGTCTCGATCACTCTTGATGTACTAGATGGCATTGAGACTATGTTAGACATCCGCAACATTTTATTAACTTTTATGTTTTGAAAATTTTCTTTCAAACTCTCTTAATTTTCTATTATCGTGTATGATGTATGCTAAGTGGCTTGTGTAGTGCCTCTCGGGTCCTATACGTCATGTTACACCTAGGGTATATTTTGGGTCGTTACAATGACATAAAATATAATACATGTAAAATGGAAAAGTCCTTATTTCTCGGTCGAACCCTTATTTAAACTTGAAAAAACCTACGTTAACCCCTCCAAAACAATGTACACCATTAAGAAGGTCGTCACAGACTCCCACAAAACAATTTGGCCAAAAATTTGTTGGGTGCACATATCACACAAAATCCATAGACTATAACACATGTAAAATGGAAAAATAGCTATTTCCCAGTTTAGACCTATAACATCAAAGGTTTGAAAAGAAGGAAAAATGTAAAACTTTCTTAGCTGGTGTCTATGTCTACAGTCCCAACCTACGGACCGAAGGTGATCTTACGGGCCGTAGATGGAAACCGAAGGTGGTGGGGTAAATATTTTTTAATGGTCAAGTTCTAGTACATTTTTTACGGTTCATCAAGATGGTTTGTCATTCAATATACGAGTCATATATAGGTCTCGTAGGTGAGTCCCAAACATAGTGAAAACTGAAGTCCTAAGTAGGGAACGACGGATGGCATGTACGGACCGTAGGAAGACCAACAGACCTTAAATGGGATCTATCAAAAGTGGATAAAATTATTAGTCCCATTAGTTGACATACGGCCCATCGGGACAGTCCGTAAGTGGACCTACGGACCGTAGGTCTGAACTATAAGTCTAGTTGGCAGTTAATATTAAGAGGGGTTTTTGAGTCGTTTCCTAATTACTTTAACCCAATACTTTGTCGTTTTAGTCCTCATCCTAGACCCTATATTTGTATTTTAAACCTGAAATCTAACTACTCTAGCTTAAATTTTAAGTTTAAAAGACTTATATAGGATCTAAGGTGAGAACTAAAATGATATAATATTGGGTTAAAATAATTAGGAAAATGCCCAAAAGCCCCTCTTAATATATTTGCCGACTCGACCTACCGTTCAGACCTTACGGTCCGTAGGTCCACTTACAGACCATCCTGGTGATCCGTAGGTCAAGTACTAGGACCTAAATTTTACCCTCTTACGACGGATCCCATGTACAGTCCGTACATTCCATAGTTCGTTCCCTTCTTAGACCTTCAAAATTTCACTAAGTTTGAGACTCACCTACGAGACTTATCTACGACTCATATATTGAATAACAAACTGTTATGGTGAACCGTAAATAGGGTACTGGACTTGAATTTTGAAAATCATTTAACCCTCCACTTTTGGTTCTGATAACATGGGCAGCATGGATGACACTAACATGACTGGCATATACCCCTCAAGACCATTAACACGGAGTCAAGCAAAGGATCTCCAAGGCCTACAAGCAATGTTGATGAAAAGGGAAGCATTAGAGGAGCTTGAAGGTCACCAAAGAAGGACATACAATGTGTGTAAGGTACATCGAAATGAGAAGGAAGAAGGAAAGAGGCCATGTGTGCAAATGACCATTTCAGGAATTCAAGAATTCACAAAACAAGGCAACCAAACAAGGCCCTTATCTCATTAAAGGTAAAATTGTCAAAAAGTGTCTTGTTTATTTTTTTAGTATAAATAGTAGTCTCTTTTGTTTTGGGAAGACTTAGACTATATTGAATATTGACTCTCAAATTATAGTATCTTCTTAGTGAGTAATTAGTGAGTAATTAGGGTGAACTCTTGGGATTGCTTGTTAACTTCTTGTGTTTGATTAATCAAAGTGTTACTCCTTTGTGATTATTTTTTTCATTTGATTATTCTTCCTTGGGTTGAATTTAGGTTGTTGAAGTCAATTGGGAGGTGATTGTTTTAGTCCCTTGTTGCCCATAATTTCAATAACTTGAGTATTAATCCACATATCCTTTCTTTCTTTATTCCTTTCCTTCCTTGATCGTTATCATTTGGTATCAAGAGCCTAGGTTTAGATTTGTTCTTACAAATCTAATCTTGGTTTAAAAAGAGTCCAAAAAAATTTATCAAAACAAAAATAATTTAATTTTTTTTTGATTTGTTGTTTTTGATACTATATCCTTGTTTCCTTGTGTTTTCTGAGTCTAGGTTTCAAATTTTGTTCAATTTGAAGTTGTAGAAGTGAAGTTACCATTGAAGGGTATCAAGCTTTTCAAATTTTTCAAATTTTGAAAGTGGTCTTTTGATTGAGGAGAAATTGGAGGTTAATAATTAGTGGGCTTTGTTCTCTTAGTTGAAGGGAAGAAAGTCCTAAATTTTGAGCCAATTTCGAGTTGATTTGAGTGTATTGGGGTTTAGTGTGTGTTCTTGGTGTTCTATGTGTTCTTGGTGTCTTAAAGTTGTTCTTGAAGAACAAAAAAGAAGAAAGTACATTTGATCCAACTTTTCAAGTCAAAGTTGGTCAAAGGTGTTTTTTTTTGGGTCCATTAGTGGATTTTTGAAAAAAATAATAATAATAATTTAAAATCTGAAAAAAAAATCTGAAAAAAATAAAATAAATAATTCCACGTGGACTGACACATCAGCAACCACATCAGACACAATATGCCACGCCAGCGCCACACGGCGTTGCATCAGCAGCCAGCACAAAAGGCAACCTGCCAGCGACGCTCAGTCGCACCTGATGAGCGTGTGCGTCAGTTTCAGAGACCAAAACCTGCATGTTTTTCTAAAGACCCCAAAAATATTCTAAGTATGGAAGTTTTTTGGACCTAGAAATTTTTCTAAGTGTCCAAACTTCGTGATTCTTTTTTCTACCATTTTTCCCTTCAATTCCTCAACTATTTAACAATTAATTAACATCTTTAATTACTTTTTAACTAGTTTTAATTATCAAATCATCCAATCAAAGTCTTACAAGTGACGGACTTCTTTGAGGCATAATTTTTTTCTAAGTGTCCAAATTCACTTCTTCTTCTTCCAAACTCATTTTTCTTCTAATTTTCAACTATTTAACAATTAATTAACATCTTTGATTACTTGTTAACTAGTTTTAATCATCAAATCATTTCTTTGATCCTTCAAATTAAGTAACAAGAAGTAATTCTTCTACTTTTGTTACTTGGTTTATTTTGAGTCCGAATCTTTTGGTGCTTCTTTATTCTACTTTTCTCATCTTAATTCGTTGATAACCTTCTTGATTCAAGTCCATTAGTCTTTTTTGGGTCGTCCTTCTTTCAAGAGTCACAAGAATCCACTCCATCACAAAGGATAGGTGATCTTGAGTTGATTGAACGGAGCTAGTTCACTATCAATTTTGAGACGACGCCATAGAAGGTGAGTTGAGAGTTAAATACGAGTGACGTGAGGCTTTTCTACTAACCTCGTTTGTTGAGTTTTGTAGGTATCATGTCTAATACAAGACCAATTGGGGAGGGATCGGAGAACATCATGGAGGTTCTCGCCAACATCTCTAAGCAAGTAGAGGAAATGAATGGAAGAATGGGAGGTATGGAGGAAAGGTTGGTACGGGTGGAAAATGAGAATAGAAGGAAAGCAATTCAACCCGAATATGATGAGATAAGGAGGGCATCGGTGCATTCCACCACCCTTGCTTCGGGACAAGCTCATAATATATGTTCTCCTCCACAAAGCCAAACCCAAAACTACCAACGCCCTACTTTCGAAACTCCTAACCCTCCAAACCACCTAAGATAGCCTACGCCACATCCAAATCCACACCCCTATCACCCGCCACAGGAAAATCTTCCTTTTGTTGCAAACCAAGTCCAATACCAAACACCATATCGAAATGTTTCAAATGCATCTTTTCATGAACCCTACACATCACATCCACAAAATGCACCACAAATGCCCTACCAAGACTACCAATACCAAAATCCTCTCTATGATGAAATTCATGAGGAGTTCAATAATTATGAGATTTGGGAGCATGGGGTAGGGATGGAAATGGAGTACAAAGGGGAGGAGTACGACCTTGGGAATTGGGGTGGGACCAAGGCATGAGAGATCAAGAATATGGAAATAGAGTAGATAGGATGGGATATAGAGGCGAAAGGATGGTAAATAGAGGAAATAGGTTTAGGGAGAGGAATGATCATCAAGATAGGGACTTGAACACTATCAAGGTCACACTTCAAAGGTTCAAAAGAAGTAGTGACCTCGATGAGTTCTTGGAATGGAAAATTCAAAGTGAGCGAATTTTTCTCACAAATAATATCTCAAAAACTTTGAAGACGAAGTATGCTCTCACGCAATTTGAGGGGTACGCATCAACTTGGTGGGAGTCCAAGAGGAGGGAAAGGGAGAGCCATCATGATTACGAGCTACCTACTTGGCAAGAGTTGATTGCACTTATGGAGTTGAGATACTTGACTCCAAACTACTACCAAGAGGTGCTCAAGAAGGTGTACATGTTGAGGCAAGGTACCAAAAGTGTGGAAGAATATTATGATGAGTTTGAGAACTTGCGGATGAAGTCTAAAATTGAAGAGAATATGGAGTGTACGGTAATACGATTTGTAGCAAACTTGAGGTATGATATCTTGAAGCTTAAGAACTATGAGACTCTTGAAGCAGCTTTCCATGATGCCTCAAAGGTAGAAGCAGATTTGAAAGAAGAAAAATCATACAAGGCCAAAAGTTCATTAACTTCTACATGGAGCAAAGGTAGAGATAATTGGAAGATGACATCCTCTAGGGAGCAACCTAAATGTAGAGGTCAAGCTTCCCAAGTCAAGCTTGATTACAAATCCAAGGCAAGTGAGCAACCACAAGGAGGTAACTATGTTAAACCTAACTCTCCTCGACCTTCTACAATTCAATGCTTTAGATGTCAAGGGATGGGACATGTTGCTAGTGAGTGTACAAATAGGAGAACAATTGTTGCTCTTTGTGATGGATATAAGACTGAAGATGAAGATGAGGGTGAAGAAAAAAATGAGGGAGAGGGAGACAAGGGTGAAGGAGAGGAAGGTGCTTCAGGGGATGAAGAAGAAAGGTTAGATGAGAGGGTGAATTTTTCTTGCTTCATGGAAAAGGGAAAGTCTTTGCTTGATGATGATGAAGACTTGAACATGAATGTCAATCTTTCATGTGTTGTGAGAAGAATTATGGGAGCCCTTGCAAAAGAAGAACTTGACCAAAGGGAGAATCTATTTCATGCTAGGTGCAAAATCCAAGATAAAGTGTGTTCTTTAATCATTGATAGCCGAAGTTGCACCAATGTGGTGAGTAGTTCCTTGGTGGAGCGTATGAAAATACAAACCAGCAAGCATCCCAATCCTTATAAGCTACAATGGCTCAATGAGAGTGGAGAGATAAAGGTCCTCAAACAAGCAAGTATTTTGTTTAGTGTGGGAAAGTACAATGAAGAATTTGTTTGTGATGTGGTTCCTATGTTGGCATGTCACCTACTGTTGGGGAGACCTTGGCAATTTGATAGAGATGTTGTGCAACAAGGGAGATCCAACAAATACACTTTTGTGATTGAAGGTAAAAAGTATGTGCTTGCACCTCTCACTCCATATCAAGTGAGTGAGGACTATCGGGCTATGAAGGAGCTTCGGGAGAGAATAAAAGACGAGGCGGCAAAAGGTGAAGGTGAAAGTTCCACCATCGTTCCAAAGGAGGGGAGTGCCTTGGTTAAAAATAATAAGAACATGTGCATGATAGCAAAGCCAAGCAAGTGTTTAAAGGGTGTGGATAAGGAATGCTCTCTAGTGTGCCTTGTCAACACCAACCTTTTGTTACATGCTAACCAAGATACTAGCACTTTGCCTAGTATTATTTCTTCTCTTTTGCAGGGCTATGATGAGCTATTTCCAGATGAGATGCCTGCTGGATTACCACCCTTGAGGGGAATTGAGCACCAAATAGATTTTATACCGAGTTCATAAATCCCGAATCGTCCAGCTTATAGGAGTAACCCGGCAGAAACCAAAGAGCTATCAAGGCAAGTGGAAGAGCTTCTTGAGAAGGGGTTGATCAAAGAAAGCCTAAGTCCTTGTGCCATATCGGTAATTCTTGTTCCCAAAAAGGATGGCACTTGGAGAATGTGTATTGATTGTAGAGCCGTAAATAAGATCACGGTGAAGTATCGACTTCCCATTCCTCGACTTGTTGATATGCTTGATGAGCTATGTGGTTCTATTATTTTCTCCAAGATTGACCTTCGAAGTGGGTATCATCAAATTCGTATGAAACCGGGTGATGAGTGGAAAACGGCCTTCAAGACAAAGTTTGGGTTGCATGAATGGCTTTTGATGCCATTTGGATTGACGAATACCCCAAGCACTTTCATGAGATTGATGAACCATGTTCTCAAACCTTTCATCAACAAGTTTGTTGTGGTGTATTTTGATGACATACTTGTGTATAGTAAGACAATGGAGGAACATGTATCCCATTTGAAACAAGTGTTTGATGTCCTACTACGAGAGCGTCTCTTTGCTAATTTCAATAAATATTCATTTTGTGTTGATAAAGTTGTGTTTTTGGGTTTTGTGGTTAATGCAAATGGAATTGAGGTTGATGACGAGAAGGTGGAGTCCATCAAGACTTGGCCGACCCCAACCAGTGCAACTGAGGTAAGAAGTTTTCATGGGTTAGCAAGTTTTTATCGAAGATTTGTGAAGGGCTTTAGTTCAATTGCTGCTCCTTTGACCGAACTGATCAAGAAAGATGTACCTTCCGTATGGGGTGAGGAGCAGGAGAAGTCTTTTCAAGCCTTGAAATTGATGTTGAGTTCTACACCCTTGCTCCAACTACCCAACTTTGACAAGGCCTTTGAAATTGAATATGATGCTTCAGGTGTTGGTATAGGTGGTGTGTTGATGCAAGAAGGAAAACCATTAGCTTTCTTTAGTGAAAAGTTAAAGGGAGCTACACTCAAGTACTCAACTTATGTCAAGGAATTGTATGTACTTGTGCGATTGTTGGCTCATTGGTAACACTACTTGTGACACAAAAAGTTCGTGATAAGGACCGATCATGAGTCCTTGAAGCATCTCAAGGAGCAATCCAAGTTGAACAAGCGACATGCTAAGTGGGTTGAATTCATTGAAACCTTTCCATATGTGATCAACTACAAGCAAGGCAAGGAGAATGTGGTAGTGGATGCTCTATCACGAAGGTTTGTATTGGTCAATACCTTGGTTTCTAGAATGATGGGGTTTGAAAGCTTAAAGGGATTCTATTCTATGGATTCCGACTTCAAAGATGCCTTTGATAATCTTAGTTAAGGGAAACGAGTTGATAGGTACCAATTGGTTGATGGTTTCTTGTTCAAAGATGGCTGAGCATGTGTGCCCATGAGCTCATGGAGAGAGTTATTTGTCAAGGAGGCTCATAGTGGTGGTTTGATGGGACCCTTTGGGGTACCAAAAACACTTGATATTCTTAAGGAGCAGTTCTTTTGGCCCAAGATGAAGCATGATGTGGAGAGGATTTGTGGACAATGTCTAGAATGCAAGCAAGCCAAATCCACGACTAGGCCCCAAGGTAAGTATACTTCTCTTCCTACTCCAAATGGTCCGTGGATGGATATTTCTATGGACTTTGTGTTGGGACTTCCTAGGACTAAAAGAGGACATGATAGTATATTTGTGGTAGTGGATAGATTTTCTAAAATGGCTCATTTTATTCCATGCCATAAATGTGATGATGCATCCCATATAGCATCTTTGTTTGTTATCAATGTTCTTAAATTGCATGGAGTCCCTCAAACCATTGTTAGTGATAGGGACTCCAAGTTTCTTAGTCATTTTTGGAAGAGTCTATGGGGTACACTTGGTACCAAACTTATGTTCTCTACTTCTTGCCATCCTCAAACGGATGGACAAACCAAAGTAGTCAACCGGACTCTTGGTAGCATGCTTCGATGCATGATTAGAGGAACCCCAACTACTTGGGAAGACCGTTTACCCTTGAGTGAATTTGCATAAAATCAGTCTTTCCACTCCTCTATTGGAATGTCTCCATTTGAGGCATGTTATGGTTTTAAACCTTTGTTTCCATTAACCATGATTCCTTTGTCTAGCGCTGTTGTTGTGAGCCTAGATGCCAAGAAAAGGGCAAAGGAGATGATGAACATTCATGCCAAGGTCAAAGAGGCCATTGAAAAGAACAATTCAAAGGTGGCCATTCGAAAGAATCGAGGGAGAAAGGAAGTGATCTTCAATCCAAATGATTGGGTGTGGGTGCATTTTCGAAAGGAGAGGTTTCCACAAGTACGAAAAGGGAAGCTAAGCCCAAGAGGGGATGGACCCTTCAAAGTACTCAAGATAATCAATGACAATGCTTACATGATTGACCTACCAACTGAGTATAATGTTCATAATGTTTTCAATGTTAGTGATTTATCTCCTTGTGGTGTAGGTGATCCTTTGGATTCGAGGACGAATCATTTTCAAGAAGGGGAGGATAATAACATGGGCAGCATGGATGACACTAACATAAGTGGCATATACCTCTTAAGACCATTCACACGGAGTTAAGCAAAGGATCTCCAAGGCCTACAAGCAATGTTCATGAAAAGGGAAGTATTAGAGGAGCTTGAAGGTCACCAAAGAAGGACATACAATGTGTGTAAGGTACATCGAAATGAGAAGGAAGAAGGAAAGAGGCCATGTGTGCAAATGACCATTTCATGAATTCAAGAATTCACAAAACAAGGCAACCAAACAAGGCCCTTATATCATTAAGGGTACAATTGTCAAAAATTGTCTTGTTTATTTTTTTTAGTATAAATAGTAGTCTCTTTTGTTTTGGGAAGACTTAGACTATATAGAATATTGACTCTCAAATTATAGTATCTTCTTAGTGAGTAATTAGTGAGTAATTAGGGTGAATTCTTGGGATTGCTTGTTAACTTCTTGTGTTTGATTAATCAAAGTGTTACCCCTTTGTGATTCTTGGTTTCATTTGATTATTCTTCCTTGGGTTGAATTTAGGTTGTTGAAGTCAATTGGGAGGTGAGGGTTTTAGTCCCTTGTTTCCTATAATTTCAATAACTTGAGTATTAATCCACATATCCTTTATTTCTTTATTCCTTTCCTTCCTTGATCGTTATCAAGTTCCTACCTACGGCTCGTAAGAGCACCCACGGCCCGTAGTTTGGGACCGTAAACACAAACACCAACTATGAAAGTTTTGCACTTTTCCTTCTTTTCAATTTCGAGGTGTTACAATATCTCTCCCTAGGGAACATTCGTCCTCGAATGGGGCTCAAGACATCATATGGAGGATAGGAACTAGATCTAACAGCCCAATATGTAGTTACATAAATGCACATATCCGAAGAGGAAAATCAACTCCAAGCTAAAGCATGTTCAAAGCATCATTTCATCAGACCTATATGCTACTCAAATGCACATAAACATGGAGAAAATCAACTCAAGTCATTTTCTCAAAAAATCAAGTTTTCATAGGTATGCATGCATGAGGAAATGTCACGACCTAGGGTACCCCCTAGATGTAACATGGCACATAAAACCCTGAAAGGCTCCATATAATCCACTTATCATATCATAACATAAAATACTAGAATAACAAAGAGTAAAACACATTTCAAGTCTTAAAAAGTTTTTCATAAATGAAAGCGGAAGTCTAGACTTGTCTCAATATAGCCATATATTAAAATCTTGAATGAAATAGGGCCTATCCCATACAACATTTTTGAAAAGGAAAAGTACATGAAAGAAAGTAAAGACAAGAAATTCGTTTGAATCATGAGGACTCATCAAGCTCTAGAACACTCAAATCCAAGCTCTAGCCACAAGTATGATCACCTCTAGTGCCGGACCCTACACTTGGGGAAAATGTAGGCAAAGTAGGGGTTAGCACAAAAATGCACTATGGTAGCCATGCATAAAAACAGTTAAAACATGCTAAAAGGGACATTTCATTTGAAAACATGCTATATGCCAAGTTTAAACATCATCATAGAGATAATTGGAAAACATAAGTCATAATCATAAGGGATAACAACAATCATCGGCATAATCAATGCATCTAGATCCACATAAAATAAAGGGAAACACTTCATAAGTAACCTCAAGGCATGCTTGTGCAATGCATGGATAAGACCCCATAAATCTCACCCATGCTAACCAACCTCTTTTAGGTCATCATTCATATTCATCATCTTCAATGCAAGCTAACATTATCTTTAAAGCCTTTGAACACTTACGGGATACTTCTTCAAGCATGCCTTAATTCTTTATTAAGCTTCTTATTATTGTGAGAAAAAATAAGACTTATTCGACATGTGACCATGTGAGATTTAACATGGAATCTAGTGACTCTGTAACACCTCAGAAATTAGTAGGTTAAACTAGAGCCTAAACGTGAGGGTTAACATCAAGGGTTAAGGGTAAGGGCTAAGGTTTTTGGGTTAGGGTCATGGCTAGGGGGCCAAGGCTGCCTAAAAAGCTCTTAGCCACTTCCCACCATGACCACGAGGGTCTTCATGACCCGTGGTGGCCACCATGAGTCGTGGTGCCGGATGAGTCCACAAATTGGACTCATTTAAGGCTTAATTTTGATAGAAACAGTGTCCTCGAATGCTTATTTTGTCTCAAAAGCTTATGAAAACTCTTAAGTTTCAGGTATTTGAAGTTTTAGTGGTAGCATGGATACTTAGGCACAAAAAGGAACAAAAAGGCTGAAAAGAATGAAGAAGCTGAAGCATGAGCATCGCCAAGAACCTTTGGCGATTCGTCGAAAGGACAAACTCCACCCTTTGTTCCAGTATGCAAAGCCCTGAAGGAAGAGGATCAAAAAGGCGATGAAAGGAGCAGTCGGCATTTCGCTGAATAGTTTTGTGAAGCAGTACTATACCGCCCAATGGTCCAGAACGTGAAGATGTTGTAGGCAAGCACTCACCAGTGATGAGACAGAAGAAGGGCGAGTCGCCAAGTCATTCGACGGACTAGACTAACCTCGCCGAACTATCCGCCTGCACTAATTTCTGATGGCTATAAATACTAAACTCTTTATTAATTTTACAAGTTCCGAACCATTATTATTAATTTCAGAATAGAATAGTACCTTTTTAGATATTTTCTCTCAAATTTGGAGAGGGTTTTGTGGGAGACTTGAAGAGAAAAGGATTTCATCTTCCCCAAGTTGGAAGTGGGTCTTCTCCATTCTTCTTCCTTTGCTTAAATCAAGGTTTAATTTCTTATACTCATTTGATTTTAGTATCATTTTAGGTGTATTTTGTTATTGCTTGATGTGTGGCTAAAAACCCCATTCTTGGGGTATGATTTAGCAAATATGTGTTGATATTGTTGTAGGGTCTTGCTTGTTAATAGGGTAGATGTATTTTAATGGTGATTTCACCTAGTGGTTGTGGTTTAATTTAATGGGTTTGTAGTTGCAAATACAAAACCACCCATGTGTTTTTGGCTTGCCCGAGAGGGAGGTCGCGAAACCAAGACCACTAGATTGATGGCCTAAAGAATGGTTCGACATGAGGTTCTGCCCAAGAGGGTGAGGTCTAGTCCCATATCCTAACACTCATCTCGAGAGAGTGAGTGGGGTAAGGCGTAGGCTGGTCTTCATACGGCAAATGGGTGTCCGATAGGAACCCATTTGAAACGGGGTAAGTTGCCCGAGAGGGAACTTATTTCCATCTAAAGCTTAGCCTAGTCAATATTAACTTGCAAATTTCCTATTGAAAGCATGTACCCAACGATTTATCTCAACTTGTATTGCGGTCACACCCCAAGAACATTTCCCCATACTTGATTTTGTTGTTAATTTTTGCTATTTTTACTACTTGTGACAAAACCCCCAATTGATATTTGACACTTTCGTGTCACCCTGTTTAATTTACCATGTTTTTGTTCGTTAATGTCTTAAGCTACGACTAGTTAGAGCTTAATTTTATTTTTCTATCAATTCTCAAAACCACTCCCTTGGAACACGACCCCAACCTTTAGTTGGGTTACTATACTATCGACGATCGTAGATACTCATACCGTAGGTTAGTGTCATTGGTCACGATAAGCATCAGTGCCACCCGTGGTTGGTAAGGCAGTATGCTCCCAAGGCTGCAAAGAAAAGGGCTTCCCTTCACGAGCCACGTCACGGCTCGTGGTGAAGACCACGGACCGTGGGAAGGCTCATAGGGTTGCCTTACCCTAATGAGAGGCATGAAAAGTTGGGGAGGCTATTGGTCAAGGGACCACGGGAACCACCACGAGCCGTGGTTCCCTTGACGAGCCGTTAAGTTGGTCGTAGTCCCTGGGAAAGGGCTGCCTAGTCGAGGGTCTTTTGGTAAATTCCAAATTAGTTAGTTAATTAATGGGGTTGATTTATATTGTTTTATTTCACATATATAGATTATTTTTAGTCATAAACCACCCCATTTTCTTCATTATTCCCCAAAAACCCAAATCAAACCAAAAGTTCATCTCCCTCACAATATTTCTCTCTCTAGAAGTTTCCAAAGAAGAATAAGAAAAAGCGGAGGCTAGGGCTTGAATAACCAAGGTATTTCTTCTCAAATTAAAGGTAAAACTCCATTAAGGTATGGTAACTTTTCATCTATGGGTAGCTTTCACTCATAGAGTCCCTTCAAAACTTGATTTCAAAGCTTCCAACTTCCCCAAAAGTTAGGGTTTCAATCTAGGTCATGAGTTATCTCTCAAAAAGTTTTAAATGGTTTAATTATGAAGGATTATTATTGAATTGATGGTTTAATTTTGATTTATGATGAAATTCCCCCAAGAACCCATGAATCCCCCATATTGCTAAATTGTGTATTCATGATGTGGGTTGATTGATTATAGAACCATGTCAATTGATTATGTCTATATTGATTGAGTTTATTGAATCATGATATTTTCCATATCTAATGTAGTAAAATTTAGATGTTTGGGTTGAATGTGATTCATGGTCCTTGAAGGTCAAATTATGAGGGTTTGTACATATTTATGAGAATTGTGTATGTGCTTATGATTCATTTAGAAAGTGAAGATCATATGACTATGGGGTAATATTGGTATTTTTGAAAGATCATTCTCCTCATACCCCTACACATGACTATGCATGAAATGTCTATGACTATGATAGTCTTGTTGTGTTGATTGCAAGGTTATTCTCAATTAAACACTTGTTAATGATGACTGTATGTTGTGAAGGGTCTTCTTAATGAATAATGTACCTTGAATTGGTAGGCTTAGGGCATCCTCTTCATGTGTGTAATAATGAACTATTAATCGATAGGCCAATGGCATTCCTTTCATAAATGGCTAATGAAGTAATCTAAGGCTTTGTCTTGAATCGATAGGCCAAAGAAATTCCTTTCATGATGATTCATTGAACTAATCTAATGATGAACCATGAATCGATAAGCCAATGGCATTCCTTTCATGAGGATTCAATGAGTTATCCTAATGATGTACCTTGAATCGATAGGCCAATGAAATTTCTTTCATGTGTAATAATGTACCCTGAGTCGATAGGCCAATGGCATTCCTCTCATTTATAGTAATGTTAAAAGAAAATGAACTACTTTATAGGAATTTAATGCTTAGCACCGAGTGGATAATGTAAGGTGGAAGCTCTCCCCACGTTAGGTCGGGTTTCTAGTAACAACCTCCTTATCCCATAACTATGTGCCCACATAGGTTATTATATGGTGGATCCACCTAAGCTAAATTACCAGTTCTACCTTAGGCAAGTAGACCAACTCTTTTTGGTGTGGGACATGACACCGGATTCCATGGTTTTCTCACATGGTCTATGTCGGTTAGGGATTTTTCCCATCATGTGAGTTATGTGCTATGGTTACTCAAGAGGTTTTATGAAGTGTGAGTGGTAGTATGGGATTCCATTCATGCATTGCACGAGTAGGCTTTGAGAATGGCTATGGTGTGTGCTCGAATGTCATAATGTCTAATGAAATGAATGTTCTTATAATGCTGCTAATGAGAATGTTGACTTAAAGGCTAAATGTAAAGATGAATGCTTAAATTGCTTTTATGAGTTTCTTTCCTTGACATGATTTATTGAATGTGAATGTTCCTTGTCTATTGTGGCCTCAAAGGAATACTTAGTAAGAATGGTATTATGGTATGCCATTCATACATTGTACAAGTATAACTTAGGGTTGCCTAAGATGATGGTTCTAGTATGTTATAATGATTTATATGATCGAACATGCTTCTGACTTGTGTTTACACTAAAAGTACATGATGATTCTCAAACTTGTCAAATGCATGGTTTTCAACTAAAATGTCCTTTATAACATGGTTTTTGCATGGATATCATACTTAGTGCATTCTTGTACTAACCCATATTTTCTACATTTTTCACATAAATGTAGGTTCCGGCTCTTAAGGTGATCTTCCTTCTTGACTAAGCTTGGATTAACTATTCTCCAAAGCTAGTGGTGAGTCATCAAGATTTGAAGACATACGAATCTTTAGTAGTTTCCTTTATTGTCACTTTATGTTTCGAACTATGTTGAAGGGTTGTGACCCTATTATTGATTCCACTATTGTATTAGATGGCTAAATGACACAAGTAGACTTCCGCTTTGCTTTTTAATAAAGACTTCGATTGTATGGATAAAAGTTTTAAATTCCGTACCATTTTTATTATGTCTTATGTTATGAATGCTATGAGGCTCTACGGAGTTTTGTACGATGTGCTACGAGGGTTTTCACAACCCGAGGTGGCCACCACGAGTCGTGGTGCCACCCGTGGTTGGTAAGGCAGTATGCTCCCAAGGCTGCCAAGAAAAGGGCTTCCCTTCATGAGCCACTTCACGGCTCATGATGAAAACCACAGACCATGGGAAGGCTCGTGGGGTTACCTTAGCGTCACTGGAGGCATGACAAGTTACAGAGGCTATTGGACAAGGGACCACGGGCACCACCACGAGCCGTGGTGCCCTTGAAGAGCCGTTAAGTTGGTTGTAGTCCAAGGGAAAAGAGATGCCTAGTCGAGGGTCTTTTGGTAAATTCCAAATTAGTTATTTAATTAATGGGGTCAATTTATATTGTTTTATTTCACATATATAAATTATTTTAAGTCATAAACCACCCCATTTAGTTCATTATTCTCAAAAAACCCAAATCAAACCAAAAGTCCATCTCCCTCATAATATTTCTCTCTCTAGAAGTTCCCAAAGAAGAAGAAGAAGAAGTGGAGGCTAGGGCTTGAAGAACCAAGGTCTTTCTTCTCAAATTAAGGGGAAAACTCCATTAAGGTATGGTGGCTTTTCATCTAAGAAAAGTTTTGTTACGTTATTCGTCACGATATTCTAAGGTCATTGGTGCAAGTCAAAAATTTTAGGCATTTTGTCTATTGTTTATGTGTGTTTCTTGATTTTTCGGTCATTTTGGGGAATTGACATAATATTTGGCCATTTTTGGACTGTTACGAAAAAAAGTAAAGTTTAGTTCTGTTATTCGTCAAAATATTCTAAGGTCATTGGACCAATTCGAAAAAAATTTGAGGCGTTTTTTGTATTGTTTATGTGTATTTCTTGATTTTTTGGTCATTATGGAGAATTTACGTAATATTCGGGTATTCTCGAGCAGTTACGAAAATAAGGAAAGTTTTGTTCTGTTATTCGTCACGATATTTTAAGGTCATTGGTGCAAGTCAAATTTTTTTGAGATGTTTTTTTATCGTTTATGTGTGTTTTTGATTTTTCGGCCAATTTGGAGAATTAACGTAATATTCGAGTATTTTCGAGCAGTTAAGAAAACAAGTAAAGTTTTGTTCTGTTATGCAAAACGATATTCTAAGGTCATTGGTGCAAGTCGAAATTTTTTTGGGTGTTTTTTATATTGTTTATTTGTGTTTCTTGATTTTTCGGCCATTTTGGGGAATTCACGTAATATTTGGGTGATTATGAAAAGAAGTGAAGTTTTTTTTTGTTATTAGTCACGATATTCTAAAGTTATTGGTGCAATTGGAAAAAAAATTGAGGCGATTTTTATTGTTTTATGTGTGTTTCTTGATTTTTTCGACCATTTTTGGGCATTTACGTAATATTCGGGCAGTTACGAAAAGAAGTAAAGTTTTGTTCTTTTATTCATCACGATATTCTAAGGTAATTGGTGCAAGTTAAAAAAAATTATGCGTTTTTTGTATTGTTTATGTGTGTTTCTAGATTTTTCCGCCATTTTGGGGAATTTACGTAATATTCTGGCAGTTAAAAAAAGAAGTGAAGTTTAGTTTTGTTATTCGTCACAATATTCTAAGGTTATTGGTGCAGGTCAAAAAAAATTAGGCTTTTTTTTGTTTATATTTTTTTTTATTTGTTCGGTCATTTTGGTATATTTACGTTATATTTGGGCATTTTCGGGCAGTTACGAAAAGAAGTAAAGTTTTGTTCTATTATTCGTCACGATATTCTAAGGTCATTGGTGCAAGTCAAAAAATATTTGAGGCGTTTTTTGTATTGTTTATGTGTGTTTCTTTATTTTTGGGCTATTTTGGGAAATTTACATAATATTCAGGCATTTTTGGGTAGTTACGAAAGAAGTAAAGTTTTGTTTTGTTATTCTTCATGATATTCTAAGGTCATTGGTGCAAGTCATAAAAAATTTGTGGCATTTTTTATATCATTTATGTGTGTTTTTTATTTTTCGGCTACTGTAAGGGTATTTACGTAAAATTCAAGCATTTTCGAGCATTACGAAAAGAAATAAAACTTTGTTCTTTGATACGTCACGATATTCTAAGGTGATTGGTTCAAGTCCAAATTTTTTGAGGCATTTTTTGTATTGTTTTTGTGTGTTTCTTGATTTTTCGGCTATTTTAGGGCATTAACGTAATATTCGCGCAGTTATATATAAAAAGTCTTGTTCTGTCATTCGTCAAGATATTCTAAGGTCATTGGTGCAAGTCAAAAGAAATTGAGACGTTTTTTGTATTGTTTATGTGGGTTTCCTGATTTTTCGACAATTTTGGGAAATTTACGTAATATTCGGGCATTTCTGGGCAATAACGAAAAGAAGTAAAGTTTTGTTCTGTTATTCGTCATGATATTCTAAGGTCATTTGTGCAATTCTACATTTTTTTGAGGCGTTTATTGTAGTGTTTATGTGTTTTTCCTTGATTTTTCGGCCATTTTGGGGAATCAACGTAATATTTGGGCATTTTCGGGCAGTTACAAAAAAAATTAAAGTTTTGTTCTATTATTCATGATATTATAAGGTCGTTGGTGCAAGTCAAAAAAAATTTGAGGCGTTTTTTGTATTGTATATGTGTGTTTCTTGATTTTTTGGCCATTTAAGGCATTTACGTAATATTCGGGTATTTTCGGGAAGTTACAAAAAGATGTAAAGTTTTTTTCTGTTATTCATCACGATATTCTAAGGTCATTAGTGTAAGTTGAATTTTTTTTGAGGCGTTTGTTGTATTGTTTATATCTGTTTCTTGATTTTTTGACTATTTTGGGGGATTTACGTAATGTTCGGGAATTTTCAAGCACTTACGAAAAGAAGTAACGTTTTGTTTTGTTATTCGTCACGATATTTTAAAGTCATTGGTGCAAGTCAAAAAATATTGAGGCGTTATTTGTATTGTTATGTGTGTTTCTTGATTTTTTGGCCATTTGGGGAATTTACGTAATATTCGAGCATTTTCGGGAAGTTACAAAAGAAGTAAAATTTTGTTCGGTTATTCGTCATGATATTCTCAGGTGATTGGTGCAAGTCGAAATTTTTTTGGGTATGTTTATATTGTTTATTTGTGTTTCTTTATTTTTCGGCCATTTTGGGGAATTCACGTAATATTCGGGTAATTACGAAAAGATGTGAAGTTTTATTTTGTTATTAGTCACGATATTCTAAAGGTATTGGTGCAACTCGAAAAATTTTTGGGGCATTTTTTTATTGTTTATCTGTGTTTCTTGATTTTTTCGGCCATTTTGGGGCATTTACGTAATATTTGGACAGTTATGAAAAGAAGTAAAGTTTTGTTCTTTTATTAGTCACGATATTCTAAGGTCATTAGTGCAAGTCAAAGTTTTTTTAGGCATTTTTTGTATTGTGTATATGTGTTTCTAGATTTTTCCGCCATTTTGGGGAATTTACGTAATATTCTGACAGTTACAAAAATAAGTGAAGTTTAGTTTTGTTATTTTTCACGATATTCTAAGGTTATTGGTGCAAGTCGAAAAAAATTTGAGGTTTTTTTTTTTTGTTTATGTGTGTTTTTGATTTTTTTCGGCCATTTTGGGGTATTTACGTAATATTTGGGCATTTCTGAGCAGTTACGAAAAGAAGTAAAGTTTTGTTCTATTATTCGTCAAAATATTCTAAGGCATTGGTGCAAGTCAAAAAAAAATTGAGGCGGTTTTTGTATTGTTTATGTGTGTTTCTTTATTTTGGGCTATTTTCGGGAATTTACATAATATTCAAGCATTTTCGGGCAGTTACGAAAAGAAGTAAAGTTTTGTTTTGTTATTCGTCATGATATTCTAAGGTCATTGGTTTAAGTCAAAAAAAATTTGTGGCGTCTTTTATATCGTTTATGTGTGTTTTTTTATTTTTCGACTACTTTAAGGGCATTTACGTAATATTCAAGCATTTTCAAGCATTACGAAAAGAAATAAAGCTTTGTTCTTTTATACGGCACGATATTCTAAGGTCATTGGTTCAAGTCGAAATTTTTTTGGGTCGTTTTTTTGTATTGTTTTGTGTGTTTCTTGATTTTTCGACCATTTAGGGCATTAACGTAATATTCGCGCAGTTATACAAAAAAAGTTTTGTTCTGTTATTCGTCAAGATATTCTAATGTCATTGGTGCAAGTCAAAAAAATTTGAGGCATTGTTTGAATTGTTTATGTAGGTTTCTTGATTTTTCAACCATTTTGGGGCATTTACGTAATATTCGGGAATTTTTGGGCAATAACGAAAAGAAGTAAAGTTTTGTTCTGTTATTCGTCATGATATTCTAAGTTCATTGGTGCAATTCTAAATTTTTTTGAGGCGTTTATTGTATTTTTGATGTTTGTTTTCCTTGATTTTTTGGCCATTTTGGGGCATTAAGTAATATTTGGGCATTTTCAGGCAGTTACTAAATGAAGTAAAGTTTTGTTCTGCTATTCGTCACGATATTTTAAGGTCGTTGGTGCAAGTCGAAATTTGTTTGAGGCGTTTTTCGAATTGTTTATGTGTGTTTCTTGATTTTATGGCCATTTAAGGCATTTACGTAATATTCGGGCATTTTCAGGAAGTTACGAAAAGAAGTAAAGTTTTTTTCTGTTATTCATCACGATATTCTAAGGTCATTGGTGCAAGTTGAATTTTTTTTTGAGGCGTTTGTTGTATTGTTTATATCTGTTTCTTGATTTTTCGACTATTTTTGGGCATTTACGTAATATTCGGGCATTTTCAGGCACTTATGAAAAGAAGTAATGTTTTGTTATTTATTCGTCACGATATTCTAAGGTCATTGATGCAAGTCAAAAAATATTTGAGGCGTTATTTGTATTGTTATGTTTGTTTCTTTATTTTTCGGCCATTTTGAGGAATTTAAGTAATATTCGGGCATTTTTGGGAAGTTACAAAAAGGAGTAAAGCCTTGTTCGATTATTCGTCACGATATTCTCAGGTGATTGGTGCAAGTCGAATTTTTTTTGGTGTTTTTTATATTGCTATTTGTGTTTCTTGATTTTTCGCCATTTTGGGGAATTCACGTAATATTCAGGTAATTACGAAAAGAAGTGAAGTTTTGTTTTGTTATTAGTCATGATATTCTAAAGTTATTGATGCAATTGGAAAAAAATTTGAGGCATTTTTTATTGTTTTTGTGTGTTTCTTAAATTTTTCGGCCATTTTGGGCATTTACATAATATTTGGGCAGTTACAAAAAGAAGTAAAGTTTTGTTATTTTATTCGTCACGATATTCTAAGGTCATTGGTGTAAGTCAAATTTTTTTTAGCCGTTTTTTGTATTGTTTATGTGTGTTTCTAGATTTTTCCGCCTTTTTGGGGAATTTATGTAATTTTCTGGCAGTTACAAAAAGAAATGAAGTTTAATTTTGTTATTCATCATGATATTTTAAGGTTATTGGTGCAAGTCAAAAAAAAATTGAGGCTTTTTTTTTTGTTTATGTGTGTTTTTGATTTTTTCGGCCATTTTGGGGTATTTACGTAATATTTGTGCATTTTTGGGCAGTTACGAAAAGAAGTAAAGTTTTGTTCTATTATTCATCACGATATTCTAATATCATTGGTGCAGGTCAAAAAATTTGAAGCGTTTTTTGTATAAATTATGTGTGTTTCTTGATTTTTGGGCTATTTTGGGGAATTTATGTAATATTCAGGCATTTTCAGGCAGTTACGAAAAGAAGTAAAATTTTGTTATTTGTCATGATATTCTAAGGTCATTGGTGCAAGTCAAAAAACATTTGTGGCGTTTTTTATATTGTTTATCTATGTTTTTTTTATTTTTCGGCTACTTTAAGGAATTTACGTAATATTCAAGCACTTTCGAGCATTACGAAAAGAAACAAAGCTTTGTTCTTTTATACGTCATGATATTCTAAGGTCATTGGTTCAATTCGAAGATTTTTTGAGGCGTTTTTTGTATTGTTTTTGTGTGTTTCTTGATTTTTCGGCCATTTAGGGCATTAACGTAATATTCGCGCAGTCATATAAAAAAAATTTGTTCTGTTATTCGTCAAGATATTCTCAGGTCATTGGTGCAAGTCAAAAAAAATTGAGGCGATTTTTATATTGTCTATGTGAATTTCTTGATTTTTCGGCTATTTACGTAATATTCGGGCATTTCTGGGCAATAACGAAAAGAAGTAAAGTTTTGGTTTGTTATTCGTCATGATATTCTAAGGTCATTGGTGCAATTCTAAATTTTTTTGAGGCGTTCATTGTATTGTTTATGTGTGTTTTCCTTGATTTTTCGGCAATTTTGGGGCATTAACGTAATATTCGGGCATTTTCGGAAAGAAGTAAAGTTTTGTTCTGTTATTCGTCACGATATTCTAAGGTCATTGGTGCAAGTCAAAAAATAATTGAGGCATTTTTCGTATTGTTTATGTGTTTTTTTTTATTTTACGACCATTTTGGAGAATTTACATAATATTCAGCCATTTTCGGGGTTTCACGAAAAGAAGTGAAGTTTTGTTTTGTTATTTGTCATGATATTCTATGGTCATTGTTGCAAGTCAAAAAAAAATTGAGGCATTTTTTGTATTGTTTATGTTTGTTTCTTGATTTTTTGGCCGTTTTGGGGAAGCTACGTAATATTCGGGCAGTTAAGAAAAGAAGTAAAGTTTGTTCTATTATTCATCACGATATTCTATGGTCATTGGTGCAAGTCAAAAAAATTTTGAGGCGTTTTTTGTATTGTTTATTTTCGTTTCTTGTTTTTTTGGCCATTTAAGACATTTACGTAATATTCGGGCATTTTTAGGAAGTTATGAAAAGAAGTAAAGTTTTGTTCTGTTTTTCATCACGATATTGTAAGGTCATTGGTGAAAGTCAAAAAAATTTGAGGTGTTTTTTGTATTGTTTATTTTCGTTTCTTGTTTTTTTGGCCATTTAAGACATTTACGTAATATTCGGGCATTTTCAGGAAGTTATGAAAAGAAGTAAAGTTTTGTTCTGTTTTTCATCACGATATTGTAAGGTCATTGGTGAAAGTCAAAAAAAAATTGAGGCGTTTTTTGTATTGTTTATGTTATTTTTTTATTTTTGGGGCATTTACGTAATATATGGGCATTTTTGGACATTTACGAAAAGAAGTAAAGTTTTGTTCTGTTATTCATCACCATATTCTAAGGTCATTGGTGTAAGTCAAAAAAAATTTGAGGTGTTTTTTGTATTATTATGTGTGTTTCTTGATTTTTCGGCTATTTTGGGGAATTACCGTAATATTCGGCCTTTTTTGGGCAGTTATGAAAAGAAGTAAAATTTGTTCTGCTATTCGTGACTATATTCTAAGGTCATTGGTGCAAGTCAAAAAAAATTTGAGGCGTTTTTAGTATTGTTTATGTTTGTTTCTTGATTTTACGACCATTTTGGGGCATTTACGTATTATTCGGGCATTTTCAGGCAGTTAAAAAAAGAAGTAAAGTTTTGTTTTATTATTCGTCACGATATTCTAACAGAACTGTCATATACTTTGCCGTCATATAGAACGTCTTAACTAAGTGGATCCACTAGTCTATGCTAAAAAGCACTTAAACATCCTAAAAGTATGATCCTTTACTACCCATGATGGCTTCATGGTTTATGGAGACTTGAGTTATTATGAACTCGTATCCCCATATCGGTGCTCAATTCTACTCCCGAAATTATACTTAGCTCATACTTTTTTAAAATAAAACTTCTTTCTTTGGTTTGAGATAATTACTCAAAACTTAGCTTAAAAGCTCTTCTTGTTCAAATGTGAAAACATTTTTAGACACTTGGGAATACTTAGTTACCTTATAATCTTTGAAGAAATGAACTTCATTCTTTACTTCTTACTCCTTACTCAACTTGAACTTTAAGTCTTAAAATAAAGTTGACAGCATTTGCAAAAGACTTCTTGACAAGACTCTAAGAACTTCCTAGGCTTGACTCTTAACTTTTCTTGAACTTAAATTTATGGATTCAAGGTTATGATTCATGTTTCTGGATGATTTCTAGATGTTTAGAAGTCATTTAGAATAGTTAGAATCAATAAGAAGTGTTAGTACACTTTAGGAGGACTTAAACGGGCTAAACGACGAAAAACAGGTAGGGATCGATGATCCGGGCGCATTCCTGACACGCTATACCAGCCCCAACTTACTGGGTCTCGTTTCTGGCACACTGCAGGCGCGCCGCCCCAGCCTCTCTGGCGCATATGGGGCGCGCCGCGCCAAACCCTCCCCAGTTGCGATCTGACGAATTTCTCTTCTCATTTTCTGTTCTAAATTCTACTAAACTCGATCTCTTTTCTCAAATGCTCTTTAGAATATGATACCCATAACATATACACAAGATTTAACTCAAACAACTTGCGAAATCGACACTCTAATCTCAAGAAACTCCTCAATGTCAACCCAAATTCAAGAACAAAAGCAATTCAAGAACACCCATCAAGAACATTCAAACTTCCAATCTTTTAGAACAAATTTACGCTGATTTAAACATGTTTGGCACGTTGGTCAACGAACCCAACAATATGAAAGTCTCACATACCTTGTAGGACTAAATCCTTGATGAAATTCGCAGTCAATTCCTTATAAGGCTGGCAAACGGACAGGTTTTTGACCGATCCGGTCCGGTTCCCGTACCGGTAAGTCCGGTACCGGTTGAACCGGTAAAGAACCGGTCTTATAGGGTACCGGAATCGGTACCGAAACGAAACCCAATTTTTTATCCGGTTCGGTAAGAATCGGTTCCAGTCCGGTTGAACCGGTTCAACGGTCTTTTAATTTATTTGTTATTTTTTTAAGTGAACGTTAAAATTGAGCCGTTGGGCCCTTTTAGCCGTTGGGCTGGGGCCCAAAACGGCTCAAAACAGCCCCACACCCCTCTCTAACCCCTTAACACTATAAATATACCCATATTCTTTTATTTAAATCACAAATTCACAAATTATCTCATTAACATCTTACAAAATCTCTCAATTTTCAATCTCTCATAAATTCATAATTATTATTTTGTGATATTGGCTTGGAGTTCGGATTTTGGATATTTATTTGAAGTAAATCGGAAGCTTCAATTGGCATCTCTCAATTCCGGCTTTGGTTATACGTCTACTTTTACGTAGACGTTTGGTACATTCGTTCCAACTTTAATTTTTTATTTGTTTATTAATTAAGTTATTTTATTTTTTTGTTATATTATCTTGCTTGTTTTTCATAATATTAATTATTTTAAACTTGAACATGAATTTGGAAAAATATAGTGGTAAAAGACCAATGTCGGAAAGAAAAAATAATAGGGGAGGAGGAAGTAGTTCTAATTCTAAAAATTTGCCACCTCCTAGATTTAGAATTAATACTAATGATTATACTCATGTTGATGAAACTTCTTTTACACGACACTCACGACCTATTGAATTTAATTTCGAAAATGAAGTAGATCATGAAACTTTAAATAGATGTTTTACTAATTTTGAGGAAGAATTAGATGAGGAAATAGAAATAAATGAGGAAGATGATGAGACCCCTATCCCTACTAGTCCGGTCGCTTCAGAGCAAGCCTTTAGTGCGGCGAGATTTATGATTGGAGATCATCGATATTCATTAGCAAAGGATAGTTTGAAAATATCGGTGTTGTTTCGAGATTGGGTCAATGTCGAAAGAAGAAATACCGGACTACCACAATTAAATAGCCAAATAGAAGACGAAATAGATGAAATATTTGGTGATAATAGTGATGATGGCATGGAAGCAATGGAAGAAGAACGACAAATACAAGTTCCAAAAAATGTTTCTTTTGAAATGATACAAAAGTTACGAAAAGATTTTAAAAAAAGTTTCAATTGTTAGTACAATAATTAATATTCAATACCTAGATTATGTACTCTTTGTCTCTTTCTAATATTTGTATTGTACAATTTATTTATTTGAATAAATATACGGCTATTGGCCTTGATTTTCTTTTAAAATAGTCTCTTATATTTAATCCAAGTCAGTTTAGAAATTTAATTTTCAACTGTTTTAATATTAGTTTAAACTTTAATATAAAATTGAATTTTAAGGTTTCAACTTTAAATACAATATAAACTTTAAACTTTAAAGTCAATTTTAAACTTTAAATTCAATATAAACTTTAAAATTTAAAGTCAATTTTAAACTTTAAAGTTTAAACTTAAATTCAATTGAAACTTTAAAGTAACTTTAAAGTTTAAAGTTTTAAATTGAAGTTTTTTAATAATATAATATTATATAATAATTAAAGTTAATAAAAAAAATAAAAATTACCGGAACACAATGATCAAGTAAGAACCGGTTCCGGTCCGGTCCATACCGGTTCCTATCCGGTAACTAAAGGACCGGACGGAACCTTTGGAAATTTCCGGTAAACCGGTTCCGATAAGACCCGGTTCCGGTAACTAAATCCGGTAACGAGGACCGGTTCCAGTAAAACCGGTCCTGTCCAATTGGCAGCCTTAATTCCTTACGAAGACGACGAATCTTGAGTTTCTTCTTCTCTTTTCTCGTGTTCTTCTCTCTAGAACCCTAGCGTTAATATCCAATTGTGAAAACGGAACCAATTCAGTTTTGAGCCTTAATTAATTCACTCAAAACGAATTAAATTAATTGGGTAAGGAAAAGACTGAAATACCCTTCCAAAAATCCGGATTAGACTTTCCTTATTTGAACAACCCAACTTCGAAGGGGAATATCTTACTCATACGAACTCGGAATCGCGCAACCTCAGTGGCGTTGTAAATATTATTCCAAGATAATTCCTAAGATATCTGGAAACACACCTAACTCATTCTGAGCTAGGAGTTATGGTCATTTGAAGTTGACCAAAAATCCAACTTAGCATACTTAACAAATTTTCCAGATTTTTATATTCTTTCCAAAAATGACTATTTCCATTTTTTAATTTCTTACTAGTTCTTTCTTGTTACAGGGTGCTACAATATCTCCCCCTTGGTAACATTCGTCCTCGGTGTAACATGTAACATTCAACTCAAACACCAAACAAGCAAAGCAATTTCAACATGCTAACTTATTAATGAAAGAGTACTAAGAAAAGAATTAGTACCTTGGTCTGGAACTTCTCTGGTTTCAAAGAGATGTGGATATATCTTCTTCATTTCTTCCTCAACAAATTGGTTTCGCCAAAGGACTTTGACTGATGCTACTTCCTTAGTCCTCAACTTTCGAACTTGGTGATCTAGAATCTGAACCGGAATCTCCTCATAAGATAAGCTATCCTTGATGCCAATATCTTTAGTTGGTATAATCAATGAAGGATCGCCCCTGCACTTCTTCAAAATGGAGATGTGAAAAATCAGATGAACCGCGGCTAACTCTTGTGGTAGCTCCAACTCATAAGCTACATTACCTACCCTTTTCGATATTATTTAAGGGCCAATATACTGGGTACTAAGCTTTCCCTTGTTACCAAATCTCATAACCCCTTTCATGGGTGAAACTTTCAAGTATACCCAATTATCTACTTCAAACTCTAACTCCCTTCTCCTAACATCAATGTAGGATTTCTACGACTCTGCGCTGTTTTCAACCTCTCTTGAATCACTTTCACTTTCTCCATAGCTTGATGAACTAAATCTGGTCCTATCAACCCTGCTTCACCAACTTCAAACCATCCAATAAGAGATCTGCATCTTCTCCCATAGAGAGCTTCATAAGGAGCCATTTGGATGCTAGAGTGGTAGCTATTGTTGTAAGCAAATTCAGTAAGGGGTAGGTGATCATCCCAATTACTCTTGAAATCAATCACACAAGCCCTTAACATATCCTCTAAGGTCTGAATAGTGTGCTCTGCTTGACCACCTGTCTGAGGATGAAAAACAGTACTTAAGTTCACCTTTGAACCCAAGCCTTTTTGGAATGATTTCCAAAACTATGCAGTAAATTGGGCGCCTCTATTTGAAATAATTGAAACTGGCACTCCATGAAGTCTAACTACCTCTTGAAGATACAACTTGGCATAGTCCTCTGTTGTATGGGTAGTCTTTACCGGCAAAAAATGGGTTGATTTTTTCATTCTATCAACAATCATCCAAATCAAATCATGCTGCCTGCGAGACCTTGGTAAACCTGTGATGAAATCCATATTAATCATCTCCCACTTCCATTCCGAAATTTCTATATTCTGAGCCACACCGCCTGGCCTTTGGTGCTTTACTTTAACTTGTTGGCAATTTGGACACTTAGCAATAAATTTTGCAATGCCTTTCTTCATACTACTCCACCAATAAACCTCTCTCAAATCGCGATACATCTTTGTGAAACCCGGATGAATAGAATATCTGGAGCTATGAGCTTCTTCCATGATCCTCTCTTAGAGTTCATCCACCCTTGGCACACACAACCTACCTTGATACCTCAACACACCACCCCCCCGTTCATAAGCCATTACTTTCTGCTTATGAACATTTGCCTTCAATTCAAGAAAAATAGGGTCTTGGTCTTGTTTCCCTTTCACTTCTAACACAAAAGATGATTCAACCCCATTTATCACCATTACTCCTCTTTCTGTGGAGTCCATTTGTCGAACTCCCAAGCATGCAAGTCTATGCACATTTTTCGCTAACTCTCTTTTTTCTTCCTCAACATGGGCGGTACTACCCATAGACAACCTTCTTAAAGCATCAGAAACAACATTACCCTTACCTGGGTGATAAAGAATACTCATGTCATAATCCGAATACTCATGTCATAATCCTTGAGAAATTCTAACCACCTCATTTGTCTGAGATTAAGCTCTTTCTGAGTAAACACATACTGAAGGCTCTTGTGATCAGTGAATACATCTACATGAACACCATACAAATAATGACGCCATATTTTCGAAGCAAACACTACAACAACCAACTCTAGATCATGGGTTGAGTAATTCTTCTCATGAACTTTCAACTGTCTGGAGGCATAAGCTATAACCTTGCCATTCTGCATTAATACACAACCCAAACCAACTCTAGATGCATCACAATACACCATAAAACCTTGAGTACCTTCCGGTAAGGTCAACACTGGGGCAGTAGTCAACCTCTTCTTCAATTCCGAAAAGCTTTTCTCACAAGCTTCAGACCATTGAAACTTCACTATTTTCTGAGTTAACTTGGTCAAATAGGATGAAATATATGAGAACCCCTATACGAACTTTCTATAATAGCCAGCCAAACCCAAGAAACTCCAAATATCGGTTGGAGAGGTGGGTCTAGGCCAATTCTGCACTGCCTCTATTTTCTGGGTATCAACTTTAATTCCCTCTCCAGACACAATGTGGCCTAAGAAAGCCACAGACTCTAGCCAAAACTCACACTTAGAGAATTTGGCAGACAACTCTCTATCCTTTAGAGTTTGGAGAACTATTCTGAGATGACTAGTATGATCTTCTTCATTTCTCGAATAGATAAGTATGTCATCAATAAAGACAATAACAAACATATTTAAAGAAGGTTTGAATACTCTATTCATAAGGTCCATGAATATTGCAGGCGCATTGGTCAAACCAAATGACATAACTAAGAACTCATAATGACCATAACAGGTCTTGAATGTTGTCTTTGGAATGTCACATTCCCTTACTTTCAACTGATGATAGCCTGATCTGAGGTCTATCTTAGAGAAACAAGTAGCACCTTTAAGTTGATCGAAAAAATCATCAATCCTTGGGAGAGTATATTTGTTCTTGATGGTAACCTTGTTCAATTGACGGTAATCTATACACATTAGAAGGGAACCATCTATCTTTCTCACAAATAAGACCGGAGCGCCCCAAGGTGAGACACTTGGTCGAATAAAGCATTTATCAAGGGGATCTTTCAACTGTTCTTTAAGCTCTTTCAACTCTGCTGGAGCTATTCTATATGGAAGAATAGATATAGGTCGAGTATCTGGAAGAATGTCTATACCAAAGTCTATTTCTCTCTGAGGAGGGACTCTGGGAAGATCATCAAGAAAGACTTCTGGAAACTTTCTTACTACTGAAACTGACTGAATAGGGTGTATCTCAACACTAGAGTCATTAACTCAGACTAAGTGATAGACACACCCCTTGGAAACTAACTTTGTTGCCTTAAGGTACAAAATAAAATGACCCTTAGGCACTCTAAACTACTTTTCCACTATAAGACTGGCACATTTGGAATTTGGAACTTAACAACTCGAGTTCTACAATCAATGGAGGCATAACAAGCATGAAGCAAGTCCATACCTAGAATGACGTCGAAGTCTACCATGTCTAACTCAATTAAATCGGCCATGGTGTCTTTGTGATTAATAGAAATAACACAATCACGATATACTCGCTCAACTATAATAGACTCCCCAATAGGTGTAGAAACACAAAAGGGTTCACAGAGTTTCTCAGGAAGAACATTAAATTTATTTGCAACATAAGGGGTTACAAAAGATAAACTTGCTCATGGGTCTAGCAAAGCATAAAGATCAAAAGTAAATACTTTGATCATACTAGTGACAACATCCGGAGTGTTCTCTTGCTCTTGACGAATAGTGATCGCATAAAGGCGAATTGCTCTTGTGCCAGTACTGGAAGTAGCTCCTCTAGGTGTTGCCCTATCTGGTGGAGCAACTGATGAAGATTGGGCTCTATTGCCCTGATTCTCATTACCTTGTCGGTTCTTGGGACACTCTTTCATGAAATGACCCTCTTCTCCACACTTGAAGCAACATGTGGAGCCATCGCGACACTTACTTGGGTCGGTTCTACTACACTTAGCACATGCAGGAGCCTAGTTACCTTTTTGTGCCACACTACCCTGAGATTGGGCAGGTCTAGCCCTGAAGTGCTGTGAATTCTGACTATTGTACTCACCTTTGTTTCTGGGTGCAGGTGCACTAGCAGATGATGGAGCAGGCCCCTTTTACTTTTACTGAAAGGACGAACGGTTCACATTACTTTTCTGCTACCCGGACTCATTCCCTGTCTTAGCGTTATTGTTTCTAAACTCCTCCCTATCCCTCAGCTTCTCTTCCTCAACCTGCTGCACATAAATCATCAACCTCGCTATATCCATGTCCCCAATTAGCATAGTTGCCCTGCCCTCTTTGCTTGACAGACGGGACAACCCAGTAACAAACAAGCTCATTCTACTCCTCATCTCCGTAACCATCTCCGGAGCATAACGGGATAGTTTGGTGAACTTCAACCCATACCCATGAACACTTAGTGACTCTTGCTTAAGGGTAAGAAACTCTCGTACCTTAGCCTCTCTCAGCTCTCGGGGAAAGAAACACCCCGAGAAGGCCTCCTCAAAACATGCCCAACTCGTAGGTGGTGCTCCCTCAGCTCTACCTTTCTTCCACTGGTCAAACCAAGTCCTAGCAACATCCTTCAATTGATATGCAGCTAGTTCAACTCGCTCAGTATCGACAACGTGCATAACATCAAATACCTTTTCAGTTCCTCAATAAAGTACTCTAGTTCCTCAGTAGTGCTTAAATCAGTGAAACTTGCAGGGTTCATCCTTAAGAACTCACGAATCCTCGAAGTGTCAGCCTCTTCTTGTCGAGCCCCTCTTCGTTGCCCAACCTGATTGGTCACATCTTGACTTAGCATCCTTATTGCTTCCCTAAACTCAGCATTAGTAACTTCTCCTTGGGGTTGCACTTCAGGTGCATTGGGTACCTCTTGCTCCTCAGTATTACAACTAGCAAGATGACCTCTGACAGCTCTTCGTGGAGGCATGATTATCTGGAAACACGCGTAAGCACGAATTAGAAGAAAATTTTTTAGAGATCACACTCTAACGCACGAAATGAGTGTGAAAGAAGTGAGAAATTTTCCTAAGTGTTGCAGCCGCCTAATTATAGATGTGGTGCGCTTCACACCGATAACTAGGACTCTACAGACACGGCTTCATAGACTTCCTAGGACTCTTGAACTATGTGCTTTGATACCAAGTTTGTCACACACCGAGCCTACATCCTAGGCTAGACTGGCACTCGAGAACCATTGTTGGTCCCAAGCGAACCCTTGGCCTAGCTTACTTAGTCAATGGAAGACTTTAAACTATAATACAAGGATTCAATGCAACTCAACTATTTAATAAAATACTTAGAACGTTTAAAGGTCAAACATTCAACTTGGCCAAAGTGGCAACTCAAGTCTTAACATATGAAACAATAATGTAAAGACAACTGACTACTAACTGTCTATGAATCCTCTAAAATAAAGAGGTATGTCAGGACAGGACCCCCGATCATCCTAACAACTGAAAACTAGAAAGCAATGTAAGAAGGAGCCCTCCGAAAAACAATGAGGCTCACCAACTGACTCTGAGTGCTAAACCTGATCAACGAGGCACATGTTGCTGATCCTGGTTACCTGTGTCTGCATCATAAGACGATGCAGGCCAACTGGCATCAGTACATTGAATGTACGAGTATGTGAGTGGAATGTTAAACATAACATAAGCTTGAAAAGAGTCTGAAAGAAACACTTACCTTGGTTTTACTCAACTCATGAATAACTCAACTACATATGAAGCAATAAAACACATGCAATATACAGAAAACTTTTAAAACAGTAGAAAGCAACTTAGTTCGTTGAAGAAATGCAATAACAACTCAACTACACTTGTATAATAAAGTAATATAGTTTATGTGAGAGTTTCTCTAACCGACAACCACCACTATGAGCCTAAGTGGTGATATAGCGTCTTGCCCACGCTGCCAGAACTGTCCTATACTTTGTCGTCATATAGAACTCCTTAACTAAGTGGATCCACTAGTCTATTCTAAGAAGCACTTAAGGAATTATCTAAAAAGTATGATCCTTTACTACCTATGATGACTACATGGTTTATGGAGACTTGAGTTATTATGAACTCACATCCCCATATCGGTGTTCAATACTACTCCCAAAAATATACTTAGCTCATACGTTTTTAAAACAACACTTCTTTCTTTGGTTTGAAATAATTACTCAAAACTTATCTTAAAAGCTCTTCTTGGAAATAGGTGTTTCCCTTTCTTGTTCAAATGTGAAAACATTTTTAGACACTTGGGAATACTTAGTTCCCTTATAATATTTGAAGAAATGAACTTCATTCTTTACTTCTTACTCCTTACTCAACTTGAACTTTAAGTCTTAAAACAAAGTTAAAAGCATTTGCAAAAGACTCTAAGAACTTCCTAGGCTTGGCTCTTAACTTTCCTTGAATTTGAATTTATGGATTCAAGGTTATGATACGTGTTTCTGGATGATTTCTAGATGTTTAGAAGTCATTTAGAGTAGTTAGAATCAATAGGAAGTGCTAGTACACTTTAGGAGGACTTGAAAGGGTAAAATGACGAAAAATGGGTGGGGATCGACGATCCACGCCGCGCTAGCCCCAACTTACTGGGGCTTTTTTCTGGCGCATTGCAGGCTTGCCGCCCCAGCCTCTCTGGCGCATATGTGGCACGCCAAGCCAGACCCTCCCCAGGTGCGATTTGACGAATTTCTCTTCTCGTTTTCTAATCTAAATTCGACTAAACTCGATCCTTTTACTCATATGCTCTTTAGAATCAGATACCCAGAACATACACACAAGATTTAACTCAAACAACTCAAGAAATCGACACTCTAATCTCAAGAAACTCCTCAACCTCAACCCAAATTCAAGAACAAAAGCAATTCAAGAACACCCATGAAGAACATTCAAACTTCCAATCTTTTAGAATGAATTTACGCTGAATTAAACATGTTTGGCACGTGGGTGAACGAACCCAACATTATGAAAGTCTCACATACCTTGTAGGACCAAATCCTTGATGAAATCCGCAATCAATTCCTTACGAAGATGACGAATCTTAAGTTTCCTCTTCTCTTTTCTATTGTGTTATTCTCTCGAGAACCCTAACGTTAATTTCCAATTGTGTAAACTGAACCAATTCAGTTTTGACCCTTAATTAATTAACAAAAAATGAATTAAATTAATTGGGTAAGGAGAAGACCGAAATACCCTTCCAAAAATCTAGATTAGACTTTCCTGATTTGAACAGCCCAACTTCGAAGGGGGATATCACACTCATACGAACTCAGAATTGCGCAAACTCGGCGGCGTTGGAAAGATTATTCCAAGATAATTCCTATGATATATGGAAACACACCTAAATCATTCTAAGCTAGGAGGTATGGTCATTTGAAGTTGACCAAATATACAACTTAACATACTTAACAAATTTTCCAGATTTTTATATTCTTTCCAAAAATGACTATTTCCAATTTTTAACTTCTTCCTAATATTTTCTAGCTACGGGGTGTTACAATTTATGTGTGTTTCTTGATTTTTCAGCCATTTTGGGGCATTTCCATAATATTCGGGAATTTTCTGGTAGTTATGAAAAGAAGTAAAGTTTTTTTCTAATATTCTTCACGATATTCTAAGGTCCTTGGCGCTAGAAGAAAATTTTTTGAGGCATTTTTTTTATTGTTTATGTGTTTTTTGATTTTTCAGCCATTTTAGGGCATTGACGTAATATTCGGGCATTTTCGGATAGTTACGAAAAGAAGTACACTTTTGTTCTGTTATTCGTCATGATATTCTAAGGTCATTGGTGCAAGTCAAAATATTTTTGAGGCATGTTTTGAATTGTTTATGTGTTTTTTTCCTTTTAAGCCATTTTGGGGAATTTACGTAATATTCGGGCATTTTCGAGCAGTTATGAAAAAAAGTAAAGTTTTGTTTTGTTATTTGTCATGATATTATAAGGTCATTGGTGCAAGTAGAAATTTTTGAGGTATTTTTTGTATTGCTTATGTTTGTTTCTTTATTTTTCGGCCATTTTGGGGTCATTTACGTAATATTCGGGCATTTTCAGGCAGTTACAAAAAGAAGTAAAGTTTTGTTCTGTTATTCGTCACGATATTCTAAGGCCCTTGGTTCAAGTTGAACTTTTATTGAGGCATTTTTTATATTGTTTGTCTGTTTCTTGATTTTTCAGCCATTTTTGGGCAGTTACGAAAAGAAGTAACGTTTTGTTCTATTATTCTTCATGATATTCTAAGGTCATTTGTGCAAGTAAAAAAAAAGAGGCATTTTTTGTATTGTTTATATGAGTTTCTTGACTTTTCAGTAATTTTGGGGAATTTACGTAATATTCTGGCATTTTTTGGCAATTTTTGTAAAGAAGTAGAGTTTTGTTCTGTTATTCGTCACGATAGTTTAAGGTCATTGGTGCAAGTCGAAATTTTTTTGAGGCGTATTTTCTATTTTTTATGTGTGTTTCTTGATTTTCGGCCATTTTGGGGAATTTACGTAATATTCGCGCATTTTCGGGCAGTTACAAAAACTAGTAAGGTTTTGTTCTATTATTCGTTACGATATTCTAAGGTCACTGGTGCAAGTAAAAAAATTGAGGCTTTTTTGTATTGTTTATATGTGTTTCTCAATTTTTTGGCCATTTCGAGGTATCTACATAATATTCAGGCATTTTTGGGGTGTTAAGAAAATAAGTAAAGGTTTGTTCTATTATTCATCACAATATTCTAAGGTCATTCATGCAAGTCGAAATTTTTTTGAGGTGTTTTTTGTATTGTTTATGTGTGTTTCTTGATTTTGTTTGCCATTTTGGGGCATTTACATAATATTTGGACATTTTCGGGCAGTTACGAAAAGAAGTAAAATTTGTTCTGTTATTCGTCACGATATTCTAAGGTCATTGGTGCAAGTCGAAATTTTTTTGAGTCCTTTTTTGTATTGTTTATCTGTGTTTCTTGATTTTTCGACCATTTTGGGCAACTTAAGTAATATTCGGGTATTTTCGAGAAGTTATGAAAAGAAGTAAAGTTTTGTTCTGTTATTCGTCACGATATTCTCAGGTCATTGGTGAAGTCAAAAAAAAATTGAGGCGTTTTTTGTATTGTTTATGTGTGTTTCTTGATTTTTCGGCCATTTTGGGGGATTTACTTTTATTCAGGTATTTTTTAGGAGTTATGAAAAGAAGTAAAATTTTGTTCTTTTTATTCGTCACGATATTTTACGGTCATTGGTGCAAGTAAAAAAACATTTGAGGTGTTTTTTGGTATTGTTTGTTTGTGTTTATTGATTTTCCATCCATTTTAGGGCATTTACGTAATATTTTGGCATTTTCAGGCAGTAACGAAAAGAAGTAAACTTTTGTTCTGTTATGTTTCACAATATTCTAAGGTCATTCATGCTAGTCAAAAAAAATTTGATGTGTTTTTTGTATTGTTTATGTGTGCTTCTTGATTTTTCAACCATTTTGGGGCATTTACGTAATATTTGTATATTATCGGGAAGTTATGAAAAGAAATAAAGTTTGGTTCTGTTATTCGTCACGATATTTTAAGGTCATTGGTGCTAAGTCAAAAAAAATTTGAGGCGTTTTTTATATTGTTTGTGTGTTTTGATTTTTCAGCCGTTTCGGGGATTTTACGTAATATTCGGGCATACTCGGGATGTTACGACAAGGAGTAAAGTTTTGTTCTCTTATTCATCATGATATTCTAAGGTCATTGGTGCAAGCCAAAAAAAAATTGAGGAGTTTTTGCATTGTTAATGTGTGTTTCTTGATTTTTCAGCCATTTCGGTGCATCTACGTAATAGTCGGGCATTTTTGGGCAGTGACGAAAAGAAGTAAAGTTTTTTTCTGTTATTTGTCACGATATTCTAAAGTCATTGGTGCAAGTCGATATTTTTTTGAGACATTTTTTGTATTGTTTATTTGTGTTTCTTGATTTTTCGGCCATTTTGGGGCATTTACGTAATATTCGGGCATTTTTCGAGAAGTTACGCAAAGAAGTAAAGTTTTGTTCTGTTATTCGTCACGATATTCTAAGTTCATTGGTGCAATTAAAAAAAAGTGAGGCGTTTTTTCTATTGTTTATATGTGTTTCTTAATTTTTAGTCATTTTGGAGTATTTATGTAATATTCGGGCATTTTCGGGCAATTACCAAAAGAATTAAAATTTTGTTTTGTTATTCGTTACGATATTCTAAGGTCATTGGTGCTAGTCAAAAAAAAAATTGAAGCATTTTTTGTATTGTTTATGTGTGTTTCTTGATTTTTCGGCCATTTTGGGGAACCTACGTAATATTCGGGCAGTTTTGAGCAGTAATGAAAAGAAGTAAAATTTTGTTCTGTTATTTGTCACTATATTCTTAGGTCATTGGTGCAAGTCAAATTTTTTTGAAGTATTTTTTATATTGTTTATGTGTGTTTCTTGATTTTTCGGCCTTTTTGGGGCATTTGCGTAATATTCAGGCATCTTCGGGCAGTTACGAAAAGATGTAAAGTTTTGTTCTGTTATTTTTCATGATATTCTAATGTCATTGGTGAAAGTCAACATTTTTTGAAAGCATTTTTTGTATTGTTGATGTGTGTTTCTTGATTTTTTGGTCATTTTGGGGAATTTAAGTAATATTCGGGCAGTTAAGAAAAGAAGTAAAGTTTCTGTTATTTTTCACCTTATGAAGCTTTATATGGAAGGAAGTGCAAATCACCAATTGGCTAGTTTGAAGTAGGCGAAACTGCTTTATTTGGACCAGACCTTGTTCTTCAAGCTATGGAAAAAGTTAAGGTGATACAACAACGGCTAGCAACAGCTCAAAGCCGACACAAATCATATGCAGATGTTAGAAGAAGAGGATTAGAGTTTTCTATAGGAGATTGGGTGTTCTTGAAAGTATCACCAATGAAAGGGGTAATGAGATTTGGTAAAAAGGGAAAGTTGAGTCCACGCTACATAGGGCATATAAGATTATTCGAAGAATTGGCCAAGTTGCATATGAGTTAGAGCTACCTCAGGAGATTTCAATAGTTCATTCGATGTTTCATATCTCAATGCTTCGGAAGTTCGTAGGTGACCCATCCTATATCACTCCTATTGAAGATGTACAAGTTACAGGGGATCTCACCTATGAAAAAGTACCTATTGCTATTCTGGGTCATCAGGTTAAAAAGCTAACGAATAAAGAAATGGATCAGTAAAGGTGCTTTGGAGAAACCAACAAGTAGAATAAGTAACGTGGGAAGCTGAGGAAGCGATGAAATCCAAGTACCCTTATTTATTTGAACCTAAAGAGGAAGTCCAAGGTGCAGAATGGGGGCATTAATAGGTACGCATGAAAGGGTATTTATTATGTGGTTAAGAGTTGATTTAAACTAAGGTTTGAACTTATTTAAGCTATCTGAATATGCTAGCATTCGAGGACGAATATTCCTAAGGGGGGGGGGGGAGGATGTAACACCCCGTATTTTACGTGCACAAGTTCTACACATATGGAACTTGATTTAGCTTGGTGGTATAAGTAATGAACTTGATTTCCTAGATGAATGGTGACAACAAAGAAGCTATAAGGGTAACTCCCGTACATTTCAATATTGCACGACCGAGTGTGCGTTAGATTTTAGAATAATTTAAATTCTAGATCGAAGGGCTATATGTAAGTCTAAAAGTTAAGGTGATCAAGTGTATATAAGTTTTGAGTTAAACTAAGGAGATTACGCTCGAAATATGAATAAAAGAATTGAGGTGCTTGTTGGACTTTATAAAGCTAGCAGGTGTCACCTACTTGTTTAGCTCAAATGGGCTAGGTAGATGGGGAAGATTAGTTCATGCATGAGTGGGCTCACTTGAGGCCCAAATTAAATAAAAAGGAAAAGGGAATGGAGATGAGGCCTCACACCAATCTTTCCAAGTTCAACTACTTGAGCCCAATAAAGATTAAGGCCCAAATTAAGGGTATAATTATGGCCCATGGCTTAATATTAGAAAGGGGAAAGATTGCAGACCAAGATGAGTACATAAAGGGCCCATTCTGTGTATATATAATTCCAAGCAGATGCATCACCTACTTGGACCACTTTGACAAATTAGTGGCTGATATTAAAACTTAAGAGGTGGGGAAAAATAAGACCTTTATAATCCCCAAGTTGCTAGCCATTTCCTCACTTTTAAGAATAGATAAAAAAATCAGATTTCTCTCTAAGCTTCTCCTCTCTCTTTCAAAGCATAGCAGCAGCCACAAGTTTCCTAGGGTTCTTAGATAAACCCAAGCCCTTGCAAGGGAAGCTCAAGTTATTGAAGAGTTAAAGTTAAAAGAAAACGAGTTACAAGAATTAAGGTAAAGTGATTGCCCTATCTTTGTCTTCCTTAAACACGAGTCTAAGTATGATATTTTAAGTATACTGTTCATAAGAACTCGTGGGATGATGATGGGAAACTATGATTTCACGTTCTCTATTGTATGTTGGATCGTTAGGACTGTTTTGGGACAGGTTGATGTGTAAAAATATTGGGGACAGCTTGGTTGATGTCTAGAAAGGGTGTAAATTGTTGATATTGAAATATAGTTGTGTAGTGTACAAACACAATAAAAGAAGGCGGGGATTGAAAGAACACCCTTAGTTTGGTAATTACGGGTTTGCTGCCCGAGCATTATTGTTAAGTGAGATTGGACTGCCTAAGCATGTTTAGTAACTAATAATAGTAGTTTATCACCTACTCTATTGTAGCTAAGTATTTGAAAAGAAAGGAAGGTACTTCCAGGTAACTACAAGGTGGTACAACAAGGTATGTAAGGCTTTTCAATTTCCTACTAATTGACATGAAATCTAGACTCATCCTCAACACATAGAGGCAGCCTACCAGCTCCAACACGACTTATGACCTTGTTCTCACTCTTTAACATGTCTGCACGTTCCAATACATGTTCATTGTCAAATCTGTACATATACATTGAATACCCTGCATGAGTTCTCCTTTTAACTAAATAAGGTCCATATATTATTTCAGCTCCTATGCATTTTATTAATTGTGTAACTACTCTCTACGTTGTTGTTCCTGCATTATATGATTATTACACGTCACTTGCTGACTACATAGTCCCACAACTCAAAATGCTATGACCACCAAAAGAATCATCTCAAATGTTAATTGAAAGATATTAAATGAATCTGCTTATTGATGGGTGGTATCCCAGGGGTGGAAGAATCACCTAGCATGGGTCGATCCCAATATTACGGGTGGTATCCCAGGGGTTAAAGGAAAGCCTAGCATGGGTCCCCGATTTATATGTCTACCACTGATCAGCTGGTCATTTGTATTATACGTTATGCACAGAGTGTAAAGTAAAGAATGATAAAGTAAAGAAAAGAATGTAAAGTACCTAATTCCATAATATGAGAAAAGGTGGTCTTGTATCCTTACATTGGTATATGATTTCATTTGAGTTCTTATTTCACATACACTACTTTATGCCTTACATACTCAGTACATTCTTCCGTACTGACGTCTCTCTTGGGGGACCTGCAATTCATGTTGTAGGTACAGGAGTTAGTAGATCTCCCCAGTAGGAGAACAGGACATCCAATGGCTATTGGTGAGCTCCAGGTTGATTCGGGGCTTTCCAAGTCTATAGCATGTATTTTGGTATTGTATAGTAGCTGAGTGTAAGGCGGGGCTTGTCCCGACCTTAACCCCATAATGTTTTATCATTTAGAGGCTTTGTAGACTATTTATAGTGAAGTGTGGTTGTGCCTGGTGTCTTAGACATCATGGTTCCAACGGCCAAGTCATGTTCACTTTCTTTTGGCTTGTTAATCCTGTCTACTTTCATGAAAACATGTTATCCAATAGAGCATGATTACAGGTTGGTTCTCCCGAGCCTTCTTGGCAACGGGTGTCGATTCGCCTTAATGGGATTTTGAGTGTGACACATTGGTGCAAGTCGAAATATTTTTGAGGCATTTTTTGTATTGTTTATCTGTGTTTATTGACTTTTTGGCTATTTTAGGGAATTTACGTAATATTCGGGAATTTTCAAGCAGTTACGAAAAGAGGTAAAGTTTTGTTCTGTTATTCGTCACCATATTCTAAGATCATTGGAGCAAGTAAAATTTTTTTGAGGCATTTTTTATATTGTTTATGTGTGTTTCTTAATTTTTTTTAGCAATTTTGGGGAATTTACATAATATTCGGGCATTTTTGGGCAGTTATGAAAAGAAATAAAGTTTTGTTATGATATTCTTCATGATATTCTAAGGTAATTGGTGCAAATCGAATGACGCATTTTTTGTATTGTTTATGTGTGTTTCTTGATTTTTAGTTACGAAAAGAAGTAAAGTTTTGTTTTGTTATTCGTCACGATATTCTAAGGCATTGGTGCAAGTTGAAATTTTTTTGAGGCAGTTTTTGTATTGTTTATGTGTGTTTCTTCATTTTTTAGCCATTTTGGGGCATTTACATAATATTGGCATTTTGGGTAGTTACGATAAGAAGTAAAGTTTTATTATGTTATTCGTCAGGATGTTCTAAGTTCATTGGTGCAAATCGAATTAGACATTTTTTTTTATTGTTTATGTGTGTTTCTTGATTTTTAGTTACGAAAAGAAGTAGAGTTTTGTTCTGTTTTTCGTCACAATATTCTAATGTCATTGGTGCAAATCGAATTTTTTAAGGCATTTTTTGTATTCTTTATGAGTGTTTCTTGATTTTTCCCGCCGTTTTGGGGAATTTACGTAATATTTGGGAATTTTTGGGCAGTAACGAAAATAAGTAAAAAAAATTTATGTTATTCGTCACAATATTCTAAGGTCATTGGTGCAAGTAGAATTTTTTTGAGGTGTTTTTTGTATTGTTTATGTGTCTTTCTTGAGTTTTTGGTCATTCTAGGGCTTTTATATTCAAGCATTTTCTAGCAGTTAAGAAAAGAAGTAAATTTCAGTTCTGTTATTCATCATTATATTCTAAAGTCAGTGGTGCAAGTCGAAATTTTTTTGAGGCGTTTTTTGTATTGTTTATGTTTGTTTCTTGATTTTTCGGTCATTTTTGGCATTTTCGGCTAGTTACGAAAATATGTAAAGTTTTGTTCTGTTATTCTTCACGATATTCTAAGTTTCTTGGTGCAAGTCAAAAAAATATTGAGGCGTTTTTTGTATTGTTTATGTGTGTTTCTTGATTCTTTGGTCATTTTGGGGTATTTATGTAATATTTGTGCATTTTCGGGCAGTTATGAATAGAAGTTAAGGTTAGTTCTATTATTCGTTAAGATATTCTAAGGTCATTGGTGCAAGTCGAAAAATTTTTGAGGCATTTTTTGTATTATTTATGTGTTTATTGATTTTTTGTCCATTTTGGGGAATTTACGTAATATTCGGGCATTTCAGGCAGTTACGAAAAGAAGTAAAGTTTTGTTCTGTTATTCGTCACGATATCTGAGGTCATTGGTGCAAGTCAATTTTTCTCGAGGCGTTATTTGTTTTGTTTATGTGTGTTTCTTGATTTTTCGGCCATTTTTGGGTATTTACGTAATATTCGGGCATTTTCAGGCAGTTACGAAAAGAAGTAAAGTTTTGTTCTGTTATTCGTCATGATATTCTAAGGTAATTGGTGTAAGTCAAATTTTTTTTGAGGCATTATTTGTATTGTTTGTGTGTTTCTTGATTTTCAGCCATTTTGGGGCATTTACGTAATATTCGGGTAGTTACGAAGACAAGTAAAGTTTTGTTCTGTTATTCATCACGATATTCTATGTTAATTGGTGCAAGTCAAAAAAAAGTTGAGGCATTTTTTGTATTGCTTATGTGTGTTTCTTGATTTTTCGGCTATTTTTGGGTATTTAAGTAATATTCGGGAATTTTCGGATAGATACGAAAAGAAGTAAAGTTTTCTTCTGTTATTCGTCAAGATATTCTAAGGTCATTCGTGCCAGTCGAAATTTGTTTGAGACATTTTTTGTATTGTTTATGTGTCTTTCTTGAGTTTTTGGTCATTCTAGGGCATTTATATTCAAGCATTTTCTGGCAGTTAAGAAAAGAAGTAAATTTCAGTTCTGTTATTCATCATTATATTCTAAAGTCAGTGGTGCAAGTCGAAATTTTTTTGAGGCGTTTTTTGTATTGTTTATGTTTGTTTCTTGATTTTTCGGTCATTTTTGGGCATTTGCGTAATATTTTGTCATTTTTGGCTAGTTACGAAAAGATGTAAAGTTTTGTTCTGTTATTCTTCACGATATTCTAAGTTCATTGGTGCAAGTCAAAAACATATTGAGGCATTTTTTGTATTGTTTATGTGTGTTTCTTATTTTTTGGTCATTTTGGGGTATTTATGTAATATTCCTGCATTTTCGGGCAGTTATGAATAGAAGTTAAGTTCAGTTCTATTATTCGTTAAGATATTCTTAGGTCATTGGTGCAAGTCAAAAAAAAATTGAGGCATTTTTTGTATTATTTATGTGTTTATTGATTTTTTGTCCATTTTGGGGAATTTATGTAATATTCGGGCATTTCAGGCAGTTACGAAAAGAATTAAAGTTTTGTTCTGTTATTCGTCAAGATATTCTAAGGTCATTCGTGCCAGTCGAAATTTGTTTGAGGCGTTTTTGTATTGTTTATGTGTGTTTCTTGATTTTTCAGCCTTTTTGGGGAATTTATGTAATATTCGAGCAGTTACGAAAAGAAGTAAAGTTTTGCTTTGTTATTCATTAGAATATTCTAAGGTATTGGTGCAAGTTGAGAATTTTTTGAGGCGTTTTTTATATTGTTTATGTGTGTTTCTCGATTTTTTAGCCATTTTGGGGCATTTACATAATATTCGAGAATTTTTGGGCAGTTACGAAAAGAAGTAGAGTTTTATTCTGTTATTCGTCACGATATTCTAAGGTCATTGGTGCAAATCGAATGACGCAATTTTGTATTGTTTATGTGTGTTTCTTGATTTTTAGTCACGAACAGAAGTAAAGTTTTGTTTTGTTACTCGTCACGACATTGTAAGGTCATTGGTACTACTCGAAATTTTTTTGAGGCGTTTTTTGTATTGTTTACGTGTGTTTCATGATTTTTCGGCCATTTTGGGGTATTTATGTAATATTCGGGCATTTTCGGAAAGTTACGAAAAGAAGTAAAGTTTTGTTCTGTTATTCGTCACAATATTCTAAGGTCATTGATGCAACTTGAAATTTTTTTGAGGCATTTTTTGTGTTGTTTATGTGTGTTTCTTGATTTTTCGGTCATTCTAAGGAATTTATATTCAAGCATTTTCGGACAGTTACGAAAAGAAGTAAAGTTTAGTTCTGTTATTCGTCCTTATATTCTAAAGTCATTGGTGCAAGTCGAATTTTTTTTGAGGCGCTTTTTGTATTGATTTTATAAGTTTCTTAATTTTTCGGCCATTTTGGGGTATTTACGTAATATTCCAGCATTTTTGGGCAGCGACGAAAAGAAGTAAAATTTTGTTCCGTTATTCGTCACGATATTCTTAGGTCATTGGTGCAAGTCAAAAAAAAATTGAGGCTTTTTTGTATTGTTTATGTTTGTTTCTTGATTTATAAGCCATTTTTAGGCATTTGCGTAATATTCAGCCGTTTTCGGGTAGTTACGAAAGGAAGTAAAGTTTTGTTCTGTTACTCTTCACGATATTCTAAAGACATTGGTGCAAGTCAAAAAAAAAATTGAGGCGTTTTTTGTATTGTTTATGTGTGTTTCTTGACTTTTCGGTCATTTTGTGGTATTTATGTAATATTCGGGCTCTTTCAAGCAGTTATGAAAGAAGTTAATTTTAGTTTTGTTATTCGTCACGATATTCTAAGGTAATTGACGAAAGTCAAAAAAAAATTGAGGCGTTGTTTGTATTGTTTATGTGTGGTTATTTATTTTTCGGCCATTTTGGGATATTTATGTAATATTCGGGCATTTTCAGGCAGTTACAAAAGGAAGTCAAGTTTTGTTCTGTTATTCATCACGATATTCTAAGGTCATTGGTGCAAGTGAAATTTTTTTTAAGGCGTTATTTGTATTGTTTATGTGTTTTTCTTTATTTTTTTTGCCTTTTTTGGGCATTTACGTAATATTCGGTCATTTTCAGACAATTACAAATAGAAGTAAAGTTTTGTTCTGTTATTCATCATGATATTCTAAGGTCATTAGTGCAAGTCGAAAATTTTCTGAAGCGCTTTTTGTATTGCTTATGTATGTTTCTTGATTTTTCGGTCATTTTGGGGAATTTACGTAATATTCGGGCATTTTCGGGCAGTTATGAAAAGAAGTAAAGTTTTGTTCTATTATTCGTCACGATATTCTAATGTCATTTGTGCAAGTCAAAATTTTTGAGTTATTTTTTATATTCTTTATATGTGTTTCTTGATTTTTCGGACATTTTGGGGAATTTACGTAATATTCTGACATTGTCGGAGAGTTACGAAGAGAAGTAGAATTTTCTTTTGTTATTCGTCACGATATACTAAGGTCATTGGTGCATGCCGAAATTTTTTTGTGATGTTTTTTGTAATGTTTATGTGTGTTTTTTTATTTTTCGGCCATTTTGGGTCATTTACGTAATATTCGGGTATTTTCGGGCAGTTACCAAAAGATGTAAAGTTTGGTTCACTTATTTGTCACAATATTTTAAGGTCGTTGGTGAAAGTCGAAATTTTTTTGAGGCGTTGTTTGTATTGTATATGTGTGTTTCTTGAATTTTCAGCCATTTTGGGGAATTTAAGTAATATTCTGGCATTTTCAGGCAGTTACGGAAAGAAGTATAGTTTTGTTCTGTTATTCATCACGATATTCTAAGGTAATTGGTGCAAGTAAAATAAAATTATGGAGTTTTTTATATTGTTTATGTGTGTTTCTTGATTTTTCTGTCATCTTGGGGCATTTACGTAATATTCAAACAGTTACGAAAAGAAGTAAAGTTTTGTTTTGTTATTCGTCACGATATTCTAAGGTCATTGGTACGAGTTGAAATTTTTTTGAGGCATTTTTTGTATTGTTTATGTGTGTTTCTTGATTTTTCGGCCATTTTGGGGCATTTATGTAATATTTAGTCATTTTTGGGCAGTTATGAAAAGAAGTAAATTTTGTTCTGTTATTCGTCACGATATTCTAAGGTCATTGGTGCAAGTCGAAATTTTTTTGATGCGTTTTTTGTATTGTTTATGGGTGTTTCTTGATTTTCAGCCATTTTGGGGAATTTACGTAATATTCAGGCATTTATGGGCAGTTGCGAAGAGAAGTAAAGTTTTGTTCGATTATTTGTCATGATATTCTAAGGTCATTGGTGCAAGTCAAAAAATATTTGAGGCGTTTTTTGTATTGTTTATGTGTGTTTCTTGCTTTTCGGCCATTTTGGGGCATTTACGTAATATTCGAGAATTTTTGGGCAGTTACGAAAAGAAGTAAAGTTTTGTTCTTGTTACACCCCAGAATTCTAATGACTTAAGCTAGAGCCTAACATGTAATCTAGTGTCATAAAAAGGGTTAACGTCAAGATAATAGTCGTAAAATGACCTCCCTAACTTAGTACTAAGTTTATACTCCCTAGACGTCAAGGCATACCCACCCTCCCCAAGGACCCCCCAAGGGTCTTTGAGAAGGACCTAGGGGTTGCCTGAAAATTGTCAAAAAGACAACACCATCTACTAGTGGCAACCTACGAGTCGTAGGTTGACTCACACCCTGTAGGTGAGAGTCGTGAGTCAACACTTGGTTTCTCCCAAAACTTCCTAAATGACCATGCAGTACGTGGCGTCACCCAACCTACAGACCTTGGGTGAGTGTCATGGGTTGAGATTTAGTCTCCTCACCTTTGCCTTGATTTTCCCCCTGTCTGAACCTAAGCACAGATGTGCAGCACGAGGCGTAGCCCCACCTACGGTCAGTAGGTGGGGGAGTTGTAAGTGAGGTCTGCTAAAGCTGGTGCAAATCGGCCAAGGCTCAAACTTTTTAATTAATTCCTAATTAATTAAGGGTGGGGACAGTTATTATTAGTTATATTAGACTCATATAAATAGTTTTAAGTCATTTAACTCAACTTAACTCCTTATAACTCACAAGACCAAAACTCAACCCAATTCCCTCTCAAAATATCCTCTCTCTAAACTCCATTGAGGAACTAGGTCAAAGCTCAAGCTAGGCGTTCAAGAACAAGTCTTTCTTCTTAAATTTCGTGAGGAATTCAACCTAAGGTATGGATGCTCTTCATTCTTGGGTAGCAATCCCCCAAGAAATCCCTTCAAAGTGTGTTTTTAAGACTTCCAAAATCTAGGGTTTTATTCTAATCATGGGTCTTCTTCCAAAACGATTTTTATTGTTCAATTATGATCTATTATGATTAATTATGATGGTTTGTCGTTAGATTGTTGTAGTATTGATGGTTTTTGATGAAAATCTCTCTTGGACCCATGGTTTCCCTTTCTTCCTAAATAGTGAACTAAGGTGTGACTTGATTGGTCATGGAAGTTGATAATTGATTATGTTTATGTTTATTAAGTTGTTGAATCATTAAATCTCTATATCTAATGATGTAATTCTAGAGGTTAGGGTTGATGTTGGTTCATGGCCTTAAAGGGCAATTGGCTAGGGTTTGTATATGTTGAGGTTGATTGTATATGAATGTGTGATTTACTTAGATAGTAATGATCCTATATCTATAGTATAATTATGGTATTGATGCAAGATCTCTAGACCCTTACACTTGATTATGCAAGGAGTATGTATGCATGTTATGATAAGCTTGTTGTGTTGATTGAAAGGTCATGCTTATGAACACACTATTGGTAAGATGTGAAAGGTTTACTCACATGTGGATGATTCAAAGGCTGAAAGGACATTCTCACCAAATGAATCTTTGAGCTCTTATGATATTATGATGTCTTGAATGCCTAGTGCATTCTTTTATGAATATGAATCTAAGTAAAGACTGAACATAACTCTTAAAGAAAATTATGCTTAGCACCGAGCGGGTATGAACAATGAGATGAAAGCTTTTATGTTAGAAAGTCCGGCTTCCCAATGTAAGTAATCTCATGAGATGGAAACCTTCTAAGTTAGAAAGTCCGGGTTTCTAGTAGCAATCTCCCTACCCCATAACTATGTGTCCATATAGGTCTTAGCTAGTGGATCCACCTAAAAAGCTAAATATGTTAGTTCTTCCTTAGGCAAGTAGGACACCTCTTTCGGTGTGGGGGTAAGACACTGGATTCCATGTAGTTTTCATGGTCTATGTCAGTTAATGTTATTCTTCCCTATATGATATGAATACGAACTATGGTAAGAACATGGACTTTAATTATGACTTCTTAAGGAGTACTACTTAGTGTGAGTGGGGGTATGGGACTTCACTTATACATTGCACAAGTAGACTCTAAGAGGGGTTATGGTGAGGTTCTCTTATGATTATGACGACTTATGAATTATGTATGAAAGGTATGTATGAATGAAATGTTGACTTCATTTGTTATAAGTTATGAACATGAATGTCTCCTCTTTTATGTATGTTGGTTATGACTATGGTAAAGTATGTTATGCATGTTTTTGGTGGCCTAAATGTGATACTTAGCATTTGGTAGGTTATGGGATCTTACCTTTGCATTGCACTAGTATGACCTTGGGTTGCTTATATGTTGGTTTGACTTGTGTTTCTTCATAAATGTGCATAATGGCTTTTAAACTTGATAAATGCATGATTTCAACTAAATGTCCCTTTTTGCATGCTTTAAGGATTTTATGCATGGCTTCCATACTTAGTACAATTCATTGTGCTAACCCATATTTTCTACTTTACTATGAGTGTAGGTTCCGGTCATTGAGACTACTACTACTACTACTTCGTCAAGTGAAGCTTGGGTCGACTATTCCCTAGGCTTTGTGAGTCCTCAAGTTCGAGGACAAGATGTTATTGATTCTAGTTTCTAGTTTACCTTCTATGATCTAGACTATATTGTATTTCCTATTTTTGGAGACTTTATTGATGTAAAGGGCGTTGTCCCTATTTGTACTCTTATGTTAGATGGTGGATGAGACAAGTCTAGTTTCCTATTTTCTTTTATGAAAAGAAGTTGACTTCTATTGTAAAAGTTTTAATTTTTCCATATTATTCTCTGTCTTTATGTTATGATGATGCTAAGGGCTTGTACGAGACCCCTCCGAGGTCAAGTATGCCATGTTACTTCTAAGGGGTAGCCCGGGTTGTGACAAACTTGGTATCAAAGTATAAGGTTTTGGGATAATTTTAGGGTTGATGTCTCATGAACCACGTCTAGTAGAGTCTTGTTCATGAATGTAAAGCGCGCCACACTTATGAATGAGAGGCTATAAGATGTTTAGGAACTTTCACTACTCTTTAGTTGTGCTTTAGAGTTGTAACTCTATGAATGTCCTTTTCCTAACCCTTTTCTTGTGCATATAGGAATATGAATACAAGAAGAGCGGCCGCAAGTAGAGTGGAAGAGGAGATTTCTAATGATGAGGGAGTTCTTCCCCAAGGTCCTCAAGCGCCTCAAGTTCGTCAAGCTCCTAATGATGAGGGGGCTATGACTAATGTGGAGATAAGGACGGCTCTACAAACCTTGACTCATGCTCTAACGGCTCAAGTTACTAGGGATGCTAAAGTTCAAGTGAACCCCAATGCAAGCACAACCGCTTCTAGGATAAGGGATTTCACAAGGATGAATCCCCCTACCTTCTATGGCTCCAAAGTGGATGAAAACCCACAAGGGTTTATTGAGGAGGTGTTCAAGGTGATAGATGCTATGGGAGTGTCTCCAAGAGAGAAGGCGGAACTAGCTGCCTATCATTTGAAAGATGTGGCACAAGTGTGGCATGAGAAATGGAAGGAAGAGAGATCCATAAGAGCGGTCCCGGTTGATTGGGGAGTGTTCAAGATGGCCTTCCTTGATAGGTTTTTCCCCCTTGAGTTGAGGGAGAAAAAGATGCAAGAATTCATCAACCTCCGCCAAGGAGGTATGAGTGTGAAGGAATATAGCCTCAAGTTCACCCAATTGTCTAAGTATGCCCCAACCTTGGTGGCGGACTCTAGGGCAAAAATGAACAAATTTGTTATGGGGATATTCGACCTAGTGGTGAATGAATGTCGTTTGGCGATGCTTATTACAAGCATGATGTCACGCCCCGAGCCTACACCCTGGACGTGGCCGGCACTCGAAGACCATTGTTGGCCCCTAAGCAAACCTTTGGCCTGGCTTTCTTAAATCAGTGAAATAACTCAATGCAATGCAAGGTTATAAAACAACCTAACTAATAAAACTGGCCAAAAAGGCAACTCGAGTCTCAAAATAAAATATTTACATATATACGTAGATGAGAGACAACAAACTAACTGACTGACTGTCTATGAAGCCTCTAAAATACTGAGATAGATGTTGGGACAGACCCCACAACATCCTAATAAAACAAAACTAAGAGAACAAAATAATCGAGTCCTCCGGAATGTAAGAAGGCTCACCACTGACTCTGAAGTACTCAGTTGGATCAACGGCGAACCGGATGCTGACCCTGGGTACCTGTGTCTGCAGCACAATAAGATGCAGGCCAACTGGCATCAGTACATTGAATGTACGAGTATGCGAGCTGGAAAGCTAAACCATAACTTAAGCTTGGAATGAGTACAAAGGAACCTTGGCTCTGTTCAACTCGTGAATAACTGAACTCAATACATAAAGCAATAAGACACATGCTTGTAAAATAGTGTAAACAACTTAGTTCGTTAAGGATAAAACGATAACAAACTCAACTTTACTTGTATAAAAGTAATATAACTTTAGTGGGAGATTCTTTAACCGACAACCACCACTATGAGCCCTAGTGATGATACAACGTTTTACCTCACGTTGCCCAAGGACCATCCTATACCTTGCCGTGATATAGGAAGCTAACTTTACTAAGTAGATCCACTAGCTTAACTTTACGTGATCATCTAAAAAGTATGACCCGTTAAATCCCATATTGGCTACATGGTTCTGATGGAGAGTTGAGTTAATATTAACTCGTATCCCCAATTCGGTGCTCAAGACTACTCCCAAAAATACTTAAGCTCATAAATGTTTTAAACACATCTTTCTTTAGTTGAGAAAATTACTCAAAACTTAGCCCAAAGGCTCACTTGGAAACGATGTTCCTTTTTCTAGAAACTTAGCCCAACGGCTCACTTGGAATCATAGTTCCTTTCTTACTCAAATGTAAAAACATTTAGAAACTTCTTTGGGAATACATAGTTCCCTAATAACTTTTGAAAAATGAACTCAACTCTATACTCTTTACTCAACTTCAAACTCTTGACTCTTTTCTCTTTACTTGACTTGAAACTTGAGCCTTAAAATGAAGTTAAAACATTCAATAAAGACTCTTGAACAACTTTAAAGACTTACATTGACTCACTTCTTTAACTTCTAGACTCAACTCTTAACTTCACTTGACTTGGAAACTAACTCTCCTTGAATTGGAATCATGGATTCAAGGTATTTGATCACATGTTATGGATGAGTTCTTGACGTTTAAACGTACCTTGGAGTGTTGAAAATCACTACGAAACATAGGTACAATACCAAGGAACATGCATGAGAAAGTGTGAAAAGAATGGGGAAACTTGGCGTCCTTGGCGCTCTGCAAGGTGCGGAGCGCCAGCCCTTGAAGCTCAGAAAGGACCTGCTGGCGCTCTGCTTGGCGTGCCACCCTAAGGGCTGGACTTTAGAGCCCCTCTTGGGGCGCGCTGGCTGGCGCGACACCCCAGCCCTTTTCCCAGAAAACTCGATTTTTCTCCTTCCTTTTCCAACTCTAAACCTTGTAAACCTCAAAGGTTCCATCCCCAAACACTTAGAATCATTAAAACCCTCAACATGAAATAGATTCAACTCAAAAACTCCATCGGAAACATACACCAAACCAACCAGAACTTCAACACAACACAAACAACTACAACTTCAACAAACATCACCACAAGATTTCAACAACCATAACTAAATCTTTTCTCAAAATTAAATGAGTTTGGCGTGTGGGGGAAAGAACCAACCCAACACTATGAACTCACATACCTAAAAGGGATCACCCCCGACGATATCCTCGACGATACTTGACGAGACCTTGTTTGATCTTCTCTTCTTCACTCACAAACCCTCACTCACTCTTTAAAATGAGAAAAACTGATCAAAATCAGTCTAACACACTAATATATATCCAAAAGAAAAAGATAGGGAAAAGACCAAAATACCCTTACAAATTTCTGGACAGACTTCCCTGCCAACTGCCCAACTTCCAAAGGGCATAACTCACTCATACGAACTCGAAATCGAGCAAACTCGGAGGCGTTGGAAAGACCATTCCACGAACTTATCAAACATAACTGGAACTACACCTAAATCATCCTGAGCTAGGAGTTATAACTGTTCAAAGTTTGCCAAAAACTCACCTTTTTCCCATACTTAACCAAATTTCCACAACTTTAAAACTCTTTCCAAAAATGAAAATTTCAAATTTTTAAGCTTTTTCCTAGTCATCAACTTGCAAGATGTCACAATATCTCCCCCTTGGGAACATTCTTCCTCGAATGAGGTTACTCTTACAAGGCTAAGGGTGTAAAATCAACTCAAACACCCAACAAACAACCATGCAACAACAACAACAACACGCTCACTATAATATAAAGAGCACTAAGAAGGAAATTAATACCTTAATCTGCACCTTAATCTGCATTTCTTCCGAATTCAAAGAGGTATGGGTACCTCTTCTTCATGTCCTCTTCGACTTCCCAAGTAGCTTCCTCAACAAATTGGTTCCTCCAAAGGACCTTGACTGATGCTACATGTTTTGTTCTCAGCCTACGAACTTGGGGATCCAAAATCTGAACAGGAATCTCCTCATAGGATAAGTTATCCTTGATCCTAATACTTTCAGTTGGTAGGATCAATGAAGGATCGCCTATGCACTTCTTCAACATGGAGATGTGGAAACCGGATGAACCGCTGCTAGTTCCTGTGGTAACTCCAACTCATAAGCAACATTGCCAATCCTCTTAGCTATGCGGTAAGGTCCAATATACCGGGGATTAAGTTTCCCCTTCTTACCAAACTTCATAACCCCCTTCATGGGTGAAACTTTCAAATATACCCAATCATCTACTTCAAACTCTAACGCCCTTCTCCTAACATCAATGTAGGATTTCTGGAGACTCTGTGCAGTCTTCAACCTCTCTTGAATCACTTTCACCTTCTCTATATATTGGTGAACTAAATCTGGTCCTATCAACCCTGCTACACCAACTTCAAACCATCCAATAGGAGATCTACATCTTCTCCCATAAAGAACTTCGTATGGAGCCATCTGGATGCTAGAGTGGTAATTGTTGTTGTAGGCAAACTCAATGAGAGGTAGGTGATCATCCCAATTACCTTTGAAATCGATCACACAAGCCCTCAACATATCCTCTAAAGTCTGAATAGTGCGCTCGGCTTGCCCATCAGTCTGAGGATGAAAGGCAGTACTTAAGTTCACATTCGAACCCAAGCATTTCTGAAAAGATTTCCAAAACTGTGCAGTAAACTGTGCACCTTTATCTGAAATAATGGAGATTGGGACTCCATGAAGTCTCACCACCTCTTGAATATATAACTTGGCATAATCTTCTGCTGAATTGGTAGTCTTTACCGGTAGAAAATGAGCTGACTTTGTCATACTGTGGACAATCACCCAAATAGAATCATGCTGTCTGCGAGACCTTGGAAACCCTATGATGAAATCCATATTGATCATCTCCCACTTCCATTCTGGAAGTTCTATCCTCTGAGCCAAACCACTGGGCCTTTGGTGCTCAACTTTCACTTGTTGCCAATTTGGACACTTAGCAACAAACTCTGCAATGCCCTTCTTCATGCCATTCCACCAATAAACTTCTCTCAAATCACGATACATCTTTGTGGAACCCTGATGAATGGAATATCTGGAGCTATGAGCTTCCTCCATAATCCTCTCTTGGAGTCCATCTACCATAGGTACACACAATCTACCTTGATACCTCAAAACACCATCTCCCCCTTGTTCAAAAGCTAATACTCTTTGCTTTTGAACATTTGCCTTCAACTCAAGCAAAATGGGATCTTGATCTTGTTTCTCTTTCACTTCTGACACTAGTGATGACTCGGCCCCATTCGCCACCGCTATTCCTTCTTCTGCGGAATCTATAAATCTGACTCCCAGGCATGCCAGTTTGTGCACATCTTTTGCTAACTCTCTCTTCCTTTCTTCAATATGGGCGGTGCTACCCATAGACAACCTGCTTAAAAAATCAGCAACAACATTTGCCTTACCTGGGTGATAAAGAATACTCAGGTTATAATCCTTGAGTAATTCTAACCACCTCCTCTGTCTGAGATTAAGCTCTTTCTGAGTAAGCACATATTGAAGGCTCTTGTGATCAGTGAATATATCAACATGCACACCATACAAGTAATGACGCCATATCTTCAAAGCGAACACTACAGCAGCCAACTCTAAGTCATGGGTTAGGTAGTTCTTCTCATGAACTTTCAACTGCCTAGAGGCATAAGCTATAACTTTGCCATTCTGCATTAAGATACAACCCAAACCAACTCTAGATGCATCACAATACACCACAAAACCTTGAGTGCCTTCTGGTAACGTCAAAACTGGAGCAGAAATCAACCTCTTTTCAATTCCTGAAAGCTTTTCTCACAAGCTTCAGACCATTGAAATTTCACTGTCTTCTGAGTCAACTTTGTCAAAGGAGATGCAATAGACGAGAACCCCTCAACAAACCTTCTATAATAGCCAGCTAAACCCAAGAAACTCCTAATTTTAGTTGGAGATGTGGGTCTAGGCCAATTTTGCACTGCCTCAATTTTCCGAGTATCAACTTTAATTACATCACCAGATACAATGTGGCCTAGGAATGCCACCGACTCAAGCCAAAACTCACACTTAGAGAACTTGGCATACAACTCCTTATCTTTCAAAGTCTGAAGAACTATTCTGAGATGACTAGCATGATCTTCTTCATTCCTTGAATAGATTAGTATGTCATCAATGAAGACGATAACAAACATATCTAAATAAGGTTTGAAGACTCTATTCATCAAGTTCATGAAAGCTACTGGTGTATTGGTCAAATCAAAGGACATGACCAAAAACTCTTAATGACCATATCTAGTCCTGAATGCTATCTTTGGAATATCACATTCCCTTACTCTTAACAGATGATAGCCTGATCTGATGCCAATCTTCAAAAAACAAGTGGCACGCTGAAGCTGATTGAAAAGATCATCAATACTCAGAAGAGGGTACTTATTCTTGATGGTAACCTTATTCAACTTGTGGTAATCTATACACATCCTAAGGGAACCATCTTTCTTTCTCACAAACAAGACCGGAGCACCCCAAGGTGAGACACTCGGTTGAATGAAAGCCTTTTCTAGGAGATCTTTCAACTACTCTTTCAGCTCTGCTGGTGCCATTCTATATGGAGGAATAGAGATAGGACGAGTATCTCGAATGAGATTTATATAGAAATCTATTTCTCTCTCAGGAGGAATTCCGGGTAGATCATCAGGAAAAACTTTTGGAAACTCTCTTACTATAGGAACTGGCTGAAAATGAGGTATCTCGACACTAGAGTCAATAACTCGGACTAAGTGATAGATACAACCCTTTTAAACTAACTTTCTCGCCTTGAGGTATGAAATAAAACGACCCTTAGGCACTGCTGAACTACTACTCCACTCTATGACTGGCTCACTCAGAAAGTGAAACTTGACTGCTCGAGTTCTACAATCTATCGATGCATAACAAGCCTGAAGTCAATCCATACCTAGAATGACATCGAAATCTACCATGTCTAACTCAACCAAATCAGCCATGGTGCTCTTGTGATTGATAGAAATAGGACAATCACGATAAACTCTTTCTGCTAGAATAGACTCCCCAACAGGTGTAGAAACACAAAAGGGTTCACAAAGTCTTTCTGGAAGAACATCAAACTTATTTGCAACGTAAGGAGTTACAAAAGATAAACTTGCTCCTGGGTCTAGCAAAGCATACACGTCAAAAGTAAAGACTTTGATCATACCAGTGACAACATTTGGAGAGTTCTCTTGCTCATGGCGACTGGTGATTGCATAGAGGCGATTTGCTCCTCCACCGGTACTAGAAGTAGCTCCTCTAGGTGTCGTCCTATCTGGGGGAGCAACTGATAAAGATTGGGCCCTATTGCCCAGATTTCCACTACCTTGCTTGTTCTTTGGGCACTCCTTCAAGAAGTGACCCTCTTGTCCACACTTAAAGCAACCCGTCTGGCCTTGACGACACTTCCCTAGATGAACTCTACCACACCTAGCACATAGAAGAACCCGGTTACTTCCTTGTACCATACTATTCTGAGACTGAGCAGGTCCAGCTCTGAAGTTCTGCGAATTCTGTCCAGTGTACTCACTTTTATTTCTAGGTACAGGTGCACTAGCAGATGATGGCGCAGGTCCCCTTTTTCCGTTGTTGAAAGGATGGACGGTTCGCATTACCTTTCTGCTGCCCGGACTCATTATCGGTCTTAACTCTCTTATTTCTGAACTCTTCTATGTCCCTCAGCTTTTCTTCCTCAATTTGCTACACATAGACCATCAACCTTGATATGTTCATGTCCCCGATAAGCATTGCAGCACTACCTTCCTTACTCGACAACTGAGACAGTCCAGCTACAAACAAACTCATTCTACTTCTCATGTCCGCAACCATCTCCGGAGCATGGCGGGATAAATGGGTGAACTTCAAACTGTACTCATGAACACTCAAGGACTCCTGCTTAAGTGTGAGTAACTCACGTACCTTGGCCTCTTTCAATTCTCGGGGAAAGAAATGCCCCAAGAAAGCTTCCTCAAAACCGACCCAACTCGCAGGTGGTGCATTCTCAACTCTGCCCCCTTTCCACTGGTCGAACCAAGTTCTAGCAACATCCTTCAATTGATACGCAACTAGTTCAACCCGCTCAGTATCTGCCACATGCATCACATCAAAAATCTTCTTCAACACCTCAATGAAGTTCTCTGGATCCTCAGTAGTGCTCGAACCCATGAAACTCAGAGGATTCATCCCCAAGAACTCACGAATCCTAGAAGTGTCAGCTCCTTCATGTCGAGCTCCCTTCTGCTAACCAATCTGATTAGTTACAGCTTGACTCATAATTATAATTGCCTCTCTGAACTCGGTATTAGAAACGTCCCCTTATGGTTGCACTCCGGGGTATAAGGTAACTCTTGTTCATCAACATAACGTCTAGGAAGATGCCCTCTACAACTCTTCGTGGAGGCATGACTATCTGAAAACACCCGCAAGCACGGATTAGACAGAAAATTTTTAGAGATCAACTCTAACGCACGAGATAATGTGAAAGAAATGAGAAATCTTCCTAAATGTTATAGCCTCCCAATTATAGATGTGGCACGCTTCACACCGATAACTAGGACTCTACAGACACGACTTCATAGACTCCCTAGGACTCTTAAACTCTGCGCTTTGATACAAAGTTTGTCACGCCCCGAGCCTATACCCTGGATGTGGCCGGCACTTGAAGACCATTGCTGGCCCCCAAGCGAACCCTTGGCCTAGCTTTCTTAACTCAGCGGAATAACTCAATGCAATGCAAAGTTATAAAACAACCTAACTGATAAAACTGGCCAAAAAGGCAACTCGAGTGTCAAAATAGAATATTTACATATATACGTAGATGAGAGACTCCAAACTAACTGACTGACTGACTATGAAGCCTCTGAGATGGATGTTTGGACAGACCCCACAACATCCTAATAAAACAAAACTAAGAGAACAAAATAACTTAGTCCTCCGGAATGTAAGGAGGCTCACCACTGACTCTGAAGTACTCAGTTGGATCAACGGCGAACCGGATGCTGACCCTAGGTACCTGTGTCTGCATCACAATAAGATGCAGGCCAACTGACATCAGTACATTGAATGTACGAGTATGCGAGCTGGAAAGCTAAACCATAACTTAAGCTTGGAATGAGTACAAAGGAACCTTGGCTCTGTTCAACTCGTGAATAACTGAACTCAATATATAAAGCAATAAGACACATGCTTGTAAAATAGTGTAAACAACTTAGTTCGTTAAGGATAAAACAATAACAAACTAAACTTTACTTGTATAAAAGTAATATAACTTTAGTGGGAGATTCTTTAATCGACAACCACCACTATGAGCCCTAGTGATGATACAACGTTTTACCTCACGTTGCCCAAGGACCATCCTATACCTTGCCGTGATATAGGAAGCTAACTTTACTAAGTAGATCCACTAGCTTAACTTTACGTGATCATCTAAAAAGTATGACCCGTTAAATCCCATATTGGCTACATGGTTCTTATAGAGAGTTGAGTTAATATTAACTCGTGTCCCCAATTCGGTGCTCAAGACTACTCCCAAAAATACTTTAGCTCATAAATGTTTTAAACACATCTTTCTTTAGTTGAGAAAATTACTCAAAACTTAGCCCAAAGGCTCACTTGGAAACGATGTTCCTTTTTCTTGAAAACTAGCCCAACGGCTCACTTGGAATCATAGTTCCTTTCTTACTCAAATGTAAAAACATTTAGAAACTTCTTTGGGAATACATAGTTCCCTAATAACTTTTGAAAAATGAACTCAACTCTATACTCTTTACTCAACTTCAAACTCTTGACTCTTTTCTCTTTACTTGACTTGAAACTTGAGCCTTAAAATGAAGTTAAAACATTCAATAAAGACTCTTGAACAACTTTACAGACTTACATTTACTCACTTCTTTAACTTCTAGACTCAACTCTTAACTTCACTTGACTTGGAAACTAACTCTCCTTGAATTGGAATCATGGATTCAAGGTGTTTGATCACGTGTTATGGATGAGTTCTTGACGTTTAAACGTACCTTGGAGTGTTGAAAATCACTACGAAACATAGGTACAATACCAAGGAACATGCATGAGAAAGTGTGAAAAGAATGGGGAAACTTGGCGTCCTTGGCGCTCTACAAGGCGCGGAGCGCCAGCCCTCGAAACTCAGAAGGGACCAGCTGGCGCTCTCCTTGGCGCGCCACCCTAAGGGTTGGACTTCAGAGCCCCTCTTGGGGCGCGCTGGCTGGCGCGACGCCCCAGCCCTTTTCCCCAAAAACTCGACTTTTCTCCTTCCTTTTTCCAACTCTAGACCTTCTAAACCTCAAAGGTTCCATCCCCGAACACTTAGAATCATAAAAACCCTCAACATGCAATAAATTCAACTCAAAAACTCCACCGGAAACATACACCAAACCAACCAGAACTTCAACACAACACAACTACAACTTCAACAAACATCACCACAAGATTTCAACAACCACAACTAAATCTTTTCTCGAAATTAAATGAGTTTGGCTTGTGGGGGAATGAACCAACCCAACACTATGAACTTACATACCTAAAAGGGATCACCCCCGACAATATCTACGACGATAGTTGACGAGACCTTGCTTGATCTTCTCTTCTTCACTCACAAACCCTCACTCTCACTCTTTAAAATGAGAAAAACTGATCAAAATCAGTCTAACACACTAATATATATCCAAAAGAAAAGGCTAGGGAAAAGACCAAAATACCCTTACAAATTTCCGGACAGACTTCCCTGCCAACTGCCCAACTTCCAAAGGGCATAACTCACTCATACGAACTCGGAATCGAGCAAACTCGGCGGTGTTGGAAAGACCATTCCACGAAATTTGCAAACATAACAGGAACTACACCTAAATCATCCTGATCTAGGAGTTATAACTGTTCAAAATTGGCCAAAAACTCACCTTTTTCCCATACTTAACCAAATTTCCAGAACTTTAAAACTCTTTCCAAAACTGAAAATTTCAAATTTTTAAGCTTTTTCCTAGTCATCAACTTGCAAGATGTCACACATGAACATCTCACGTCTTATGGTTCATGCCGAGAAAATTGAGGAACAAAAGCTCAAGCAAGTGAATAGAGAAGTGAAGAGGGCAAGAGTTGATGATGGTAATTTGTCTAAGAGTAGATTTGAGGTTCAAGGTAAACCAAGGTTTAAGAAGACGTTTTATAATCAAGGCACCTCTAGCACTCCTAAGGTCAACAAAGAGAGGGTGCATACTCCTAAGGCACATGGTGGTAGTGGTGGTGGTTCTTATGTTGATAGGCCAAATTGTGCAAAGTATGGTAAGAGGCATGGTGGCAAGTGCCCAGTTGGCACAGGTGGTTCCTATAGTTGTGGGAAGAGTGGGCATATAATGAGAGATTGTCCCATGTTAAAGGTTCAAGGAAGAGAGGGAAAGAAAGTTCCTCCTAGTGGGTCAAACTTCGAGGCTCCTAAGAAGAATCGCTTATATGCTCTCCAATCTAGGAGTGATCAAGAGGGTTCTCCGGACATTGTTACTAGTATGTTGCAAGTATTTTCCATTAATGTTTATGCATTGTTAGACCCCGGTGCCACTTTATCTTTAGTTACACCTTTAGTGGCTATGAAATTTGATTAACCTTTTTCCGGTTTCTACCCCAATAGGTGACTCGGTTGTAGCTAAAAGAGTTTATAGGGATTATCCTATTTCTTTATCTAATAAAGTCACCTTGGTTGATTTCGTATAATTAGATATGTTGGACTTTGATGTCATATTGGGATGGATTGGTTGCATGGTTGTTTTGCTTCCATTGATTGCAGAACAAGGGTAGTAAAGTTTCAATTTCCAAATTAGCCCGTTCTAGAATGGAAGGGGGGATACTATATTCCTAAAGGTCATTTTGTTTCATATCTAAAAGCTAGAAAAATGATTTCTAAGGGGTGTATCTATCATATTGTGAAAATTAAGGACCTTGATTCCGAGACTGCTCCTTTAGAGTTGGTCCCATAGTAAGGGAATTTCCGGAAGTCTTTCCCGATGACTTACCTGGAATCCCTCCCGAACGGGAAATAGACTTCGGCATTGATCTTTTGTCGGATACTCAACCCATATCCATTCCCCCTTACCGGATGGCTCCGGCGGAATTAAAGGAATTGAAGGAACAACTCAAGGATTTGTTAGACAAGGGTTTTATTCAACCAAGCATATCTCCATGAGGTGCACCGGTATTGTTTGTGAAGAAGAAGGATGGGTCACTTAGGATGTGTATAGACTACCATCAATTGAACAAGGTCACTATAAAGAATAAGTACCCTCTCCCTAGAATTGAAGATTTATTTGACCAACTCCAAGGGGCGAGTTACTTTTCGAAGACTGACTTTAGATCGGGCTATCATCAACTTAGGGTGAGGGGGGTTGACATTCCTAAGATGGCCTTCCGTACAAGATATGGTCATTATGAATTCCTAGTTATGTCTTTTGGTCTAACAATTTCCTCGGCGGCATTCATGGATCTAATGAATAGGGTATTTAGGCAATATCTTGATTCGTTTGTGATTATTTTCATTGACGATATTTTGATCTATTCAAGGAGTGAGGATGACCATATGAAGCATTTGAGGTTAGTGTTGCAAGTCCTCAAGGACCACCAACTTTATGCTAAATTTAGCAAGTGCGAGTTTTGGCTAAGGTCGGTTACTCTCCTTGGTCATATTGTGTCAAGCGAGGGTGTTGAGGTTGATCCTAAGAAGATGGATGTGGTCAAGAGTTGGCCTAGACCTATCTCCAACGGATATTAGAAGTTTTTTGGGTTTGGCCGACTATTATAGAAGATTTATGGAGGGATTTTCCTCTATTGCTTCTCCATTAACGACTTTGACCCAAAAGAAGTCCAAATTTGAGTGGTCGGAGGTTTGTGAGAAAAGCTTCCAAGAATTGAAAGATAGACTTACCTCCGCTTCGGTGTTGACCTTACCGGAGGGTACCGATGGGTTCATAGTATATTGTGACGCTTCTCGAGTGGGTTTGGGATGTGTCCTTATGAAACGGGGTAAAGTGATTGCCTATGCTTCGAGGTAACTTAAGGTACATGAAAAGAATTATCCGACTCATGATCTCGAATTAGCGGTGATGGTTTTTGCTTTAAAAATATGGAGACACTACCTATATGGGGTCCATGTAGATGTCTTCACCGACCACAATTGTCTTCAATATGATTTTACCCAAAAAGACTTGAATCTTCGACAAAGAAGGTGGTTAGAGCTTTTGAAGGATTATGATATGAGTGTCCTTTACCACCCCGGCAAAGTATGTATTTGCAGATGCCCTAAGTAGATTTTCCATGGGTAGTGTGGCTCATGTAAAAGATGAGAAGAAGGAATTGGTTCGTGATGTGCATAGGTTGGCCCGTTTGGGTGTCCAACTAGTGGATTCCACCAAGGGTGGAGTTATGGTCCATCATAGTTCCGAATTGTCCTTTGTAGTTTATGTGAAGTCTAAGCAACACCTTGATCCTATTTTAATGGAGTTGAAAGAATCGGTTCTCAACAAGTCCGTTGACGCTTTCTCCCAATGGGGGGATGGGGTACTTAGGTACCAAGGTAGATTATGTGTTCCAGATGTTGATGGCTTAAGGGAGAAAATTCTAAAATAAGCTCATTGTTCGTGCTATTTTGTTCATCCGGGAGCCACCAAGATGTATCGTGATCTACGAGAAGTCTACTGGTGGAATGGCTTGAAAAAAGATATAGCGGGTTTTGTAGCAAATGTCCAAATTGTCAACAAGTCAAAGCCGAACACCAAAATCCCAGAGGTTTGTCCCAATATATAGATATTCCTACTTGGAAATGGGAGGATGTGAACATGGACTTTGTGGTGGGTTTGCCTCTTACTCGAAGGCAACATGATTCTATTTGTGTCATTGTTGATAGGATGACTAAATCAACCCACTTCATTCCAGTTAAGACTTCATTTTTGGTGGAAGACTATGCTAAGTTGTACATCAATGATATAGTGAAGTTGCATGGGGTTCCCTTATCTATCATTTCGGATAGGGGTGCTCAATTTACTTCACACTTTTGGAAGGAATTCCAAAAGGGGCTTGGTACCAATGTTAAACTTAGTACCGCTTTCCACCCTCAAACGGATGGTCAAGCGAAAAGGACCATTCAAACCTTAGAGGACATGTTTAGAGCGTGTGTGATTGATTTCAAGGGTAGTTGGGATGACTATCTTCCTTTGATAGAATTTGCCTACAACAATAGTTACTACTCTAGTATTGCCATGGCTCCGTTTGAAGCACTTTATGGGAGAAGGTGTAGTTCTCCGGTTGGGTGGTTTGAGGTAGGTGAGTTTGATCTAATGGGTCCCGAACTAGTTTATGATGCCATTGAAAAAGTTTGACTTATTAGAGATAGGTTGAAGACGGCCCATAGTCGGCAAAAGTCTTATGCCGATAATAGGAAGAGGGATCTAGAGTTTGAAATTGGTGATTGGGTCTACTTAAGAATCTCACCTATGAAGGGTGTGATGAGGTTTGGTAAAAAGGGGAAGCTTAGTCCCCTGTAGGTGGGCCCATATTAAGTCTTGAAACGTGTAGGGAAAGTTGCATATGAGTTAGACTTGCCAAATGAGTTGGCACCGGTTCACCCAGTGTTTTATGTTTCCATGCTCAAGAAGTCCATTGGTGATCCGGTATCCACCCTTCCTCTAGAGGGTTTAGGAGTTGATGAGAACCTTTCTTATGAAGAGGTCCCGGTTGAGATTTTGGATCGGCTAGTGAAGAAGTTAAGGAACAAAAAAGTAGCTTCCGTTAAGGTTCTATGGAGGAATCACTTAGTTGAGGGTGCGACATGCGATGCCGAGGCAGATATGATGTCACATTATCCTCATCTTTTTCCTTTTACTCCTACCTCCTGAGGTTTTAGTACTTAGGGAGTCATGTGTATTGTATGAGTTTTCCATGATTTACTTACATGGTGCATGTTCTTGTGAGAATTCATGTTTAGTATTAAATGAGTTTTCATGACTTATATGTTCCTCTTGTTTAATTGCATTATAGTATGATGATTACATATTTGGCTTCATGAGGAGAAATGATGAACATGCTTAGTTATGTTTTGATGAAATGACATGTTGGCTTAATATTGTTGTGATTGAGGTTTCTTGAGTTGGAGAAGGTAGTTCCTCCTATGTTTATATGAATTAATGAGCTTCATGCATATTGGATTGGTAGATGTAGTTACTATTTCCATGTGTTGCATTGACCTTGTCTTGTGATGGAGATGAAGTTTCCTCCTTTAGAATATTGAATATAGTGAATAGTGCATTTGTGAGTTTTGCACATTTTTGATGTTTCATGCATAATGGGTTGTTAGTCTAGGGTTTCTAACTTAGTTTGGTGCCTAGATAGTCATTCGGGGACGAATATTCCCAAGGGGGGGGATAATGTAACACCCCGGAATTCTAATGACTTAAGCTAGAGCCTAAAATGTAATCTAGGGTCCTAAAAAGGGTTAACGTCATGATAATAATCGTAAAATGACCTCCCTAACTTAGTACTAAGTTTATAGCCCCTAGACGTCAAGGCATGGTCCACCCAAGGGTCTCTAAGAAGGACTTAGGGGTTGCCTGAACACTGTCAAAAAGACAGCACCATCTACGAGTGGCAACCTACGAGTCGTAGGTTGACTCACGGCCCATAGGCGGGAGTCATGAGTCACACTTGGTTTCTCCCCAAACTTCCCAAATGACCAAGTCTCAGACCTAAACCATGACCATGCAGTACGTGGCATCACCCAACCTACGAACCGTAGGTGGGTGTCGTGGGTTGAGATTTAGTCTCCTCACCTATGCCTTGATTTTACCCCTCTCTGAACCTAAGCATGGATGTACAGTACGAGGCGTAGCCCGACCTCCAGTCCGTAGGTGTGGGAGTCGTTGGTGAGGTCTGCTAAAGCTAGTACAAATATGCCAAGGCTCAAACTCTTTAATTAATTCCTAATTAATTAAGTAAGGGTGGGGACGGTTATTTTTAGTTATATTAGACTCATATAAATAGTTTTAAGTCATTTCACTCAACATAACACCTCATAACTCACAAGACCAAAACTCAACCCAGTTCCCTCTCAAAATATTCTCTCTCTAAACTCCATTAAAGAACTAGGTCAAAGCTCAAGCTAGGGGTTCAAGAACAAGTCTTTCTTCTCCATTCGTGAGGAATTCAACCTAAGTTATGGATGCTTTTCATTCTTGGGTAGCTATCCCCCAAGAAGTCCCTTCAAAGTGTGTTTTTAAGACTTCCAAAGTCTAGGGTTTTATTCTAATCATGGGTCTTCTTCCAAAACGATTTCTATTGTTCAATTATGATCTATTATGATTAATATGATGGATTTTGGTAAGATTGTTGTAGTATTGATGGTTTTTGATGAAAATCTCTCTTGGACCCATGCTTTCCCTTTCTTCCTAAATTGTCAACTAAGGTGTGACTTGATTGGTCATGGAAGTTGATAATTGATTATGTTTATGTTTATTAAGTTGTTGAATCATGAAATCTCTATATCTAATGATGTAATTCTAGAGGTTAGGGTTGATGTTGGTTCATGGCCTTAAAGGGAAATTGACTAGGGTTTGTATATGTTGAGATTGATTGTATATGAATGTATGATTTACTTAGATAGTAATGATCCTATATCTAAAGTGTAATTGTGGTATTGATGCAAGATCCCTCTTCTCTATACCCTTACACTTGATTATGCAAGGAGTATGTATGTATGCTATGATAAGCTTGTTGTGTTGATTGAAAGGCCATGCTCATGAACACACTATTGGTAAGATGTGAAAGGTTAACTCACATGTGGATGATTAAAAGGTTGAAAGGACATTCTCACCAAATGAATCTTTGAGCTCTTATGATATTATGATGTCTTGAATGCCTAGTGCATTCTCTTATGAATATGAATCTAAGTAAAGACTTAACATAACTATTAAAGGGAATTATGCTTAGCACCGAGCAAGTATGGACAATGAGATGGAAGTTTTTACATTAGAAAGTCCGGCTTCCCAATGTAAGTGATCTCATGAGATGGAAACCTTCTACTTTAGAAAGTACGGGTTTCTAGTAGCAATCTCCCTACCCTATAACTATGTGCCCACATAGGTCTTAGCTAGTGGATCCACCTAAAAAGCTAAATATGTTACTTCTACCTTAGGCAAGTAGGACACTTCTTTTGGTGTGGGGGCAAGACACCGGATTCCATGTAGCACACATGGTCTATGTCGGTTAATGTTATTCTTCCCTATATGATATGAATACGAACTATTTGTACTCTTATATTAGATGGTGGAAGAGACAAGTCTAGTTTCCTATTTTCCTTTATGAAAAGAAGTTGACTTCTATTGTAATAGTTTTTAATTTTTCCGCATTATTCTATGTCTTTATGTTATGATGATGCTAAGGGTTTGTACGAGACCCCTTCTGGGTCAAGTACACAATGTTACTTCTCGGGGATAGCTTGGGTCGTGACAGTTCTGTTATTCGTCACGATATTCTAAAATCATTGGTGCAAGTTGAAAATTTTTTTAGGCGTGTTTTTTATTGTTTATGTGTGTTTATTGATTTTTCAGGCATGTCATGCCCCGAGCCTACACCCTGGGCGGGACTGGCACTCGAGAAGCATTGTTGGCCCCAAGCAAACCATTGGCCTGACTTACTTACTTAGCGGAAGATTTTAAGAATTAAGAAAAGAACTCAAATGCAAGATAATTAATTGTCTCAAACTAAACTCATAATGTTTTAGAAATAAACATTTAACTTAGCCAAAGTGACAACTCAAATCTGAACATAAGCCAATAACAAGATAAAAACAAATGACTAATTGATTGTCTATCTATGAAACCTTTAAAACTGAGATGGATGTCGGGACAAGACCCTTAACATCCTAATGAGCTAAAATGATAAATTAATCAAAAAGGGGATCCTCCGAAAGCAAGGAGGCCCACCAACAACTCTGAAGCTCAACTGGATCAATGATGCGCTGGATGTTGATCTTGATTACCTGAATCTGATCATAAGAAAATGCAGGACAACTAGCATCAGTACATTAAATGTACAAACATGCGAGGGGAATTCTGAAACAATACATAAGCTTGAAAGGAACTTAAAGAACATAACTGGGCTCAACTCGACCAAACTTAACTCATTTCAATAAAAAACAATAAAATAAAAGCAATATAAAGAAAAGCTTTTAAAACATGGATAAGAACTCCGTGTATTTAGAAATACAATAGTAACTATGAATGTATGCAAAGATACAATATAAATTCTAAATGTATATAAAAATACAATCAACTCTATGTATATATGAATATGAAATACTGATATGGGAGTTTCTCTAACCGACAACAAGCACTTAAGAGCTATTGTGATGATACAACGTTTTGCCTCATGCTGCCAGGGCCGTCCTATACCTTGCCAAGGGCATAGAACCTGACTACTAAGTCGATCCACTAGTCTATGCTAAAAAGCACTAAGGAATCATCTAAAAAGTATGACCCTTTTCTACCCATGATGGCTACATGGTTTATGGGGGCAGGAAGTTATCTGAACTCTCCCCCATATTGGTGCTCAATACTACTCCCAAAATATAATACTAGTTGTTATGTTTAAAAACATACTTCTTTTTGTGGTTTGAGATAATTGCTCAAAACTTAGCTCAAGGGCTATCTTGGAAATCAAAGTTTCCTCTCTTACTTAATTATGAAAGCATTTACTCTTTACTGAAAACTACCTCAAAGGCTCTTTTGGAAATCTCAGTTTCCTTTCTTTTTTAAATGTGAAAACATTTTAAACTCTTTCGGAATACATAGTCCTGATATACTCTTTTGAAGAAATGAACTTCAAATCTTTTACTCTTTACTCAACTCAAAACTCAAGTCTTAAAACAAAGTTGAAACATTTGTAAAAGACTTTTGGAAGACTCTAAGAACTTCTCTTGACTTAACTCTTAACTTCTCTTGACTTGACTCTTAACTTTCCTTGAATTGAATTATGGATTCAAGGATTGTGATTTGTGATAGAAAAGATCTCATAATGTTTAAGAGTGTTTTTAGATAGTTAAACATGAGAAACGATCAAGAAATTCACTATCTGGAAGCAAGTCCGCGACACGGAGATGCATTTAAATATTTGGTCGCGAAATAAATTTTGAGGCAGAACAGTCCGTGACCGCTCTGTGACGCGAAGACAACTTTGTCAATCCTGAGGAACAGGTCCGCGACGCGGACATGGTACCCAAATTTCCCCAACTTGTTCCTTCTTCGTTTTCTAACCCGAATTCACCTAAATTCGATTCTTTTTCTCAATTCCTCTTTAGATTCAGATACCCAGCATATGTACACAAGAATCTAATCAAACACAACTCTAAAATCGACCTTAAACTCTCAAGAACTCCTCAATCTCATCCCATATTTAAGAACGAAAGCAATTCAAGAATACAACTCAAGAACATCAAAGTCTTAATCTTTTAGGACAAAAATCATACTGAAATAAACATGTTTAGCGCGTGGATGAACGAACCCAACGCTATGTGAACTCACATACCTCGTGGGATTAAATCCTTGGCAAAATCTTCACTCAATTCCTCAAGAAATCGACGAATCCTTGCTTCTTCTCCTCTTTTCTCTTCTCTCAAAAACCTAACTTTTTTTTATGAAGCGTAAACTGAACCAAATCAGTTTAGACCCCAACTTAATTACCACAAACGAAATTAATTAATAGGGTAGTGAAAAGACCAAAGTATCCTTCTAAAATCTGGCTTTGAATTTTCTTATCTACACATCCCAACTTCAAATGGGCATATATCCCTCATACGAACTCAAAATTGTGCAAACTTGGTGGTGTTGGAAAGATAATTCAAAGATATTTCCTACGGTATCTTGCAGAACACCTAACTCATCTTAAGCTAGGATTTATGATCGTTTGAAGTTGACCCAAATCTCCTACTTAACTTATTTTTTGTCAAATTTCCAGATTTTCATTCTTTCCAAAAATGACTCTTTCTAATTCTAAGTCTTTCTAGTAGTGAGGTGTTATAATATCTCCCACTTGGGAACATTCGTCCTCGAATGAGATTACTCTTAGTAGGCTAGGGTGTAACATCTAACATCCAGCTCAAACACCCAAATGGAATCCATTAGTCGAACTCCGAATCGTGCAAGTCTATGCACATCTCTCGCTAGCTCTTTCTTATCTTCCTCAAAATGGGCGGTACTACCCATAGACAATTTGCTCAAGGCATCAACAACAACATTAGCCTTACCTGGGTGATAAAGAATACTCATGTCATAATCCTTGAGTAACTCTAACCACCTTCGATGTCTCCGATTAAGCTCTTTCTGACTAAACATGTGCTGAACTTGTGATCGGTGAACACATCCACGTGAACACCATAAAGATAATGATGCCATATTTTCAAAGCACATACTACGACAGCCAATTCTAAATCATAGGTTGGGTAATTCTTCTCATGAACTTTCAACTGTCTGGAGACATAAGCTATAACCTTGTCATTTTGCATTAACACACAACCCAAAGCAACTCTAGACGCATCACAATATATGACAAAACTTTGAGTACCTTATGGTAAGGTCAATACTGGGCAGTAGTCAACCTCTTTTTCAATTCCTGAAATTTTTTTCACAAGCCTCAGACCATTGAAACTTAATTATTTTCTAAGTTAACTTAGTCAAATAAGATGAAATAGATGAAAATGCCTCGATGACCCTTCTATAATATCCAGCAAACCCCAAGAAACTCCTAATATCAGTTGGAGATGTGAGTCTAGGTCAATTCTGCACTGCCTCTATTTTCTGAGTATCAACTCTAATTCCATCACCAGAAACAATATGGCCTAAAAATGCCACAGACCCAAGCCAAAATCACATTTAGAAAACTTAGCATATAACTCCTTATCCTTTAAAGTTTGGAGAACTATTCTGAGATGGCTAGCATGATCTTCCTCATTCCTCGAATAAATTAGTATGTCATCAATGAATACGATAACAAATATATCTAAATAAGGCTTGAAAACTCTATTCATAAGGTCCATGAATGCTGCAAGGGCATTAGTTAAACCGAACGACATGACCAGAAACTCATAATGACCATAACGGGTCCTAAATGTTGTCTTTGGGATATCACATTCCTTTCCTCTTAACTGATGGTATCCTGATCTGAGGTCTATCTTAGAGAAACAAGTAGCACCATAAAGTTGATCGAAAAGATCATCAATTATCAGAAGAGGATACTTATTCTTAATGGTAACCTTGTTCAACTGACAGTAATCTATACACATCCTTAGGGAACCATCCTTCTTCCTCACAAACAAGACCAGAGCGCCCCAAGATGAGACACTTGGTCGGATGAAACCCTTTTCTAGGAGATCTTTCAACTATTCTTTAAGCTCTTTCAACTCTGCCATTCTATATGGCAAAATAGATATAGGATGAGTATCTGGAAGAATGTCTATACCGAAGTCTATTTCTCTCTCAGGAGGGACTCCGGGAAGATCATCAGGAAAGACTTCTGGAAACTCTCTTACTACTGAAACTGACTGAATAGGAGGTATCTCAACACTAGAGTCATTAACTCGGACTAAGTGACAGATACACCCCTTGAAAACTAACTTCCTCGCCTTAAGGTACAAAATAAACGACCCTTAGGCACTTCCTCGCCATTTCTGTTATGCCGTAATTTTACTATCTTTAGAAAAATCACTTATTGAAATGTTCTAAGTATAAAACAATTTGAGAAAAATACTTAGAAAAGAGTCGCCACTTAATTTTGTAAAGAAATTAAGAAAACTTGATTTCAAAAGACTCTAACAGATTAAGTCTTTATAAATTTAGAGAAAATGGGTAAGAGGTTCTCATTTACGCTTCAAGAAGGATTTTAAAGCATTTGAAGCACCTGCTAACATGCGGTTATCCTACGACTTGGTTAAAAATTTGACTATTTTTCTGAAAAAATGGTTTAGCATAAAAAATATAATAATTTACGATAATCGATTAACTTTGAAAAAATAGTTAAATAAAGAACAATCTTATTAAAAAAATTTCAAAGAAAGACCTTAAGTGAAACATTTGAATTGAATTACAAGTGATCAGAATTTTAACAAAACTAGATTAATTAAAATTTATTTGAGTCATTCTAGAAATAATAATTTGAACCAAATGGGTTAATTAAAGCTTGAAAACTATTTTAAATTGATTGAAGGATAAGTAAAATGTTTTGACTAAATATATTCAAAATAAGTATAAGACTTGATAAAAAAAAATGAATTATATAAAAATATACTAACATAAAGAATATAGTTCATCTTTTGGGTAATTTAATTAAATTATTCAAAGTCAAATAAAAGGTTAGTGTTAACACAAATAATAATAAGAAAATAGTAACAAAGAAAGCCAATGAATATTCTCAAACTTGGGTCCTTTGCCCAAATTCGAAACTATTGGGTTTGACCAAACTTGAACCTGTCCTAATTCTAAGTTTCCAATCTTTTAAGATTGTTGTTGCTTGCGTTTTGGGCCTGGACCATCTTCAACAAATGCTGAAATTCATGGGTTTGGCACATTTCCATAGTGTATACACTGCTCGAATACAATTGTATATCAGATGTATACAATCCATTTTTCTGCTTTCCGAGACATGTTTCAGCTTTCCAAGACCTGTTCATCACTTAGGCTGACTCGAGAGGAATTCAACTCAACAAAATGTGGGGATGGAGTCTAAAATGGACTCGGATAAATATTACATGCGAAAATAAATAATAAGGATTAGGATGATAAATTAAGCATCTTTAAAAAATTATTCATGGCCACTTTCAGGAAACATCATGAGAAAGCCACTCATAAACTATCATCAAACTTAAATAACTACAAACGATAAATTGCGCAACCAATAAGTTAATCCTATTGCCAAAGGAGAAAAAAATAATACAACAAAACAATGAACCTATGGAGTATTTAAACAATCAAAGACATAAAGCATACTACAAATTCTAAGGAGACAACCCAGAACCAAAAATAAGGCAACATGAGGGTACTAAGTTAAATTGTATGTTTTTAATCATATATTAATTGGAAATACCCGCCAACTTGGAGTACTCAAAACACATTTATGAATACAATCTCAACCATTTTATAACAATTGTTCCTCAAGCAAGGGGAAGCTTACCACAAACTGAATTTAAACAAAGTAATGTGAAGCACTGCCTTAGAACTTTTTCCAGCAACGACAACTAGAAAACAGAGGGATCAAAAATATGCGAGATGATAATAGAATCCAAGCAATTGAGGCACCAATATCAATTCTAAACACTTCCAATGAAAACAAAATTGTCCTTCTATTTGCTTCCTTTTGCAGACCAATTATAGTAATTAATGACTAACAATCTTAAAACGAGAGCTAGCTACTGCTAAGCATGAGCCTTTGGAGGAGAAGGAAACTAAACCATTATAACAAAATTAGTGCTAAACAAGATTTAAATATTTAGCCACCGAAATAGAGAGACTATTACACTAGCATATTAAACGCGAAAAAAAACAATCTATGATTGAATCATATCTGAAGGGGATATTTTATACCTCAACAATTAAAATATACTAACTCAAACCAAAATGACCAATTACTAGACATCAACAATAAGTCGAGACAAAGTAGGACGATTTGATCAATTAATGGCTTAAACAAGATCAATAACACAACAACATATTTCATCAGCAAGAAGAGAAACACTTAGCCATATTCAAATGTTAAAACCATAACTTTATATCTTCATTAAAGAAATCAGAAAATAAACAATGGCAATATGATCACAAAAATTGAAAATTTTGAAACAACAATAACACGAGATGAAGAAGAAGTTAGCAAAGGGAAAGGGGTATTACCTTTGTCGGGGCAGCAAGACTAAGACAACGAGCTTGACAGTGAAGCTTTTAAACCATACTCGATCAAGATGAGAATCGATACAAAAAAATAGCTCTTGATTTAAAAATAAATTTCTATATTTGGAATGTAAAAATCTCTTGTTTCCACTTCTCTCTTCCTCCCTTTTGTTGGGTATATAGCAATGTTAATGGGAATGGAGGGAAAATGAAAAGAGAGGAACTTGAAAAGTTCTCTTATGCTTTAGTAAAAAGGCATTTCTCCCTCATTGGTGGTGGAAAGAAAAATAGAAGTGCTTAAATAGACAAACACTTCTATTAGTTGTTAAAAGGGTTGGAAAGAGGGACCCCCCTTCGCGCCGTCGTCATCATCGCTCGCTCGGCTTCGGCTTTGGAAAATGATCGATCGAGATATTATTTTTTGGACAAAGCTTGTTTTAATTATTTAGTTAATTATTTATTTAATTAAATTAAATTAAATAGCTAAAACGTTTCAAATATTTTGTTAATTAACCGAAACGTTCAACCCATTTTATTTAAAACACTTTCCCATTTTAATTTGAATTTCCCACCGTTGGAGATGACTGTTCTTAAAGGTTGCAACTTTCAAGAACATCCATGACCGTTTGAAAGGTTGCAAACTTTCTGGAATGGTCGTGTGGTTTCTGAAAGGTTGCAACCTTTCGGAACCAGTGCTTCTTTGTTATAAATACCACTAATTCTTCAGATTTTTTACTTACGAAAAATTCTAATTTCTTCTTCTTTCTTCTTCTGCACAAATATTTTTTTGTACTTTACTGTCGTTGAATGGCTCACTGACACCAGAGTTTTGGGTATCAATACACTGGTGATTGAGATCATTCTATCCTGCGAGGACATTTTCCAAATCAAACCTTGGATACTAGCAGGGAATAATTTCCTTAAGGGGACACTGCTGGCTTTATCTTCTTCCTATTTTGTTTTTTCAGATTCTGGTATGTTTTACAGATTTTAGTTTTTGTTAATTAATTTATGTTCTTCTCTGGTTCATTAGAAACTTTGGTAACTTCATGTTTTGCAAAGTTTCTGTTAATCAGTACTGCTATTTTTAAACACAGATTGGCAACAATCTTAAGGAAATTATAATTTATTTTTAATCTGTGTTTTTGGTGGAGACAAAAACCTTTGTGGTTTTATACTCCCATTAAGTTTGCAATTTAAGTTATTGCTAACTAAGTCTATATCAATTTTTGTTTATCAGAAATGGCAAACAATAATGTTACGGTGGTTGTTGCTGCGCCAACCCGAATTATTGTACCACCAGCAGAGAAACCGGGAAAATTCTCTGGTGTGAATTTCAAAGGATGGCAGCAACGAGCACTTTTCTGACTTACCACTCTTGGTCTGCAGAAATTTACCAGTGAAGAAACTCCGGTGCCTACTGTTGAAATCTCAGACAGAGAAAAAATCATGATTATTGAAGCATGGAAACAGGCAGACTTCCTATGTAAGGGTTACATTCTGAGTGCTCTAGAGGATGACTTATATAATGTCTATAGTGCAATGACAACTTCGAAAGAATTATGGGATGCACTTGATAAGAAATATAAGACAGAAGATGCATGCTTGAAAAAGTTTGTGGTCGCAAAATTTTTAGACTATAAAATGTCAGTTAGTAAAACTATTGGATCATAAGTGCAGGAACTTCAACTTCTTTTCCATGATCTGATTGCTGAGGATATGGTAGTAAATTAAGCTTTTCAAGTGGATGCAATGATCGAGAAGTTACCTCCTTCGTGGAACGACTTCAAGAATTATCTAAAGCACAAACGTAAGGAAATGAAGCTTGAAAATCTTATGATTTGACTCAAGATTGAGGAAGATAACGAAACCACCAAAAAAAAGTCTCGTAAGAGTTCGACAATAATTGGAGTTAATATTGTTGAAGAAGCTCCTACCAAAGGTAAGAAGAGAAAGAAGTCCAACAGACAAAAGTCAGAACAGGCCAAGAAGAAATTCAAGGGCAACTGTTACAATTGTGGTAAGGTTGCTCATAAGTCTTCTAACTGTCGTGCTCCAAGAAAGGACAAAGACAAAGACAAAGGCAAAATTCAAGCAAACATCGTGGAAGAGATGGAAGATGCAGATGACCTCTGTGCAATGATCTCGGAGTGCAACTTAGTTGGAAATCCCAAGGTGTGGTTTCTTAACTCAGGTGCCACTCGACATATTTGCTCTACAAAAGAAGCCTTTGTAACGTACACTCCTGATGAATTCGATGAAGATTTGTTCATGGGGAACACAGCAACAACAAGGATTGCAAGAACTGGAAAGTAATATTGAAAATGACATCCGGCAAGGTGTTGACTTTGAACAACATTCTGCATGTTCCTACTATTAGGAAGAATTTAGTTTCTGATGCACTGCTCGTTAAAAATGGGTTTAAGTGTGTCCTAGTTAGTGACAAAGTTGTAATAAGTAAGAATGAGATGTTCTTAGGAAAGGGCTACCTCAATGAGGGCCTCTTCAAACTGAATGTAATGGTTATTGACAGTACTAATAAGAATTCTGCTTCTGTTTACTTATTGAAGTCAAATGATTTATGGCATGCCCATTTGGGACATGTAAATTACAAAGCCTTGCGGAAATTGATTACTTTAGAAGTATTGCCTGATTTCAAATGCAATAAATCAAAATGCGAAATTTGTGTAGAAAGTAAGTTTGTTAAACATCCTTACAATTCTGTTCACAGGAATTCAAAACCTTTAGACTTAATTCACACAGATGTATGCGATATGAAGTCGACACCATCTCGTGGTGGGAAAAAGTATTTTATAACTTTTATTGACGATTGCACTCATTTTTGTTATGTTTATTTGCTTAATAGTAGGGATGAAGCAATTGATGCATTTAAGCAATACAAAAATGAAGTGGAGAATCAATTGAATCTAAAGATCAAAATGATTCGGAGTGATAGTGGTGGAGAATACGAATCTCCTTTTGCAAAGATATGTTTGGAATATGGTATTATTCATCAAACTACTGCACCCTAGACACCACAGTCAAATGGTTTGGTGGAATGGAAGAACATAACATTAAAGGAAATGATGAATGCCTTGATAATCAGTTTTGGTTCACCACGAAATTTGTGGGGGGAAGCCATCCGTACGGCTAACAAAATACTCAATAGGGTACCCCATAGCAAATCGCAATTGATTCCATATGAGTTATGGAAAGGAAGGAAACCCAACTTGAAATATTTCAAAGTGTGAGGTGTCTAGCCAAGGTAGAGGTTCCTTTACCCAAGAGGGTGAAAATTGGACCCAAAACAGTGGATTGTGTATTTATTCGATATGTTGTGAACAGTAAGGCCTGTCGGTTTTTGGTTCACAAATCTGATAATCTTGAAATTCATGTGAATACGGTAGTTGAGTCAGATAACATTGAGTTCTTTGAACACATTTATCCGTATAAAACTGAATGTGAGTCTACAAGTGAAAGACTTAAATGACCATGAGAAGTTCAACGGAAAATACACTACCTAATGAGGATCCTAGGCGTAGTAATCGCCAACTGAAATCCACTTCATTTGGACCAGATTTTGTGGCATTCTTGCTTGAAAATGAGCCTCCAACATTTAAAGCAGCTATGTCTTCATCTGAGTCAATCTATTGGAAAGAAGCAGTCAATAGTGAGATCGAATCAATTCTAAGTAATCATACTTGGGAATTGGCTGATCTTCCTCCAAGAAATAAACCTTTAGGATCAAAGTGGATCTTTAAAAGGAATGAAATCCGATGGGACTATTGACAAATATAAGGCTAGACTTGTAGTCAAAGGATACAGACAAAAGGAAGGTTTGGACTACTTTGATACATACTCTCCAGTAACAAGGATAACATCAATTAGGATGTTAATAGCACTAGCGGCAGTGCATGATCTTAAAATCCACCAGTTTCTTAAATGGAGAGTTGGAGGAAGAAATTTACATGGAACAACCTGAAGTGTTTGTGGTTCCTGGTTAAGAAGAGAAAGTGTGCAAACCTGTGAAGTCGCTTTATGGGCTCAAGCAAGTACCCAAACAATGGCATGTTAAATTTGACCAAACAATGTTAGCAAATGGATTCAAGATTAACGAATGTGATAAGTGTGTTTACATTAAAAACGTTCCAAATCATGAAGTCATTGTTTGTTTGTATGTTGATGAATGTTAATAATGAGTAAAGATATTGACGATATAAATGCTACTAAGCGCATGCTGTCCAGCAAGTTTGATATGAAGGACTTAGGAGTTGCTGATTTGATCTTAGGGATCAGGATTCTCAAAACTCCTCAGGGACTAGCATTATCTCAATCTCAATATATTGAAAGAGTATTAGATAAGTTCAAGTACTTGAATTTAAATGTTGTCAAAACTCCAATTGATTTAAGCTTTTCATTTCAAAAGAATGAAGGTGAAGGTGACTCTCAATTGGAATATGCCAGAGTGTTGGGAAGTTTGATGTATATTATGATTTGTACGCGACCAGATATAGCATATGCTATTAGCAAACTGAGTCGGTTCACAAGTAATCCTAATCAAACTCACTGGATAGCAATGAAACATGTGTTGGGTATCTGAAACATACACAACACTATGCTTTGCATTATAATAAATATTCTGTCGTGATTGAAAGATATAGTGATGCAAATTGGATCACGGGGTCAAATGAAGTAAAATCCATAAGTGGTTATGTGTTCACACTTGGTGGAGGAGCACTCTCTTAGAAATCATCCAAACAGACATGTATTGCTCGCTCCACAATGGAATCTGAATTTATTGCTTTAGATAAGGCCAGTGAAGAAGATGAATGGCTTCGAAATTTCCTAGAGGATATTCCATTCTAGCCCAAACCTGTGGGACCTATTTGCATACATTGTGATAGTCAAGCAGCAATAGGTAGGGCAGAGAGTGTCATGTACAATGGGAAGTCTCATCATATACGATGAAGACATAACACCGTAAGACAACTGCTCTCTAGTGGAATTATCACAATTGACTATGTGAAGTCAAGCGATAATGTGTCAGATACACTAACAAAAGGCCTAGTTAGAGAGATAGTTGAAAGATCATATAAGGGAATGGGTTTACGGCTTAGGATAAGTCAGCATGGTGGTAAATTTATCTAGCAGACTAGAGATCCCAAGAGTTAGATTCAAGGAGAAAAACAAAGTTGTGACTGACGGTTCAACATTGTCAATCAACTCAATCCATTCTCATGATGAAGACAATGTTCAGGAACAAGGTTAAGACCTTAAGTCTTGTTAATGAGTTAATAAAGCTTAAAGTTTTTATTGATTTGCTAAGTTTGGCCGATTTGACCAAATAGTGTATCTACGCGATGACGCGGTTAGAAATCACCTATGTGAGTGCGAAGTGTAAGTCGCTTCAAAGAGAATTTTTTTGTCAAAAGCCTATTCTCTATACACTCATGAAACCAGGAGGTGTTCATGGCTGAAACGACCATAACAGTAAGAACCATAAATGGTAAAAGGTTAATTGTGTGACATATCGTTGTCTAGGTATACACCAAAGCTCGACGGTTCAAAGATATCGCATCTACCAATTGACCGAGTATATTCGACATATGTTCACTACGGAAAGTCCAAGGGGAAACCTACTTATCCAGATGCAATTGATACTTGCTTGTAAAGTACACACTCATCCGTACATTCCTTATGTTATAACCATTTCACATTCATGTGGGGGATTGTTGGGTATATAGCAAAGTTAATGAAAAATGGAGGGAAGATGAAAAGAGAGGAACTTGAAAAGTTCTCTTATGCTTTAGTAAAAAGGCATTTCTCCCTCATTGGTGGTGGAAAGAAAAATAGAAGTGTTTAAATAGAGAAACACTTCTATTATTTGTTAAAAGGGTTGGAAAAAGGGACCCCCCTCGCGCCGTCATCGTCGTCGCTCGCTCGGCTCGGTTCGGCTTCGGCTTTGGCTTTGGCTTTGGAAAATGATCGATCGAGAGATTATTTTTTGGACAAAGTTTGTCTTAATTATTTAATTATTTATTTATTTAGTTAATTAAATTAAATTAAATAGCCAAAATGTTTCAATTATTTAGTCAATTAACCGAAATATTTCAACCCGACTTGGATCCCCGCGACCCATTTTATTTAAAACACTTTCCCGTTTTAATTTGAATTTCCGCCGTTGGAGATGACTGTTGTGAAAGGTTGCAACTTTGATGAACAACCATGACTGTTTGAAAGGTTGCAAACTTTTTGGAATGGTCGTGTGGTTTCTTAAAGGTTGCAACCTTTCGAAACCAGTGCTTCTTTGCTATAAATACCACTGATTCTTCAGATTTTTTACTTACAAAAAATTCTATTTTTTTCTTCTTCTTCTGCACAAATATTTTTCGTGTACTTTACTGTCGTTGAGTGGCTCGCTGACACCAGAGTTTTGGGTATCAATACACTGGTGATTGAATCATTCTCTCCTAGAAGGACATTTTCCAAATCAAACCTCGGATACTAGAGGTGAATAATTTCCTTAAGGGGACATTGTGCATTCAGTGGGCTTGATCTTCTTCCTATTCTGTTTTTCCAGATTCTGGTGTGTTTTACAGATTTTAGTTTTTGTTAATTAATTTATGTTCTTCACTGGTTCATTAGAAACTTTGGTAACTTCATGCTTCTGCAAAGTTTCTGTTAATCAGTACTGTTGTTTTTAAACATAGATTGGCAACACCTTCCCCCCCCCCCAAACACTAAATAAAAATGAAGGTTTATATAAAGGGAATTTGGGGTCAATTTATTGGGGAAAATCCATTTGTTAATTTTTTTTTTGAATTCTTCTGCTCTTTTCGAAGCAACAGTGAAGGGGATAGGAAAAAAGTTGTGACTTCCGCAATAGGGGGATAAGGGGATGTGAGGGTGATGGGTCTGCACGAATGAAGCAGAAAAGAGGAGGAAGACGCAGGGAAGTACTGTTGGCACAGCATACTATTCATGCAGTTTGAAATCGTTGCCGAAGTTGACGGGTTAGAGTCGCAGCTTTTTCTGGTTTTGCCGGACTGATGCGTCCGGGTCTCATCCTGATGGCGTGCAGAAGACGAGTATAGATTCGTCGGGTATTGCATTTGTTGTACACTGGGTATTGGAATGTATTGAATTGTTGTACGCTGTATTGCTATTGTTGTTGTATGTTTGCTGATGGGTTGGGCTGGGAATAGAGGAAAATGGGTATTGAATTGGAATTGTATTGCTGGTGGATTACTAGAATTGTATTGGTGTTGGGCTGGGTTTATTGGAGAAATATGGGCTGGCATTGGGCTGAGTTTGCTGGAAATTTAAGGGTGGTAATGGGTCAAAGAGATAGTCAATTTACTTCAATAAATGGTCCATTGAATTGGAATGTTGGACCAAGATTTTGGTCAAAATGGATAAAAATGGGTCTTGAAACGGAAGCCAAGATGTGGTCAATTTGACTTAAGAAAATAACCATGTTAATTGCAATTTTGACCAAGTGGAGGCAATTGGTTGAATTCGGCCAAAACTAAAATAAGATGAGTTAATACAATTAGTTAACAAGTTTCTTAATCTTAATAAAATAAATTAATAAACTTAATTATAAACTAACTAATATAAAGTATTGATTAATAAACTAAATCCAAATATTCAAGTAAAACTAAAACCATTTTTGGACGATTTTTGAATATTCATAAAATATACTAAATATATACGAAATTATATAGATTTTACAAAAATAACAAAACTACTTAAAATGACTTGGAAAATATTTTGAATTTTATAAAGTCAATTATTTCAAATCATTGGGAATTTAAGAAGCTCGATGACTAATTTATATTGTGGAAGTCCAAAATTGGGTGTCAACAGCTATCCCTCGTTTGACTTGGATTGATGAAAGAAATTCGAGACAAATGAAAATGACGAATCCAATTTTGATCGACCACATCTTCATCTTTTGTAAAGGGATTTTGGTACGGACTTTCGAAATTATGGCCAAACCTCGAAATCGGGTTTCCTACATATCTCAGGCTATATGAGAATTCAGGCCACTTGTAGTTCGATACGCTTGATTTGACGCATGATTATGAAAGAATTCAGAAGCTATCCTGGTATTGAATTATGATGGACCGAAATGCTCGAGAATAAGATTTGAGAGAGGATGTAGGAGTACAACCGAGTTTTCAACATTGAGCTCGTCTACATATCCTTAAACTTTAGGAATCAGGTTGTTTGTAGTTTGACTCGATCGGTTGAAAAGGAAATCTATTATGCAAGATAACATTTGGTTCTAGAGGAGTGACAAGTAAGTCGACTATGAAAAATAGGCTTGCAACCTCTTAGCCATGAATATGGGGCCCTTTCACACCCATAATTAAGAACTTACACGAACATAGTTTCCAAAGCTCTTGGTGTATTGTGACTCAGAGTGAAAAGTTGACTTCAGTGAGAGTGAAAAGTTTTGTGAATGCAAAATTGAAACCGATAAACCCAAAGAAAACCTCACATGCCTTCTGATAGGGGTGTGGTTTGGTTGTGGTGGAAGTCGTTCCTCAGCTCACACCCTAATAGTTTGATACTCCTCTTCAGACTATGTCCCAGTTCGTTGCTAAGAAAAAGTTTCATGTTGTGTTGCATCCTTTTTGATGTCGTCCGCACCTGTGGGTTGATTTGAGAATTCATCCTCTTGAATGCTCTCGTTAAAGACTGAAATAAAATTATTAGTGGAAACTATTATTTATATAGAGAAGTGGCACGTTTAACCGTATTCATCACATTTTTTTTGTAAATATTCTGACGTCAGCCTCCGTTAGTTTTGACGCAATAGATAATGAATTGATATGATGCGACACGATGATGATTTTCTCGATAATACAATATTGTTGATGACGATACTTCATTGATAGGATGATGATGATGATGCTTGATTGATAAGATGATGTTACTATATTGATGATCCATTGGCAGGATGATGGTGATCCAATGGTAGATTGATGTGGTAAGATGATGATGGTTTATCGGCAGGAATGATGTTGATCCATTCAGCAATGATATTATCACCTTTGATAATACAATATGGATGACCTCTCAGTGGTTTGAATATGCAATGGCCCTATTGTCATTGGAAGATGCAATGTCCTTCTTGGCATTTGAATACATGATGGCCCTCCCGGAGGTTTGAATATGCAATGGCCCTCTTGGCGGTTTGAATATGATGGCCCTCTCGGCAGTTTGAATATGATGGCTCTCTCGGCAGTTTGAATGCAATGGCCCTCTTGGCGGTTTGAATACACAATGGCCCTCTTGGCGATTTAAATTCAAAGGCCATCTTGCCATTTAAGGATGATGGCCCTCTCGGCGCTTGAAGATGTAATGGCCCTCTTGGTGTTTAAAGATGCAATGACCCTTTTGGCATTTTCATATAGGATGGCCCTCTCGGTGTTTGAAAATGATGGCCCTCTCGGCGGTTTGAATATGCAATGACCCTTTTGGCATTTACATATATGATGGCTCTCTCGGCATTTGAAGATGATGGTGGTCTTTTTGGCATTTGCGTATATGATGGCCCTCTTGGCATTTGAATATGCAATTGCCCTCTTGGCAATTGTAGATGATGGCCCTCTGGGTGTTTGAAGATGGAATGGCCCTCTTGGCATTTGAAGATGCAATGGTGGCCCTCTCGGCAATTTGAATATGTAATGGCCCTCTTGGCCTTTGAAGATGCAATGGCCCTCTTGGCAGTTTGAATATGTAATGGCCCTCTTGGCATTTTGAAGATACAATGGTACTCTTGGCATTTGCATACATGATGGCCCTCTCGGCATTTGTAGATACAATGGCTTTTTGGCATCTGCATATATGATGTCCCTCTTGGCGGTTTGAAGATGTAATGGTCATCTTGGCATTTAAAGATGCAATGACCCTTTTGGCATTTGCATATAGGATGACCCTCTGGGCGCTTGAAAATGATGACCCTCTTGGCGTTGGTATTATCTCATTTGATAACACTTTATAAATGTCCCTATGGGTGGTAAATATGATGTTCCTCTGGGTGGTTCACATTACCACGTCTGACATCGACAAGATTTGTAAATATTTTTCAAACATTATTTATGCTAAAAAATGTAATTTGATGTCCTCGAAGATGCTTGTACATGTTGAGAGTGATGGTTTGACTTGTTCCTATTTTGAACATTTTGCGTTCATTGTAACTCATGCTTTGTTGGAAATTCGAAGGAGGTGTTGTTGCTCGTATTTTGAACTGCTTCTTTTCTTCTAAAGAACTTCAATGATCTTTCTGCATCCACAGAAAAGTTGTCAATTTCGGGGAGCTACTCACCCTCTTGAATTCTCCATATTCACTGAGTGGAGGAATATGATGATCTTGAGGCAATCTTATAGACCTGCATCCACAGAAAAATTGTTAGTTTTTAAAACAAACTGATATGTGTTGATTTCTTCAATTGCTTGCTTCTTGTTTTGCTATCTTCAGTTGATTGCTTCTCGATAGACATAAAATGAAATTATACAAAACATTTGACATATTAAAAAGTCTTTAAGGAAAAGGAACTTTTCGAGAATCAATTTGAAAAAGTCATTGTCATATGTCATGTCATGTTTAGCTTAAATGAACGTCCTTGGTTCAAACTTTTGACGTGTCCAATAGCTTGTTTTGAAGAATTCAAAAATCCTTAAAGCTTGGGAAATTTCTGACATGGTCCTCCCAAAATCTACTGTGATTGGGAAGTTTTGCGGTTGACTCTGAAATCCAACGGTGTCGGAGATTGTTGAAGTTGACTATGAACTTTAACGAGGCCAGAGATCATTTGAAGTTAGCTTTAAACTTCTAATCATGCTCGAAAATGTTCAAAATTAACTGCAAACTTCTGGTGATGCTTGAAGAAATTTTTGAGGCCATCCTCAAAAAAAATTGTCCTAGTTAGATGTCTTGGCGTATCTTGAACCGTTGATATATGACTTGTAGAATTTTTGAGACCCCCTCAAAAATTTTGTTTCAGTTGCAACTTACAAAGTATCTTCAGTCTTGACTTGTTGGAGAGATCCTCTTCTTGAGAATTTTGGAGTCACTCTCGAAACCTCTGTCCAGTTTCTATTGTAAAGGAAAATAAAAATCTTATAGGAGATTGACCGAACCGTTGTGGCGCCTACATATCCCGTTGAGGCAGGAATCAGGTAAAAAGTAGTTCCCCTCACGAGGATTAGATCGAAAGAGAAAATTTTGATAAGAAAACGACCGAGGCCAGCATAGGCCGCCTACATATCTCATTCTTGAGAATTCAGGTCAGACATAGTTCATTACAAAGGATAATTTTCAAACTATAAAACATAATATGATTACAAACAAATGATGTAATTACAGGAAAGAAAATAAAAGAAGTTTTGAATCTTCAAATATAACAGCTCTTGATAGCACCTGAGTCGATTGGCCACTTGAGATGAATGTTTATGCTCAACCATGGCATGTCATCAAACAAATGTATTGATGTATTTCCTAAGTAAGTTGTTGAGTTCTGTTTTCCGAGCTTCTGTTAGATAGATACTGATTCTAGTCTCTTTGATACAATCATCTTTTTATGTGTCATCCAGTTGACTTATCTTGATTTTCAAGTTGTTTCAATTCTTTGATAATGTATTCATTTATCATGATCTCCTCATCATACTCTTTAAGAACATCATCATCTACCTCATTTGTTCATTTAGTTTGTGACATGACATGATGCTGACAGATTTAAAATTATTTTTACTAAAACAAACACAAAGATTGTTAGGTAGAAAAATTAAAACAAGTGGAATAAATTTTCATAATAAAAGAGGCTTTCATTGAAAATAAGAAAATTCAAACTTTGGCCCTGACCATGAGCCATTTTTCCTTTTCAAAATATTACGAGGGAAATTAAAACTTAATTAGATAAAATGATATAAAAGGTGGGTCCTCAGCCTTATTCGGATTACCACTGATTTTAGAAATAGCATAAAATTCATCTTTGTCTATCAAGATGAGCGAGGAATCAAGAGCAACGTGGAAGCCCAATTAAGAACTTGCTCCATTGGCTCGGCATCTCGTATGCTTAATGTCTCGATCAGTTCCTCCAGCACAACGTCGCCTTCTTCAAGAAGATCTCTGGTTCCTTCTCTGAGACTGTCATCATTGGAATATTCTTCTACCAAAAAAGAATGATACAAATGAGGCAAAGGCTTTGGTGATACATGATTAACCTCTTTCATGTTCTGACCATCTTTTGGCACTAAATAAAATGCTTGATGTGGTGCCATGATCACGAATTTGGATTTCTCAACTATGCTTACGGAAGCTACAACTTTCTCAAGGCTATCAAGGTTGGTTGAGATTACAACTTTATCTATACACAAATTTTTTTCGACCTCGACCATGTTAACGGTAGACCCTCCATGATTCGGGAGTGAATCACTATTGACATCTGATATGATAGTTTGAAGAGTGACAATTATTTGATCAATCAAGTCCTGAATTGTATTCTTCAAATTGATGCATTTCTCAGTGGTATGTCCAACACCGCCTGAATGGTAAGCACAATAAAGATCGGCCCTGTATTGACATTGACATTTTTTGGATCAATTATTTGTATCAGACCAACTTCCTTAAATTTCTCAAAGAGTTTGGTTCGACTTTCAACTAAAGGAGTCAAGACTCGAGGTGGTTTCTTCACAAGTTTTGGACGAGGAAAATTGTAATTATTTCATGGAGGTGGAGGTACTTGATGATAAAGTGGCAGATTTTGGCGAGTAGGCACTGGTGTTTGAAAATTTGGGTATTGTGGAGTTTGGTAGATATGAGGAGAATTTGGGTAATTTGGCAATATATCTTGGTAACTCGATTGAGCATTTGGGTAATTTGGCAATTGAGCTTGGTAATTTGGATAATTTTGTGGTAGATCTTGGTAATTTGGATAACTTGGTGGTGGATCTTGGTAATTTGGATGATTTGGTGGTGAAGCTTGGTAATTTTGATGATTTGGTGGTGGAGCTTGGTAATTTGGTTGGATGGGGTAACGATTTTGTGGAGCTAAAGGGTAGGTTTTGGATAGTAAAAAATTTTGAACATTGTGACTGACATGTCTCTTTGATTTTTGGCTCGATTCAAATGAGATACAGGAAACATCTTCCCTTTTCCTCCTCAATGGTCTCGAGGATTCAACTTGGGGAGTCATTCGGATGATTTTTTCGGTCTTGAGACCGTCTTCAATAGCATCACCAATTTTGACTATCTCACTGAACTTCCCTCCTAAAATGAGCAACATCCTATTGTAGTACTCCGGCTCTTGAATGCGCACGAAGACTTCAATAATATCTTTCTCAATCAGGGGAGGCCTAACCCTTGCAGCCTCTCTTCTCCAACGGTAGGCATACTCTCGATAGCTTTCCCAAGACTTCTATTTGATTCTCTCCAAAGAGTATCGATCAGGATTAAATTCTATATTGTAACCAAACCTTTCAATGAAGTCTTTATCCAAAGCATTCCAACTTTGCCATTGTTTTTATTTCTTGAGAAATATCCCATTCAAAAGCTTTTCCTTTCAGGCATCGACTAAAGAGCCATATTAACAAAGCCTCATCTATCCCAACTTCCACAAATTAGTTGCAATAAGCCCTCAAATGAGCAAAAGGATTTTCAACTCCACTAAAAGTGTCAAATTTTGGAACTTTAAAACCTTTCGAGAGCTCCAAATGTGGGTGAATGCACAAATCTTCATAATTCAACCCCACAATGTTTGGGGTGTATTGAAAGTCCTTCATTGCATTCATAACTTCATCTCTAATGCTTTGCTCATCCTTTCCTTTCATGACCTTCCACTCCTTCTCCTTCTTCTCATAATGATCGAGTTCAAAATGTGTGGTAAATGAAGGGTATGTTTCTGATGACGTTGGAATATGACAAGTGACTTTTAGAGGTATAGGTTCAGGTGTAGGTGGGTTTTGGACATTTTGGATAGACATTTGATTAATGGAAGGAAAATTTTGGAGATTGTCGGTGTTTGGATTTTGAGGATTAGGTAGCTTTTGGTGTGAGGAGCTAGCATGATGTGGGTTAAGGATGGTTAGGTATCGATGGGAGGTTTTGGAATCATGCGGTGGTTGAGTTGTTGGGAAAATGTTCGGATGTTGTTGAAGTAGAAAAATGTGGTAGAGGCCGTTCGTTGTTTGGAGTATGAGTGTTGGCAATGATAGCCAGATTTGTCAAATCTCGGTTCTTATCCATTTCAGCCCTCATATCATAAATTTGTTGGAACAATTGGGCAATCATCTTGTTCTATTCAGCGATGGTAGGGTCATTCACAGTGATTTTGGTCAAATCAGTGTTCTCAACATTTTCAACCACTTTTTCTTTGCCTCTTGACAAACTTTGGTCAGAGAAGAAATCTTTGGGATCTTTAGACCTTGTGAAGTATGGATGTTCTGCTATTTTCTCAACACAGATCAGTTTTGAGTACCTGACAAAGACAAATAACTCAAAATACAAATGTGTTAGTTCGTGTAGATGATAAATAATACAAAATATCACACACATGACTGCAAACACATAAAAATTGTTTTACTTAAAGATAAACTAGCCCACGTATATAGAAAGGTGACTAAATAGACAGGAATTTGTCTATTTGATTTTGGGATCAGTGAATCAGAGAAGTCAACTTTCAAGGAGTTGGGGTCCTTTTATACTTCTGATTTTGGAATGGGATGGAAAAAATAGAAGTTCTCAAAAATAGGGACTAAGTCTTGAAAGACTGGCTACGTATCTCACAGAGGAGAATTTAGGTCTTACATAGTTCGCCTTGAATTTCTTTTCAACTTGAGATACAGGGTTAACCTTTTTTCTGAAAATGAGAAAGTAAGATTTGAAAAATGAAGTTCGAAAAAAGACTCGAAGAGTATTTGGACACACTTTGATAGTGACTTGAAATTTATGATCAAGGAGTGCTAGAAAATATATATTTTTCCCCAGAATTAGTAGGCTAGAACATCTCCAAATAAAGCAATATAATCACACAAGCAGTTATAACATATAAACAAATATTGTGCGTTCTAAACAAATATGTGACCCTTTTATGCCAAGGGTAGGCCTAACTATTTGAAAGGTGTATACGTCATTTGAAACATCTCATTGCCCCCAAACCCAAATATATACAAGTTTTATAAATAAACTGAATCGGGATACAGAATAGGGGGAAATGGGATACAAAATAATCAGTCTCGCGCAGGGGTACAATCCTAAACTATGCTTCCATGGAAAGTCCTTCGTTCTTGATTTTTTGTCATCTCTGGATGTCCACGCTTTTAAGTAGTAACTTGTGAAAATCCTCATTTGACTGGAAAAAAGCTATTAAAATCTACTACCAACCTCAAGGGACAATGACTTTTCAAAAAGCGTATACATCCTTCAAATTTTAACACATAAGTATGAACGTCTGTTTGAGCTGTGGGACTGTTTGGACTCAAGGTGGTCTTTCTAATGGGCCCAACACGCCTTGGGTGTGGGTCATCTTAGTTAAATGCGCTAAAAGGGATTTGGCTTCGCTCTACGCTAGTTGACTAAGAATTGGTTTTGACAAGACCTGGTTACACGAGTTGGACAAACTACGGAGTGAAGTATAATAAATGACGTTAGATGACCACAGGTCAAACTATTCATTTATCACTTCAAAAGAATTCGAATGGTGTTTTTCTGAAGGATAGCCGTGGAAAGCCACGTAACCGCCTTTTATCCTAATGCAAACTATTTGCCGTTTGGCGAAATCGATGTCATGAATGCTACAGTTTATAATATGACAATTTAAGCAAATAAGGCACATATGAGGCAAAACAATTCAACAAATATTAGCAAATAGTCAAAAAAAAAACAAGTCATTTATGGTTAGAACCTAATTAAGTCCCTAGTAGAGTAGCCAATTCTATTATGCCGTAATTTTACTATCTTTAGAAAAATCACTTTTTGAAATGTTCCAAGTATAAAACAATTTGAGAAAAGAAAAATGCTTAGAAAAGAGTCGTCACATAATTTAAAAAGATTCTAACAGATTAAGTCTTTATAAATTTAGAGAAAATGGGTAAGAAGTTCTCATTTACGCTTCAAGAAGGATTTTAAAAGATTTGAAGCTCCCACTAACATGCGGTTATCCTACGACTTGGTTAAAAAAGTGACTATTTTTCTGAAAAAATGGTTTACCATAAAAAATATAATACTTTACTATATTCGATTAACTTTTAAAAAATTGTTAAATAAAGAACAATCTTTTAATTATTTTTTAAAAAGAAAGACCTTAAGTGAAACATTTGAATTGAATTACAAGTGATCAGAATTTTAACAAAACTAGATTAATTAAAATTTATTTGAATCATTTTAGAAATAATAATTTGAGCCAAATTGGTTAATTAAAGCTTGAAAACTATTTCAAATTGATTAAAGGATAAGTAAAAAAATTTGACTACATATATTCAAAATAAGTATAAGACTTGATAAAAAAAATGAATTATATAAAAATATACTAACATAAAGAATATAGTTCATTTTTTGGGGAATTTAATTAAAAGGTTAGTGTTAACACAAATAATAATAATAAGCAAATAGTAACAAAGAGAGCAAAAGAATATTCTCAAACTTGGGCCCTTTGCCCAAATTCGAAACTATTGGGTTTGACCAAACCTGAACCTGTCCTAATTCTAAGTTTCCAATCTTTTAAGATTGTAGCTTGTGTTTTGGGCCTGGCCCATCTGCAACAAATGCTGAAATTCATGGGTTTGGCACATTTCCATAGTGTATACATTGCTCGAATACATATGTATATCAGATGTATACAACCCATTTTTCTGCTTTCCGAGACCTATTTCAGATTTCCAAGACCTGTTCATCACTTAGGCTAACTCAAGAGGAATTCAACTCAACAAAATGCGGGGATGGAGTTCGAAATGGACTTGGATAAATATTACATGCGAAAATAAATAGTAAGGATTAGGATGATAAAGTAAGCATCTTAAAAAAATTATTCACGGCCACTTTGAGAAAACGTCATGAGAAAGTCACTCATAAACTATCATCAAACTTAAATAACTACAAACGATAAATTACGCAACCAATAAGTTAATCATATCGCCAAAGGAGAGCAAAAATAATACAACAAAACAATGAACCTATGGAATACTTAAACAATCAAAGACATGAAGCATACTACAAATTCTAAGGAGACAACCCAGAACCAAAAATAAGGCAACATGAGGGTACTAAGTTAAATTGTATGTTTTTAATCATATATTAATTGGAAATACCCGCCAACTTGGAGTACTCAAAACACATTTCTGAATACAATGGCAACCATTTTATAACAATTGTTCCTCAAGCAAGGGGAAGCTTATCATGAACTGAATTTAAACAAAGTAATGCGAAGCAATGCCTTGGAACTTTTTCCAGCAACGACAATTAGAAAACAGAGAGATCAAAAATAGGCGAGATGATAATAGAATGCAAGCAATTGAGGCATCAATATCAATTCTAAACACTTCCAATGAAAAAAAAATTATCCTCCTATTTGATTATTTTTGCAGACCAATTATAGTAATTAATGACTAACGAGCTTAAATGGAGAGCTAGCTACTACTAAGCATGAGCCTCTGGAGGACAAGGAAACTAAACCATTATAACAAAATTAGAGTTAAACAAGATTTAAGTCTTTAGCCATAGAAATAGAGAGACTATTACATTAGCATATTAAATGCGAAAAAAGCATTATATGCTTAAATCATATCCGAAGGGCATATTTTATACCTCAACAATTAAAATATACTAACTCAAACCAAAATGACCAATTACTTGACATCAACAATAAGCTGAGACAAACTAGGACGATTTGATCAAATTAATGGCTTTAATAAGATCAATAACACAACAACATATTTCATCAGCAAGAAGAGTAATACTTAGACATATTCAAATGTTAAAACCAAAACTTTATATCTTCATTAAAGAAATCAAAAAATAAACAGTGGCAACGTGATCACAAAAATTGAAAATTTCGAAACAACAATAACACGAGATGAGAGCAACTTAGCAAAGGGAAAAGGGTATTACCTTTGACGGGACAGTGAGACTAGGAAAACGAGCTTGACCATGAAGCTTTTAAACCACACTCGAGCAAGAAGAGAATCGATACAAAAAAATAGCTCTCGATTTAAAAATAAATTTATGTTTTTAGAATGTAAAAATCTCTTGTTTCCACTTCTCTCTTCCTCCCTTTTTCCCCCCAAACACTAAAGAAAAATGAAGGTTTATAAAGAGGGAATTTGGGATCGATTTAGGGGGGAAAATCCGTTTGTTAATTTTTCTTTGAATTCTTCTACTCTTTTCGAAGCAACAGTTAAGGGGATAGGAAAAATGTTGTTACTTCCGCAAAAGGGGGATAAGGGGACGTGGGGGTGATGGTTCTGCATGACTTAAGAAGAAAAAAGGAGGAAGACGCGGGGAAGTACTGTTGGTGCCGCATACTGTTCACAACCGTTTGAAATCGTTGTCGTAGTTGACGGGTTAGAGTCCCAGGTTTTTTCGGTTTTGCCGGACTGATGTGTTTAGGTCTCGTCCTAATGGCGTGAAGAAGACGAGTATAGGTTCGTTGGGTATTGTGTTTGTTGTACGCTGGGTATTGGAACCTATTGAATTGTTGTACGCTATATTGCTATTGTTGTAGTATGTTTGCTTATATATTGGGCTGGGAATAGAGAAAAATGAGTATTGAATTGGAATTGTATTGTTGGTGGATTACTAGAATTGTATTGGTGTTGGGTTGGGTTTATAGGAGAATGGGCTGGCATTGGGCTGAGTTTGCAGGAAATTGAAGGGTGGAAATGGGCCAAAGAGATAGCCCATTTACTTTAATAAATGGTCCATTGAATTGGAATGTTGGACCAAGATTTTGGTCAAAATGGATAAAAATGGGTCTTGAAAAGGAAGCCAAGATGTGGTCAATTTGACTTAAGAAAATAACCACGTAAATTGCAATTTCGACCAAGTTGAGGCAATTGATTGAATTCGGCCAAAACTAAAATAAGATGAATTAATATAATTAGTTAACAAGCTTCTTAATCTTAACAAAATAAATTAATAAAGTTAATTATAAACTAACTAATATAAAGTATTGATTAAATAAACTAAATCCAAATATTCAAGTAAAACTAAAACCTTTTATAGACGATTTTCAAATATTCATAAAATATACTAAATATATACGAAATTATATAGAATTTACAAAAATGACAAAATTACTTAAAATGACTTGGAAAATATTTTGAATTTTATAAAGTCAATTATTTCAAATCATTGGGAATTAAAGAAGCTCGATGACTAATTTATATTGTGGAGGTCCAAAATTGGGTGTTAATACTGTTGAACTGCTTTTCCACTCTAAGACTGATTCACTTGGGAAACTGGAACTTGATTACTCGAGGTCTGCAATCTATTGATGCATAACAGGCATGCACCCAGTCCATACCTTAAATGACAGCAGAATCTACCATATCTAACTCAACTAAGTATGTCATGCTACTCTTGTGATTGACGGAAATTATACAATCATGATAGACTCTCTCAGCTAGAATAGACTCACCAACAGGTGTAGAAACACTGAAGGGCTCAAGAAGTTGCTCAGGAAGAACATCAAAATTCATAGCAACATATGGAGTTAAAAAAGATAAACTCACTCCTGGATCTAGCAAAGAGTAAACATTAAAGTTAAAGGCTTGGATCATACCAGTGACAACATCTGAAGAATCCTCTTGCTCTTGGCGACTAGTTATAGCATAAAGACGGTTTGATCCTCTGCCTGCCCCTTAAGTAGCTCCTCTAGATGCAACTCTGTCTGGTGGAGCAACTGAAGAAGATTGGGATCTATTGCCCCCATTACCATTACCTTGCATGTTCTTAAGACACTCTCTTATAAAATGACCATATTGACCACACTTGAAGCAACCAGTGGAGCAATCACGACACACCCCTGAGTGGCCCATACCACACTTAGCACATGCAGGAGTCTCATTACCTCCTTGTGCAACACTTCCTTGAGAATGTGCAGGTCTAGCTCTGAAATTCTGGGAATTCTGACTATTGTACTCATCTTTGTTCCCTTGTGCAGTTGCACTAGCAAATGATGGAGCATTAGGTTGGAAAGAAGACCGGTTCGTATTACTCTTTTGCTGCCCGAACTCGTTCCCTGATGTCTTAGCCCTCTTATTCTTAAACTCTTCTCTATCCCTCAGCTTGTCCTCCTCAACTTGTTGCACATGGATCATTAGCCTAGCTATGTCCATATCCCCTATCAGCATAGCTGCCTTGCCTTCCTTACTTGACAGATGGGATAATCCATCAACGAATAAACTTATCATGTTCCTCATGCCAACAACCATCTCCGGAGCATAGCAGGAAAGTTGTGTGAACTTCAGACTATACTCATGAACACCCATAGATTCTTGCTTAAGGGTAAGGAATTCTCGTACCTTTGCTTCTCTTAGCTCACGGGGAAAAAAATGCCCCATGAAAGCACTCTCAAAAACAGCCTAACTCACAATTGGTTACACGCAAGCACGAGTTAGAAAGAAATTGTATAGAAATGAACTCCATCGCACGAAATGAGTATAAAAAAGTGAGATAGTTCCTAAATGTTGGATCCTCCTAATTATAGATGTAGCGCGCTTCACGCAATAACTAGGACTCTACTGACACAACTTCATAGACTCTCTAGGACTCTTGAACTCTGTGCTCCGATACCAAGTTTTTTACGCCCCGAGCCTACACCCTGGATGGGGCTAGCACTCAAGAACCATTGTTGGCCCCAAGCGAACCCCTGGTCTGGCTTACTTACTCAGCGGAAGACTTTAAGCATTAAGAAAAGAACTCAAATTCAAGATAATCAACTGTCTCAAACTAAACTCATAATGTTTTTGAAATAAACATTTAACTTAGACAAAGTGGCAACTCAAATCTGGACATAAGCCAATAACAAGGTAAAGACAAATGACTAATTGACTGTTTATCTATGAAGCCTCTAAAACGAGATGGATGTCGGTACAAGACCCCAATATCCTAATGAACTAAAATGATAAAGTAATGAAAAAGGGGATCCTCCAGAAGCAAGGAGGCTCACCAACAACTCTGAAGCTCAACTAGATCAATAATGCATTGGATGATGATCCTAATTACCTGAATCTGCATCAAAATAAGATGCATGCCAACTGGCATCAGTACATTGAATGTAAGAGCATGTGAGGAGAATTCTAAAATAAGACATAAGCTTAAAAGGAACTTAAAGAACATAACTGGGCTCGACTCGATTCAACTTAACTTATTTCAATATAAAGCAATAAAATAAATGCAATATAAAGAAAAGCTTTTAAAACATGGATAACAACTCTTTGTATTTAGAAATACAATAGTAACTCTAACTGTATGCAAAGATACAATATAAACTCTAAATGTATATAAAAATAAAATTAACTCTGTGTATATAAGAATACAAAATATTGATGTGGGAGTTTCTCTAAACGACAACCATCACTTAAGAGTTATTGTGATGATATATCATTTTGCCTCACGGTGCTAGGATCATCCTATACCTTGCCAAGGGCATAGAACCTGACCACTAAGTCGATCCACTAGTCTATGTTAAAAAGCACTAAGGAATCATCTAAAAAGTATGACCCTTTTCTACCTATGATGGCTACATGGTTTATTGGGGCTGGGAGTTGTCTGAACTCTCCCCCATATCGGTGCTCAATACTACTCCCAAAATATAATACTAGCTCTTATGTTTAAAAACACACTTCTTTCTATGGTTTGAGATAATTGCTCAAAACTTAACTCAAATGCTATCTTGGAAATCAAAGTTTCCTCTCTTGCTTAATTATGAAAGCATTTACTCTTTACTGAAAACTAGCTCAAAGGCTCTTTTGGAAATCTCAGTTTCCTTTCTTTTTAAAATGTGAAAACATTTTAAACTCTTTGGGAATACATAGTCCTGATATACTCTTTTGAAGAAATAAACTTCAAATCTTTTACTCTTTACTCAACTCTTAAAACAAAGTTGAAACATTTGTAAAAGACTTTTTGAAGACTCTAAGAACCTCTCTTAACTTTCCTTGAATTGAATTATGGATTCAAGGATTGTGATTTGTGATAGGAAAGATCTCATGATGTTTAGGAGTGTTTTTAGATAGTTAAACATGAGAAACGATCAAGAAATTCACTGTCTGGAAGCAAGTCCGTGACGCGGAGATACATTTAAATATTTAGTCGCGAAATAAATTTTGAGGCAGAATGGTCTGTGACTGCTCCACGAAGACAACTTTGTCAATCCTGAGGAACAGGTCCGCGACGCGGACCTGGTACCTAGATTTGCCTGACTTGTTCCTTCTTCGTTTTCTAACCCCAATTCGCCTAAATTCGATTCTTTTTCTCAATTCCTCTTTAGATTCAAATACCCAGCATATGTACACAAGAATCTAATAAAAAACAACTCCAAAATCGACCTTAAACTCTCAAGAACTCCTCAATCTCATCCCAAATTCAAGAATACAACTCAAGAACATCAAAGTCTCAATCTTTTAGGACGAAAATCACACTGAAAGAAACATGTTTGGCGCATGAGTGAACGAACCCAACGCTATGTGAACTCACATACCTCGTAGGATTAAATCCTTGGTGAAATCCGCACTTAATTCCTCAAGAAATCGACGAATCGTTGCTTCTTCTCCTCTTTTCTCCTCTTCTTTTCTCTTCTCTCAAAACCCCAACTCTTTTTTATGAAGCGTAAACTAAACCAAATTAGTTTAGACCCCAACTTAATTACCAAAAACGAAATTAATTAATAGGGTAGTGAAAAGACCAAAGTACCCTTCTAAAATCCGATTTTGACTTTCCTTATCTAGACAACCCAACTTCAAATCGGCATATCTCCCTCACACGAACTTGAAATTGCTTAAACTGGGAGGCGTTGGAAAGATAATTCAAAGATCTTTCCTACGGTATCTTGCAAAACACCTAACAAATCCTGATCTAGGAGTTATGGTCATTTAAAGTTGACCCAAATCTCATACTTAACTTATTTTTTGTAAAATTTCCAGATTTTCATTCTTTCCAAAAATGACTCTTTCTAATTCTAAGTCTTTCTAGTAGCGGGGTGTTATAGGATATTTTACGGTATTTACGTAATATTTGGGAATTTTCGGGCAGTTACGAAAAGAAGTAAAAAATAATTATGTTATTTGTCACGAATTTCTCAGGTCATTGGTGCAACTCAAAAAAAAAAAATTGAGGCGTTTTTTGTATTGTTTATGTGTGTTTCTTGATTTTCTCCCATTTTGGGGCATTTAAGTAATATTCGGGCATTTTTGGGAAGTTACAAAAAGAAGCAAAGTTTTTTTTTGTTATTCTAAGGTCATTGGTGCTAGTCAAAAAAAATTTGAGGCATTTTTTATATTGTTTCTTGATTTTTTGGCCATTTTGGGGAATTTACGTAATATTCGGGCATTTTCGGGCAGTTACGAAAAGAAGTATAGTTTTTTTTTGTTATTCGTAACGATATTATAAGGTCATTGGTGCAAGTCTGAAAAAATTTGAGGTGTTTTTTTATTGTTTATGTGTTTCTTGATTTTTTAGCTATTTTGGGGCATTTACATAATATTTGGGCATTTTCAGGCAATTACAAAAAAAAGTAAAGTTTTGTTATGTTATTCGTCACGACATTCTAAGGCCATTGGTGCAAGTAAAAAAAAATTAAGGCATTTTTTGTATTGTTTATGTGTTTCTTGATTTTTCAACCATTTTGGGACATTTACGTAATATTCAGGCATTTTCGAGCAGTTACGAAAAGAAGTAAAGTTTTGTTCTGTTATTAGTCATGATATTCTAAGGTCATTGGTGCAAGACAAAAAAAATTGAGGCGTTTTATGTATTGTTTATGCGTGTTTCTTGATTTTTCGACCATTTTGGGGTATTTACGTAATATTCGGGCATTTTCTGGCAGTTACAAAAAAAAAGTAAAGTTTTGTTCTGTTATTCGTCACGATATTCTAAGGTCATTGGTGCAAGTCAAAAAAATTGAGGGGTTTTTTGCATTGTGTATGTGTGTTTCTTGATTTTTCGGTCATTTTGGGCATTTACATAATATTCGGGCAGTTATGAAAAGAAGTAAAGTTTTGTTGTGTTATTCTTCACAACATTCTAAGATCATTTGTGCAAGTCAAAAAAAATTTGAGGCATTTTTTGTATTGTTTATGTGTGTTTCTTGATTTTTTGGTCATTTTGGGGAATTTACGTAATGCTCGGTCATTTTTGGGTAGTTACGAAAAGAAGTAAATTCGCGTTCTGTTATTCGTCACTATATTCTTAGGTCATTGGTGCAAGTCAAAATTATTTTTGAGGCATTTTTTGTATTGTTTACGTGTGTTTCTTGATTTTTCAGCCATTTTAGCACATTGACGTAATATTCGGGCATTTTAGGACAGTTACAAAAAGAAGTAAATTTTTTTCTGTTATTCTTCACGATATTATAAGGTCAATGGTGCAAATCGAAGTTTTTTTGATGGTTTTTTTGTATCATTTATGTGTGTTTCTTGATTTTTCGGTCTACGTAATATTCAGGCATTTTCAGAGAGTTACAAAAAGAAGTAAAGTTTTGTTCTGTTATTCGTCACAATTTTCTAAGGTCATTGGTTCTAGTCGAAATTTTTTTGAGGCGTTTTTTTATTGTTTATGTGTATTTCTTGATTTTTTGGCCATTTTGGGCATTTACGTAATATTCAGGCATTTTAGGGCAATTATGAAATGAAGTAAAGTTTTGTTGTGTTATTCGTCACAACATTCTAAGGTCATTTGTGCAAGTCAAAAAAAATTTGAGGCGTTTTTTGTATTGTTTATATGTGTTTATTGATTTTTCATCCGTTTTGGGGCATTTACGTAATACTCAGCCATTTTTGGTTAGTTACGAAAAGAAGTAAATTCTTATTATGTTATTCAGCACTATATTCTTAGCTCATTGGTGCAAGTCAAAATTATTTTTGAGGCATTTTTTGTATTGTTTACGTGTGTTTGTTGATTTTTCATCCATTTTAGGGCATTGACGTAATATTCGGGCATTTTCGGGCAGTTACGAAAAGAAGTAAATTTTGTTCTGTTATTCCTCACGATATTATAAGGTCAATGGTGCAAATCGAAATTTTTTGAGGCGTTTTTTGTATTATTTATGTGTGTTTCTTGTTTTTTCGGCCTACGTAATATTGGGGCATTTTCGGAAAGTTACAAAAAGAAGTAAAGTTTTGTTATGTTATTAGTCACAATTTTCTAAGGTCATTGGTGCTAGTCGAAACTTTTTTGAGGCATTTTTTGTATTGTTTATGTGTGTTTCTTGATTTTTGGCCATTTTGGGGAATTTAAGTAATATTCGAGCATTTTCGGGCAGTTACGAAAATAAGTAAAGTTTTATTCTATTATTCGTCACGATATTCTAAAGTCATTGGTGCAGGTCAAAAAAATTTGGAGGTATTTTTTGTATTGTTTATGTGTGTTTCTTGATTTTTCGCCATTATGGGGAATTTGCATCATATTCGGGCATTTTTGAGCAGTTACGAAAAGAAGTACAGTTTTATTCAGTTATTCTTCACGATATTCTAAGGTCATTTGTGCAAGTCGAAATTTTTTTTGAGGCGTTTTTTGTATCATTTATGTGTGTTTCTTGATTTTTCGGTCATTTTGGGGCATTTACGTAATATTCGGGCATTTTCAAGCAGGTACGAAAAAAGTAAAGTTTTGTTCTGTTATTCGTCACGATTTTCTAACGTCATTGGTGCAAGTAGTAATATTTTTGACGCGTTTTTTGTATTGTTTATGTGTGTTCCTTGATTTTTCGGCCATATTGGAGCATTTACGTAATATTTGGGCATTTTTGGGAAGTACGAAATGAAGTTAAGTTTTGTTCTATTATTCGTCACGATATTCTAAGGTCATTGGTGCAAGTCGACATTTTTTTGAGGTGTTTTTTGTATTGTTTATGTGTTCTTCTTGATGTTTCGGTCATTTTGGAGCATTTACGTAATATTCAGGCATTTTCGGGTAGTTACTAAAAGAAGTAAAGTTTTGTTCTATTTTTCGTCATGATATTCTAAGGTCATTGGTGCAAGTCAAAAAAAATTGAGGCATTTTCTGTATTATTTATGTGTGTTTCTTTATTTTTGACATTTTAAGGCAGTTACGTAATATTCGGGCAATTTCGGATAGTTACTAAAATAAGTAAAGTTTTGTTCTGTTATTCGTCACGATATTCTAAGGTCATTAGGGGAAGTCAATATTTTTTTGAGGTGTTTTTTGTATTGTTAATGTGTGTTTCTTGATTTTTCGACAATTTTGGGGCATTTAGGTAATATTTGGGCATTTTTAGGCAGTTACGCAAAGAAGTAAAGTTTTGTTCCGTTATTATCGACGATATTCTAAGGTCATTGGTGCAAGTTGAAATTTTTTTGAGGTGTTTTTAGTATCGTTTATGTGTTTTTCTTGATTTTTCGGCCATTTTGGGGCATTTACGTAATATTCGGGCAATAACAAAAAGAAGTAAAGTTTTGTTCTGTTTTTCGTCACGATATTCTAAGGTCATTGGTGCAAGTTGAAATTTTTTAAGGCATTTTATGTATTGTTTATGTGTGTTTATTGATTTTTTACGTAATATTTGGGTATTTTCTGAACGTTACGAAAAGAAGTAAAGTTTTCTTCCGTTATTCATCATGATATTATAAAGTTATTTGTGCAAGTCGAAATTTTTTTAGGGCATTTTTTGTATTGTGTATGTGTATTTCTTGATTTTTCAGCCATTTTGGGGCATTTATGCCATATTCGAGCATATTCGGGCATTTTCGGGCAGTTACGAAAAGAAGTAAAGTTTTGTTCTATTATTCGTCACGATATTTTAAGGTCATTGATGCAAGTCAAAAAAAATTTAGTCATTTTTTGTATTGTTTATGGGTGTTTCTTTATTTTTCGGTCATTTTAGGGCATTTAAGTAATATTCGGGCAATTATAAAAAAAAGTAAAGTTTTATTTTGTTATTCGTCAAGATATTCTAGGGTCATTGGTGCAAGTAGAATATTTTTTTAGGCGTTTTTTGTATTGTTTATGTGTGTTTCTGAATTTTTTGGCCATTTTAGTGTATTTACGGCTTTTTCGGGCAGTTACGAAAATAAATAAAGTTTTGTTTTATTATTCGGCACGATATTCTAAGGTCATTGGTGCAAGTCGAATTTTTTTGACACATTTTTTATATAGTTTATGTGTGTTTCTTGATTTTTCGGCCATTTTGAGGCATTTACGTAATATTCGGGTATTTTAAGGCAGTTATGAAAAGAAGTAAAGTTTTGTTATGTTATTCGTCATGATATTATAAGGTCATTGGTGCAAGTCAAAAAAAATTCTAGGCAATTTTTGTATCATTTATGTGTGTTTCTTGATTTTTATGCCATTTTGGCCATTTACGTAATATTCAGGCATTTTCGGGCAGTTACGAAAAGAAGTAAAGTTTTGTTACATTATTTGTCACGATATTTTAAGGCCATTGGTGCAAGTCAAAAAAAATTTGAGAAATTTTTTGTATTGTTTATGTGTGTTTCTTAATTTGTCGGCTATTTTGGGGCATTTATGTAATATTCGGGAATTTTCGGGCAGTTACAAAAGAAAGTAAAGCTTTGTTTTGTTATTTGTCACGATATTCTAAGGTCATTGGAGCAAGTCAAAAAAGTTTTGAGGCGTTTTTTATATTGTTTATATGTTATTCTTGATTTTTCTGTCATTTTAGGGAATTTACGTAATATTCGGGCATTTTCTGACAGTTACAAAAAGTAGGAAAGTTTTTTTCTTCAATTCATCACCATATTCTAAGGTCATTGTTGCAAGTCAAAAAAAAAAGTTGAGATATTTTTTTTGTATTGTTTGTGTTTTTCTTAATTTTTTGGCCATTTTGGGTTATTTACGTAATATTCAGACATTTTCGGACAGTTACAAAAAGAAGTAAAGTTTTGTTATGTTATTCATCACGATATTCTAAGGTCATTGGTGTATGTCAAAATAAATTTAAGGCATTTTTTGTATTGTTTCTATTTGATTCTTGATTTTTCGGCTATTTTGGGGAATTTGTTTAATATTCGGGCATTTTCGAGAAGTGACGAAAAGAAGTAAATTTTTGTTTTGTTAGTCGTCCCGATATTCTAAGGTCATTGGTGCAAATCAAAAAAAAAATTATGCGTTTTTTGTATTGTTTGTGTGTTTCTTGATTTTTCGGCCGTTTTTGGGGGAATTTTTGTAATATTCGGGCATTTTCGAGCAGCTACGAAAAGAAGTAAAGTTTTTTTATGTCATTCCGCACGATATTCGAATGTCATTGGTGCAAATCAAATTTTTTTTGTCGCGTTTTTTTTTTTATTGTTTATATGTATTACTTGATTTGTTGACCATTTTTGGGGATTTACGTAATATTCGGGCATTTTTCGAGCAGTTATGAAAAGAAGTAATGTTTTGTTCTGTTAGTCGTCACGATATTCTAAAGTCCATACTACAAATCGAAATTTTTTTGAGGCATTTTTTGTATTGTTTCTGGGTTATTTCTTGATTTTTCGGCCATTTTGGGGCATTTATGTAATATTCGGGCATTTTCGAGCAGTTACGAAAAGAAGTAAAGTTATTTTATGTTATTCGCCACGATATTCTAAGGTCATTGGTGCAAGTTAAAAAAAAAATTGGAGTGTTTTTTTATTGGATATGTGTTTCTCTTAATTTTTCGGCCATTTTGGGACATTTACGTAATATTCAGGCATTTTCGGGATGTTATAAAAAGAAGTAAAGTTTTTTTCTGCTATTTGTCACGAGATTCTAAGGTCATTGGTGTTAGTCAAAAAAAATTGAGGCATTTTTTGTATTGCTTATGTATGTTTCTTGATTTTTCGACCATTTTGGGGAATTTACGTAATATTCGGGCATTTCGGGAAGTTATGAAAAGAAGTAAAGTTTTGTTCTGTTATTCATCACGATATTTTAAAGTCATTGGTGCAAGTAAAAAAAATTGAGGTATTTTCTTTATTGTTTATGTGTGTTACTTGATTTTTCGATCATTTTGGAGAATTTACGTAATATTTGGGCATTTTCGGACAGTTACGAAAAGAAGTAAAGTTTTGTTCTATTATTCGTTACGATATTCTAAGGTCATTGGTGCAAGTAAAAAAAATGAGGTGTTATTTGTAGTGTTTGTGTGTTTTTTTATTTTGCGGCCACTTTGGGGTATTTACGTAATATTCGGTTATTTTCAGGCAGTTACGAATAGAAGTAAAGTTTTGTTCTGTTATTCCTCACGATATTCTAAGGTCATTGGTGTAAGTCGAAATTATTTTGAAGCGCTTTTTTATTGTTTTTGTGTGTTTCTTCATTTTTTGGCCATTTTGGAGCATTTACGTAATATTCGAGCATTTTCGGGCATTTACGAAAAGAAGTAACGTTTTGTTCTATTATTCGTCAAGATATTATAAGGTCATTGGTGAAAGTTGAAATTTTTTTGAGTTGTTTTTTATATTGTTTGTGTGTGTTTCTTGATTTTTCGGCCATTTTGGGGAATTTACTTAATATTCGGGTATTTTCTGGCAATTACGAAAAGAAGTAAAGTTTTGTTTTATTATTCGTCACGATATTTTAAGGCCATTGGTGCAAGTCGAAATTTTTTTGAGGTGTTTTTTGTATTGTTTATGTGTGTTTCTTGATTTTTTAACCATTTTGGAGCATTTACGTATTATTTAGGCATTTTCGGGTAGTTACAGCAAGAAGTAAAATTTTGTTCTGTTATTCGTCCAGAAATCGTAAGGTCATTGGTGTAAGTCAAAAAAAATTTGAGGCGTTTTTTAGTTTATGTGTTTTTCTTGATTTTTCGGCCATCTTGGGGCATTTACGTAATATTTGGGCAGTTACAAAAAGAAGTAAAGCTTTGTTTTGTTATTCGTCACGATATTTTAAGGTCATTGGTGCAAGTCAAAAAAAAATTGTGGCGTTTTTTGTATTGTTGATGTGTGTTTCTTGATTTTTCGGCTATTTTGGGGCATTTACTTAATATTCGGGCATTTTCGGACATTTATGAAAAGAAGTAACGTTTTGTTCCGTTATTCGTCACGATAGTCTAAGGTCATTGGTGCAAGTCGAAATTTTTTGAGGCATTTTTTGTATTGTTTATTTGAGTTTCTTGATTTTTCGCCATTTTGGGGTATTTAAGTAATATTCGGGCATTTTCGAGTAGTAAGGAAAAGAAGTAAAGTTTTGTTCTGTTATTCGTCACGATATTTTAAAGGTCATTGTTGCAAGTCAAAAAAAATTTGAGGTCTTTTTTATATTGTTTATGTGTATTTCTTGATTTTTCGGCCATTTTTGGGCATTTACGTAATATTCGAGCTTTTTGGAGCTATTACGAAAAAAAGTAATTCGTCACGATAAGTTAAGGTCATTGGTGCAAGTCAAAAAAAATTGAGACGGTTTTTGTATTGTTTATGTGTGTTTCTTGGTTTTTTCCGCCATTTTGGGGAATTTACTTAATATTCGGGCATATTTGGGGACTTAAGAAATGAAGTAAACTTTTTTCCGGTTCGTCATGATATTCTAATGTCATTGATGCTAGTCAAAAATTTTTTTAGGTGTTTTATATATTGTTTCAGTGTGTTTCTTCATATTTTGGCTATTTTGGGGTATTTACGTAATATTCAGGCAATTTTGGGTAGTTACAAAAAGAAGTAAAGTTTTGATCGATTATTCGTAAAGATATTCTAAGGTCATTGATGCAAGTCAAAAAAATTTTGAGGCATTTTTTGTATTGTTTATGTGTGTGTTTCTTTATTTTTCGGCCATTTTGGGGCATTTACGTAATATTCAGGCATTTTCAGGCATTTACGAATAAAAGTAAAGTTTGGTTCTGTTATTGTCACGATATTCTAAGGTCATTGGTGCAAGTAAAAAAAATTGCGGTTTTTTTTGTAATGTTTTTGTGTATTTTCTTATTTTTACGCTATTTTGGGGAATTTATGTAATATTTGGGCATTTCAGGAAGTTACGAAAAGAAGAAAAATTTTGTTCTGTTATTCGTCACGATACATTGGTGCAAGTAAAAAAAATGAGGTAATTTTTTATTGTTTATGTATGTTTCTTGATTTTTCGACCATTTTGGGTAATTTACGTAACATTCGGGCATTTTGGGAAGTTAAAAAAAGAAGTATTGTTCTATTATTCGTCACGATATTTTAAGGTCATTGGTGAAAGTAAAAAAAAATTGAGGTATTTTTTTTATTGTTTATATGTGTTTCTTGATTTTTCGACCATTTTGGGGAATTTACGTAATATTTGGGCATTTTTGGGCTGTTGCGAAAAGAAGTAAAGTTTTGTTCTATTATTCTTCACGATATTCTAAGGTCATTGGTGCAAGTGAAAAAAAATTGAGGTGTTATTTGTAGTGTTTATGTGTGTTTTTCTTATTTTGCGGCCACTTTGGGGTATTTACGTAATATTCGGTCTTTTTTGGGCAGTTACGAATAGAAGTAAAGTTTTGTTATGTTATTCGTCACGATATTCTAAGGTCATTGGTGTAAGTCGGAATTATTTTGAAGCGTTTTTTTATTGTTTATGTGTGTTTATTCATTTTTCGGCCATTTTGGGCATTTACGTAATATTCGGGCATTTTTGAAAAGAAATAAAGTTTTGTTCTGTTATTTGTCAAGATATTGTAAGGCCATTGGTGCAGGTCGAAATTTTTTTGAGTTGTTTTTTATATTGTTTATGTGTGTTTCTTGATTTTTCGTCCATTTTGAGGAATTTACATAATATTCAGGTATTTTCCTGCAATTATGAAGAGAAAGAAATCTATGTTCTATTATTCGTCACGATATTTTAAGGCTATTGGTGCAAGTCGAAAATGTTTTGAGGTGTTTTTTGTATTGTATATTTGTGTTTCTTATTTTTTTTGCCATTTTGGAGCATTTACGTATTATTCAGGCATTTTCGGGTAGTTACAAAAAGAAGTAAAATTTTGTTCTGTTATTCGTGAAGATAATAGTAAGGTAATTGGTGCAAGTCGAAATTTTTGTGAGGCGTTTTTTTGTTTATGTGTTTTTCTTGATTTTGAGGCATTTACGTAATATTCGAGCAGTTATAAAAAGAAGTAAAGTTTTATTTTGTTATTCGTCACGATATTTTAAGGTCATTGGTGCAAGTCAAAAAAAATTGAGGCGTTTTTTGTATTGTTGATGTGTGTTTCTTGATTTTTCGGCCAGTTTGGGGCATTTACTTAATATTCGGGCATTTTTGGGAAGTTATGAAAAGAAGTAACGTTTTGTTCCGTTATTCGTCTAGATAGTCTAAGGTCATTGGTGTAAGTCGAAATTTTTTTGAGGCATTTTTTGTATTGTTTAGGTGTATTTTTTTATTTTTCGGCCATTTTGGGGCATTTAAGTAATATTCGGGCATTTTCGAGTTGTAAGGAAAAGAAGTAAAGTTTTGTTCTGTTATTCGTCACGATATTTTAAGGACATTATTGCAAGTCAAAAAATTTTTGAGGTCTTTTTTATATTGTTTATGTATGTTTTTTAAATTTTTCGGCCATTTTTGGGAATTTACGTAATATTCAGGCTTTTTTGAGCTATTACGAAAAGAAGTAAAGTTTTGTTCTGTTATTCGTCACGATATTTTAAGGTTATTGGTGCAAGTAAAAAAAAATTGAGGTATTTTTTTATTGTTTATGTGTGTTTCTTGATTTTTCGATCATTTTGGGGAATTTACGTAATATTTGGGCATTTTCGGGCAGTTGTGAAAAGAAGTAAAGTATTGTTCTATTATCCTCACGATATTCTAAGGTCATTGGTGCAAGAAAAAAAATATTTGAGGTGTTTTTTGTAGTGTTTATGTGTTTTTTTTTATTTTGCGGCCACTTTGGGGTATTTACGTAATATTTGGACATTTTCGGCAGTTACGAATAGAAGTAAAGTTTTGTTCTATTATTCGTCACGATATTCTAAGGTCATTGGTGTAAGTCGAAATTATTTTGAAGCGTTTTTTTATTGTTTATGTGTGCTTCTTCATTTTTCGGCCATTTTGGGGAATATACGTAATATTCGGGCATTTACGAAAAGAAGTAAAGTTTTGTTCTGTTATTCGTCAAAATTTTTTAAGGTCATTGGTGCAAGTCGAAATTATTTTGAGTTGTTTTTTATATTGTTTATGTGTGTTTCTTGATTTTTCGGCCATTTTGGGGAATTTACATAATATTCGGGTATTTTTCAGTAATTACGAAAAGAAGTAAAGTTCTGTTCTATTATTCGTCACGATATTTTAAGGCCATTTGTGCAAGTTGAAATTTTTTTGAGGTGTTTTTTGTATTGTTTATTTATGTTTTTCTTGATTTTTTCGCCATTTTGGAGCATTTACGTATTATTCAGGCATTTTCGAGTAGTACAAAAAGAAGTAAAATTTTGTTCTGTTATTCGGGAAGATATTGTAAGGTCATTGGTGAAAGTCAAAAAAAAATTGAGGCGTAAAGTTTTGTTCTGTTATTCGTAACGATATTCTAAGTTCATTGGTGTAAGTCAAAATTATATTGAAGCATTTTTTTCATTATTTATGTGTGTTTCTTCATTTTTCGGCCATTTTGGGGAATTTACGTAATTTTCAGGTATTTTCGGGAATTTACAAAAAGAAGTAAAGTTTTGTTCTGTTATTTGTCAAGATATTGTAAGGTCATTGGTGCAAGTAAAAAAAAATTGAGTTGTTTTTTATATTGTTTATGTGTGTTTCTTGATTTTCCGGCCATTTTGGGGAATTTACATAATATTCGGGTATTTTTTAGCAATCACGAAAAGTAGTAAAGTTCTGTTCTATTATTCGTTACGATTTTTTTAAGGCCATTGGTGCTAGTCAAAAAAAAATTGAGGTGTTTTTTTTACTGTTTATGTGTGTTTCTTGATTGTTTGACCATTTTGGAACATTTACGTATTATTCAAGCATTTTCGGGTAGTTACAAAAAGAAGTAAAAATTTGTTCTGTTATTCGACAAGATATAGTAAGGTCATTGGTGCAAGTTGAAATTTTTTTGAGGCGTTTTTTTTAGTTTATGTGTTTCTTGATTTTTCGGCCATTTTGGGCATTTACGTAATATTAGGGCTACTACAATTGGAAGTAAAGTTTTGTTTTGTTATTCATCACGATATTTTAACGTCATTGGTGCAAGTCAAAAAACAATAGAGACGTTTTTTGTATTGTTGATGTGTGTGTTTCTTGATTTTTCGACCATTTTGGGAAATTTACTTAATTTTCGGGCATTTTCGGACAGTTACGAAAAGAAGTAACGTTTTGTTCCGTTATTCGTCACGATAGTCTAAGGTCATTGGTGCAACTCAAAAAACTTTTGAGGCATTTTTTGTATTGTTTATCTGTGTTTCTTGATTTTTCGGTCAATTTGGGGCATTTAAGTAATATTCGGGCATTTTCGAATAGTAAGAAAAAAAAACAAAGTTTTGTTCTGTTATTTGTCACGATATTTTAAGGTCATTGTTGCAAGTCAAATTTTTTTTGAGGTCTTTTTTATATTGTTTATATGTGTTTCTTGATTTTTCGGCCATTTTTGGGCATTTACGTAATATTCGGGATTTTTCGAGCTATTACGAAAAGAAGTAAAGTTTTGTTCTGTTATTCGTCACGATATTTTAAGGTCATTGGTGCAACTCAAAATAAAATCGAGTCGTTTTTAGTATTGTTTATGTGTGTTTCTTGGTTTTTTCGCCATTTTGGGAAATTTACTTAATATTCGGGCATATTTGGGCAGTTACGAAATGAAGTAAACTTTTGTTCCGTTGTTCGTCACGATATTATAAGATTATTGATCTTAGTCGAAATTTTTTTGAGTTGTTTTTTATATTGTTTCAGTATGTTTCTTCATTTTTTGGATATTTTGGGGTATTTATATAATATTCAGGCATTTTTGGGTAGTTACAAAAAAAAGTAAAGATTTGTTCAGTTATTTGTAAAGATATTCTAAGGTCATTGGTGCAAGTCGAAATTGTTTTGAGGCTTTTTTATATTGTTTATGTGTGTTTCTTTATTTTTTGGCCATTTTGGGGCATTTACGTAATATTCAGGCATTTTTGGGCCTTTACAAATAGAAGTAAAGTTTGGTTCTGTTATTGTCACGATATTCTAAGGTCATTGGTGCAAGTCAAAAAAATTTTGTGGTATTTTTTGTAATGTTTCTATGTATTTTCTTATTTTTTGGCTATTTTGGGGAATTTACGTAATATTCGGGCATTTTCGGGCAGTTACGGGAAGTAGTAAAGTTTTGTTCTACTCTTCATCATGATATTCTAAGGTCATTAATGCAAGTCGAAATTTTGTAAAGGCGTTTTTTGTATTTTTCGTGTGGTTCTTGATTTTTCGGCCATTTTGGAGAATTTAAGTAATATTCAGGCATTTCGGACAGTGACGAAAAGAAGTAAAGTTTTGATTTGTTATTCATCACGATTTTCAAATGTCATTGGTGCAAGTCGAATTTTTTTGTGGCATGTTTTGTATTGTTTATCTGCGTTTCTTGATTTTTTCAGCCATTTTGGGGCATTTACGTAATATTCGTTCATTTTCGTGCAGTTACAAAAAGAATTAAAGTTCTGTTCTACTATTCGTCACGATATTCTAAGGTTAGTGGTGTAAGTCAAAATTTTTTGGAGGCATTTTTTATAATGTTTATGTGTTTCTTGATTTTTCGGCCATTTTGGGGCATTTACATAATTTTCTAGCATTTTCGTGCAGTTACAAAAAAAGTAAAGTTTTGTTCTGTTATTCGTCAAGATATTCTAAGGTCATTTGTGCAAGTCAAATTTTTTTTGAGGTGTTATTTGTATTGTTTGTATGTTTCTTGATTTTTCGGCCATTTTGGGCATTTACTTAATATTCGGGAGTTTTCAGGTAATTACGAAAAGATGTAAAATTTTATTATGTTATTCGTCACGATATTCAAATGTCATTGGTGCAAGTCAAAATTTATTAGTGGCATTTTTTGTATTGTTTATCTCTATTTCTTGATTTTTTCAGCCATTTTTGGGAATTTACGTAATATTCGACTATTTTCGGGCAGTTATGAAAAGAAGTAAGGTTTTGATCCACTATTTGTCACGATATTCTAAAGTCATTGGTGTTAGTCTAAAAACTTATGAGGCGTCTTTTATATTGTTTAAGTGTGTTTCTTGATTTTTCGGTCATTTTGATGAATTTACACAATATTCTGGCATTTTCGGGCAATTAAAAAGCAAAAGTAAAGTCTTGTTCTGCATTCGTCAAGATAATCTAAGGTCATTGGTGCATGTCGATATTTTTTGAGCCCTTTTTTGTATTGTATGTGTGTTTCTTGATTTTTCGGCCATTTTGGACATTTACGTAATATTCGGGCATTTTTGGTCAGTTACGAAAAGAAGTAAAGTTTTGATCTGTTATTCGTCACAAATTCAAATATCATTCGTGCAATTCGAATTTTTTTTTGTGGCGTTTTTAGTATTGTTTATTAGTGTTTCTTGATTTTTGCAGCTATTTTGGGGAATTTATGAATATTCGGGTATTTTCGGGCAATTACAAAAGGAAGTAAAGGTTTGTTTTGTTATTCGGTAAGATGTTCTAAGGTCATTGGTTCAAGTCGAAATTTTTTTGAGGCGCTTTTTGAATTGTTTATGTGTTTCTTGATTTTTGAGCCATTTTGGGAAATTTACGTAATATTCGGCCATTTTTGGGTAGTTATGAAAAGAAGTAAAGTTTTGTTCTATTATTCGTCATGATATTTTACGGTCATTGGTGCAAGTAAAAAAAAATTGAGGCATTTTTTCTGTTGTTTATGTGTATTTCTTGAGTTTTCGGCCATACTGGGGCATTTACGTAATATTTAGTCATTTTTGGGCAATTACAAAATGAAGTAAAGTCTTTTTCTGTTATTCGTCATGATATTCTAAGGTCATTGAAGCAAGTAGAAACTTTTTTGAGGCGTTTTTTGTATAGTTTATGTGTATTTCCTTATTTTTCGACCATTTTGGTGCCTTTACGTAATATTCGGGCATTTTCGGGCAGTTACGAAAAGAAGTAAAGTTTTATTCTGTTAATCGTTACGATATTCTAAGGTCACTGGTGCAAGTCAAAAAAATTGAGGAGTTTTTAAGTATTGTCTATGTGTGTTTCTTGACTTTTCGGCCATTTTGGGGAGTTTACGTAATATTCGGGCATTTTCGGGACGTTACGAAATGAAGTAAAGTTTCTTTATGTTATTCGTCACGATATTCTAAGGTCATTGGTGTAAGTCAAAAAATATTTGAAGCGTTTTTTAAATTGTTTATGTGTGTCTCTTAATTTTTTGGCCACTTTAGGGAATTTACGTAATATTCGGGCATTTTCGGCCAGTTATGAAAAAAGTAAAGTTTTCTTCTGTTATTTGTCACGATATTCTAAGGTCATTGGTGCAAGTCGAAATTATTTTGAGGCGTTTTTTGTATTCTTTATGTGTGTATCTTAATTTTTCGGCCATTTTGGGGAATTTACGTAATAGTCGGGGATTTTCAGGAAGTTATGAAAAGAAGTAAGGTTTTGTTTTATTCTTCGTCACGATACTCTAAGGTCATTGGTGCAAGTCGAAATTTTTTTGAGGCGTTTTTTATATTGTTTATGTGTGTTTCTTGATTTTTCGGGCATCTTAGGGTATTTACGTCATATTCGGGTATTTTCGAGCAGTAACAAAAAAGATGTAAAATTTTATTTTGTTATTCGTCACGATATTCTAAGTTCATTGGTGAAAGTCGAAATTTTTTTGAGGAAATTTTTGTATTGTTTATGTGGGTTTCTTTATTTTTCGGCCATTTTGGGGAATTTACGTAATATTTGGGCATTTTTGGACAATTACGAAAAGAAATAAAGTTTTGTTCTTTTATTCGTCACGATATTCTAAGGTAATTGGTGCAAGTCAAAAAATTTTGAGGTAACTTTTGTATTGTTTTTGTGTGTTTCTTGATTTTTCAGCCATTTCGGGGAATTTACGTAATATCCGGGCTTTTTCGGGCAGTTACGAAAAGAAGTAAAGTTTTCTATTGTTAATCATCATGATATTCTAAGGTCATTGGTACATGTCGAAAAATTTTAAATGCGTATTTTGTATTGTTTATGTGTGTTTCTTGATTTTTCAATCATTTTGGGGAATTTACGTAGTATTCGGGGCATTTTCGGGTAATTACGAAAAGAAGTAAAGTTTTGTTTTGTTCTTCGTCACGATAATATAAGATCATTTGTTCAAGTTAAAAAATTTTTGATGCATTTTTTGTATTGTTTATATATGTTTTTTGATTTTTTGGCCATATTGGGGTATTTACATAAAAGTAGGGAAGTTACGAAAAGAATTAATATTTTGTTCTATTCTTCGTCACGATATTCTAAGGTCATTGGTTCAACTTGAAACTTTTTGATGCGTTTTTTTTATTGTTTGGGTATGTTTATGGGATAAGGGTCTGAAAAATACATCAACTTTGGTCGAATTTGCAGTTGCGATATTAAACTTTCATGAGGACCTATTACCTACCTAGACTATTTAATACCGTATTTTAAACATATATATTTGCCCACGTGGACATAAAAAATAATGCAAAATTATAAATAGTAATGTGTCCACGTGGGCATATATATACCTTTAAAATACACTATTAAATATTTCAGGGGGTAAAAAAATACGGTATTAAATAGACTAGGGAGGTAATAGGTCCTTATGAAAGTGTAGTATCGCAACAGCAAATCCGACCAAAGTTGGGTATTTTTCAGACCCTTATCCCTATATTTATTGATTTTTTGGCCATTTTGGGGCATTTACATAATTATTGTTCATTTTCGGGATGTTACGAAAACAACTAAAGTTTTGTTGTGTTATTCGTCATGATATTCCGAGGTCATTGGTGCAAGTTGAAATTTTTTTGAGACGTTTTTTGTATTGTTTATGTGTGTTTTTTGATTTTTCGGCCATTTTAGGGCATTTACGTAATATTCGGGCCTTTTCGAGTAATAACGAAAAGAAGTAAAATTTTGTTCTGTTATTCGTCACGATATTCTAAGGTAATTGGTGCAAGTCGAAATTTTTTTGATGCGTTTTTTGTATTGTTTATGTATGTTTCTTGATTTTTTGGTCATTTTGGGGTTTTTACGTAATATTTCGCCATATTCGGGAAGTTACCAAAAGAAGTGAAGTTTTTTTCTGTTACTCCTCACGATATTCTAAGGTCACTGGTGCAAATCAAAAAAAATTTGAGGCATCTTTTTTATTGTTTATGTGTGTTTCTTGATTTTTCAGTCATTTCAGAGGATTTACGTAATATTTGGGCATTTTCGGGTAGTTATGAAAAGAACTAAAGGTTTGTTATGTTATTCGACACGATATTTTAAGGTCATTGGTGCAAGTTGAAACTTTTTTGAGGCATCTTTTGTATTGTTTATGTGTGTTTCTTGATTTCTCAGCCATTTTGCGGCATTTACGTAATATTCGGGCTCTTTTCGGTAGTTACGAAAAGAAATAAATTTTTCTTCTGTTATTCGTCACGATATTCTAAGGTTATTGGTTCAAGTCGAAATTTTATTGATGCATTTTTTGTAGTGCTTGTGTGTGTTTCTTGATTTTTCGGCCATTTGGGGATATTTAAGTAATATTCGGGCATTTTCGGGCAGTTACAAAATGAAGTAAAGTTATTTTCTGTTCTTCGTCACGATATTATAAGGTCATTGGTGCAAGTCAAAAAATTTGAATCATTTTTTGTATTGTTTATATATGTTTCTTGATTTTTCAGCCATTTTGGGAAATTTACGTAATATTCGGGCATTTCAGAAAGTTACAAAAAGAAGTTATGTTTTGTTCTGTTATTTGTCACGATATTCTAAAGTCATTGGTGCAAGTTGAAATATTTTTGAGACATTTTTTTGTATTGTTTATGTGTGTTTCTTGATTTTTCGGCCATTTTGGGGTATTTACGTAATATTCAGGCATTTTCGGGAACTTACGAAATGAAGTAAATTTTTGTTCTGTTCTTCGTCACGATATTCTAAGGTCATTGGTGCAAGTTGAAAAGTTTTTGATGCGTTTTTTTGTATTGTTTATGTTTGTTGCTTGATTTTTCGCCCATTTTGGGTGATTTACGCAATATTCAGGAATTTTTGGAAAGTTACGAAGTTTTGTTCTATTATTCGTCACGATATTCTAAGGCCATTGGTCTAATTTGAAATTTTTTTGAGACGTTTTTTTGTATTGTTTATGTGTGTTTCTTGATTTTTCTACCATTTTGAGGCATTCTCGTAATAATCAGCTATTTTTGAGCAGTTACAAAAAGAAATAAAGTTTTGTGCTGTTATTTGTCACGATATCCTAAGGTCATTGGTGCAAGTCAAAAAAAATTTGCGGCGTTTTTTGTATTGTTTATGTGTGTTTTTATTTTTCTGCCATTTTGGGAAATTTACGTAATGTTCGGGCTTTTTCGAAAAGTTAGGAAAAGAAGTAAAGTTTTGTTCTCTTATTCATCACAATATTTTAAGGTTATTGGTGCAAGTCGTAATTTTTTTGAGGTGTTTATTGTATTGTTCGTGTGTTTCTTAATTTTTCGGCCATTTTGAGGGCATTTATGTAATATTCGGGCAGTTACGAAAAGAAGTAAAGTTTTTTTTTGCTATTCGTCATAATATTTTAAGGTCATTGGTGCAAGTTGACATTTTTTTGAGGCATTTTTCGTGTTTTTATGTCTGTTTATTGAATTTTCGGCCATTTTAGTGGATTTACATAATATTCGGGCATTTTCGGCCAGTTACGAAATGAAGTAGAGTTTTTTTCTTCGTCGTGGTATTTTAAAGTAATGGTGCGAGTCGAAATTTTTTTGAGGTGTTTTTTGTATTATTTTCGTGTTTCTTGATTTTTCGACCATTTTGTGGACTTTACGTAATATTCAGGCATTTTGGGCAGTTACGAAAACTAGTAAAGTTTTGTTATGTTATTCCCCACGATATTCTAAGGTCATTGTTGAAATTCGAAATTTTTTTGAGGCGTATTTTCTATTGTTTATCTGTGTTTCTTGATTTTTCGGCCACTTTGGGTCATTTACGTAATATTCGGGCATTTTCAGAAAGATACTAAAAGATGTAAAATTTTGTTCTGTTATTCGTCACGATATTCTAAGGTCATTGGTGCAAGTAAAAAAAATTTGAGGCGTTTTTGTATTGTTTATGTGTGTTTCTTGATTTTTCGGCCATTTTGGTGTATTTACGTAATATTCAGGCATTTTTGGGTAGTTACGAAAAGAAGTAAAAAAAATTTCTATTATTCTTCACGATATTCTAAAATCATTGATGCAAGTCAAAATTTGTTTGAGGTATTTTTTGTATTGTTTATATGTGTTTCTTGATTTTTTGGCTATTTTAGGGGTATTTACGTAATATTCAGGTAGTTACGAAAAGAATTAAATTTTTTTTGTTATTAGTCACAATATTTTAAGGTCATTGGTGCAAGTCAAAATTTTTTGAGGTGTTTTTTGTATTGTTGATGTATGTTTCTTGATTTTTCGGCCATTTTAGGGCAAGTACGAAATATTCGGGAATTTTCGGGCAGTTACGAAAAGAAGTAGAGTTTTTTTGAATTGTTCGTCACGATATTCTAATGTCATTGGTGCAAGTAAAAATTTTTTTGAGGCGTTTTCTGTATTGTTTATGTGTTTCTTGATTTTTCGGTCATTTTTGGGGAATTTATGTAATATTCATGCAGTTACGAAAAGAAGTAAAAATTTTTTTCTGTTATTCGTCACGATATGTTATGCTCATTGGTGCAAGTTGAATTTTTTTTGAGGTATTTTTTGTATTGTTTATGTCTGTTTCTTGAATTTTCGGCCAATTTAAGGGATTTACGTAATATTGGGGTATTTTCGAGCTGTTAAGAAATTAAGTAAAGTTTTTTTCAATTGTTCGTCACGATATTTTAAGCTCATTAGTGCAAGTTAAAAAAATTTGAGGCGTTTTTTGTATTGTTTTCGTGTTTTTTTATTTTTCGGCCATTTTGGGGTATTTACGTAATATTCAGGTATTTTGGGCAGTTACAAAAACTAGTAAAGTTTTGTTCTGTTATTCCCCACGATATTCTATGGTCATTGGTGCAAGTTAAAAAAAATTTGAGGCATTTTTTCTATTGTTTATCTTTGTTTCTTGATTTTTCGGCGACTTTGGGGAATTTACGTAAAATTCGGCCATTTTCGGGAAGATACGAAAAGAAGTAAAGTTTTGTTCTGTTATTCTTCACAATATTTTAAGGTCATTGGTGCAAGTCAAAAAAATTTGAAGCGTTTTTGTGTTGCTTATGTGTGTTTCTTGATTTTTCGGCCATTTTGGTGTATTTTCATAATATTCAGGCATTTTTGGGTAGTTACGAAAAGAAGTAAAATTTTGTTCTATTATTCTTCATGATATTCTAAAGTCATTGATGCAAGTCAAAAAAAATTTGAGATGTTTTTCGTATTGTTTATATGTGTTTCTTGATTTTTCGACTATTTTAGGGGCATTTACATAATATTCAGGCAGTTACGAAAAGAAGTAAAGTTTTTTTCTTTTATTAGTCACAATATTTTAAGGTCATTGGGGTAAGTCAAAAAAATTTTATGCATATTTTGTATTGTTGATGTGTGTTTCTTGATTTTTCGGCCATATTAGGGTATTTACATAATATTCGAGAATTTTTGGGCAGTTACGAAAAGAAGTAGAGTTTTTTTCAATTGTTCGTCACGATATTCTAAGGTCATTGGTGCAAGTCAAAAAAATTTTGAGGCATTTTTTGTATAGTTTATGTGTGTTTCTTTATTTTTCGACCATTTTGGGGCATTTACGTAATATTCGGTCATTTTTGGCAGTTACGAAAATAGGTAAAGTTTTGTTCTGTTATTCGTCACGATATTCTAGGGTCATTGGTGCAAGTTAAAAAAAATTGAGGCGTTTTTTGTATTGTTTGTGTTTCTTGATTTTTCGACTATTTTGGGTAATTTACATAATATTCGGGCGTTTTCTATCAGTAACGAAATGAAGTAATATTTTTTTCTGTTATTCGTCAAGATACTCTAAGGTCATTGGTGCAAGTCGAAATTTTTTTGAGGCATTTTTTGTACTGTTTATGTGTTTTTCTTCATTTTTTTGGCTATTTTGGGGCATTGACGTAATATTCGAGCATATTCGGGTATTTTTGGAAAGTTACAAAAAGATATAAAGTTTTATTTTGTTATTCGTTATGATATTCTACGTTCATTTGTGCAAGTCGAAATTTTTTTGAGGCATTTTTTGTATTGTTTATGTCTGTTTCTTGATTTTTCGGCCATTTTGGGGAATTTGCGTAATATTCGGGCATTTTCATAAAGTTACAAAAAGAAGTGTAAAGTTTTTTTTTGTTATTAGTCACGATATTCTAAGGTCATTGGTGCAAGTTGATTTTTTTTTTTTTTTTGTATTGTTTATGTGTGTTTCTTGAATTTTCGGCCATTTTGGGGTATTTATGTAATATTTGGGCATTTTCGGGAACTTTTAAAAAGAAGTAAACTTTTGTTTTGTTCTTCGTCACGATATTCTAAGGTCATTGGTGCAAGTTGAAAAGTTTTTGATACGTTTTTTTGTATTGTTTATGTTTGTTTCTTGATTTTTCGTCTATTTTGGGGGATTTACGTAATATTTGGGTATTTTCGGGAAGTTACGAAAAGAAGTAAAATTTTGTTCTGTTATTCGTCACTATATTCTTAGGTCATTGGTGCAAGTTGAAATTTGTTTGAGATGTTTTTTGTATTGTTTATGTGTGATTCTTGATCTTTCGGCCAGTTTGGGACATTTAAGTAATATTCGAGCATTTTTGAGCAGTAACGAAGATAAGTAAAATTTTGTTCTATTATTCGGCACGATATTCTAAGGCATTGGTGCAAGTCAAAAATTTTATGATTCATTTTTTGTATTGTTTATGTGTATTTCTTGATTTTTCGGCTATTTTGTGGAATTTACGTTTTATTTGGGCATTTTCGGGCATTAACGAAAACAAGTAAAATTTTGTTCTGTTATTCGTCACGATATTCTAAGGTCATTGGTGCATGTCAAAATTTTTTTGAGGCATCTTTTGTATTGTTTATGTGTGTTTCTTGATTTTTCAGACATTTCGAGGGATTTACGTAATATTCGGGCATTTTTGGGCAGTTACGAAAAGAAGTAAAGTTTTTGTTCTGTTATTCGTCAGTATATTCTAAGGTCATTCGTGCAAGTCAAAAATATTGTTTATGTGTATTTCGTGATTTTTTGGCCATTTTGGGCATTTACGTAATATTCGGGCATTTTCAAGCAGTTACGAAAAGGATTAAAGTTTTTTTCAGTTTTTCGTCACAATATTCTTAGGTGATTGGTGCAAGTCGAAATTTTTTTGAGGTATTTTTTGTATTTTTTATGCGTATTTCTTGATTTTTCGGCCATTTTGGGGGCATTTATGTAATATTCAGGCAGTTACGAAAAGAAGTAAATTTTTTTTCTGTTATTCGTCACGATATTTTAAGTTCATTGATGCAAGTTGAAACTTTTTTGAAGCGTTTTTCGTATTGTTTATGTCTGTTTCTTGAATTTTTGGCCATTTTAGGGGATTAATATTCGGAAATTTTCGGGCAGTTACGAAATGAAATAAAGTTTTTTTCAATTGTTCGTTACGATATTTTAAGGTCATTAGTGCAAGTCAAAATTTTTTTGAGGCGTTTTTTGTATTGTTTTCGTGTTTCTTGATTTTTCAGCCATTTTGGGACATTTACGTAATATTTAGGCATTTTTGGGCAGTTACGAAAACTAGTAAAGTTTTGTTCTGTTATTCCCCACGATATTCTAAGGTCATTGGTGCAAGTCAAAAAATATTTGAGCCATTTTTTCTATTGTTTATCTTTGTTTCTTGATTTTTCGGCCACTTTGGGGAATTTACGTAATATTCGGGAAATTTCGGAAATATACGAAAAGAAGTAAAGTTTTGTTCTGTTATTCGTCAAGATATTCTAAGGTCATTGTTGCAAGTCAAAAAAATTTTGAGGCGTTTTTGTATTGTTTTTGTGTTTCTTGATTTTTCGGCCATTTTGGTGTATTTACGTAATATTCAGGCATTTTTGGGTTTATACGAAAAGAAGTAAACTTTTGTTCTATTATTCTTCACGATATTCTAAAGTTATTGGTGCAAGTCGAATTTTTTTTGAGGTGTTTTATGTTTTGTTTATATGTGTTTCTTGATTTTTCGGCTATTTTAGGAGCATTTGCGTAATATTCAGGCAGTTACGAAAAGAAGTAAATTTTTTTTCTTCAGTTTTTCGTCACAATATTCTTAGGTGATTGGTGCAAGTCGAAATTTTTTTGAGGCGTTTTTTATATTGTTGATGTGTGTTTCTTGATTTTTCGGCCATTTTAGGGCATTTACGTAATATTCGGGAATTTTCGGGCTATTACGAAAAGAAGTAGAGTTTTTTTCAATTGTTCGTCACGGTATTCTAAGGTAATTGGTGCAAGTCGAAATTTTTTGGACGCGTTTTTTGTATAGTTTATGTGTGTTTCTTGATTTTTTGGCCATTTTGGGGAATTTACGTAATATTTAGGCATTTTCTATCAGTAACGAAAAGAAGTAAACTTTTTTTCTGTTATTTGTCCTGATATTCTAAGGTCATTGGTGCAAGTCGAAATTCTTTTGAGGCATTTTTTGTATTGTTTGTGTGTTTTTCTTGATTTTTCGGCTATTTTGGGACATTGACGTAATATTCGGGCATTTTCAGACAGTTACAAAAATAAGTAAAGTTTTGTTTTGTTATTCGTTATGATATTCTAAAGTCATTGGTACAAGTAAAAAAAATTTTGAGGCATTTTTCGTATTGTTTATATGTGTTTCTTGATTTTTTGTCCGTTTTGGGACATTTACGTAATATTTGGACAATTATGAAAAGAACTAAAGTTTTGTTCTATTATATGTCACGAGATTCTAAGGTTAGTGGTGCTAGTAAAAAAAAAATTGAGGTGATTTTTGTATTGTTTATGTGTGTTTCTTGATTTTTCTACTATTTTGGGGCATTTACGTAATATTCTGGAATTTTTGGACAATTACGAAAGGAAGTACAATTTTGTTCTGTTATTCGTCACGATATTCTAAGGTCATTAGTGCAAGTCAAAATTTCTTTGAGGCGTTTTTTGTATTGTTTATGTGTGTTTCTTAATTTTCAGCCATTTTGGGGAATTTACATATTATTTGGGCATTTTCGGGCATATACGAAAAGAAGTAAAGTTTTGTTTTGTTATTTGTCACGATATTCTATGGTCGTTGGTGCAAGTCAAAAAAAATTTGAGTCGTTTTTTGTATTGTTTGTGTGTTTCTTGATTTTTCAGCCATTTTGGGGCATTTACGTAATATTCGAGCATTTTCGTGCAGTTATGAAAAGAAGTAAAGTTTTGTTTTGTTATTCCTCACGATATTATAAGGTCATTGATGCAAGTCAAAAATTTTTTTCTGGCAGTTACGAAAAGAAGTAAAGTTTTGTTCTGTTATGCGTCACGATATTGTAAGGTCATTGGTGCAAGTTGAAATTTTTTTGAGGCATTGTTTTTGTATTGTTTATGTGTGTTTTCTTGATTTTTCGGCCATTTTGGGGTATTTACATAATATTTGGGCATTTTTGGGTAGTTACGAAAAGAAGTAAAGTTTTGTTCTGTTATTCGTCATGATATTCTAAGGTCATTGGTGCAAGTCGAAATTTTTTAAAGGCTATTTTTGTATTTTTTATGCGTGGTTCCTGATTTTTTGGCCATTTTGTGGCATTTACGTAATATTCGGGAAGTTACGAAAAGAAGTATAGTTTTGTTTTGTTATTTCTCACTATATTCAAAGGTCATTGGTGCTAGTCGAAAATTTTTCAAGGCATTTTTTGTATTGTTTTTCGTGTTTCTTGATTTTTCAGCCATTTTGGGGCATTTACGTAATATTCAAGCATTTTCGAGTAGTTACGAAAAGAAGTAAAGTTTTGTTCTGCTATTCGTCACGATATTCTAAGGTCACTGGTGCAAGTCAAAAAAATTGAGGAGTTTTTTGTATTGCCTATGTGTGTTTCTTGACTTTTTGGCCATTTTGGGGAGTTTACGTAATATTCGGGCATTTTCGGGACGTTACGAAATGAAGTAAAGTTTCTTTATGTTATTCGTCACGATATTCTAAGGTCATTGGTGCAAGTCAAAAAATATTTGAAGCGTTTTTTAAATTGTTTATGTGTGTCTCTTAATTTTTTGGCCATTTTGGGGAATTTACGTAATATTCGGGCATTTTCGGCCAGTAATGAAAAAAGTAAAGTTTTCTTCTGTTATTTGTCATGATATTCTAAGGTCATTGGTGCAAATCGAAATTTTTTAAAGGCTATTTTTGTATTTTTTATGCGTGGTTCTTGATTTTTTGGCCATTTTGGGGCATTTACGTAATATTCGGGAAGTTACGAAAAGAAGTATAGTTTTGTTTTGTTATTTCTCACGATATTCAAAGGTCATTGGTGCTAGTCGAAAATTTTTCAAGGCATTTTTTGTATTGTTTTTCGTGTTTCTTGATTTTTCAGCCATTTTGGGGCATTTACATAATATTCAAGCATTTTCGAGCAGTTACGAAAAGAAGTAAAGTTTTGTTCTGTTATTCGTCACGATATTCTAAGGTCATTGGTGCAAGTCAAAAAAATCTTTCGGCATTTTTTTTATTGTTTATGTGTGTTTCTTGATTTTTTGACCATTTTGAAGCATTTACGTAATATTCGGGCATTTTCGGATAGTTACGAAAAGAAGTAAAGTTTTTTTCTGTTATTCGTCACGATATTCTAAGGTCATTGGTTTAAGTCAATTTTTTTTGATGCGTTTGTTCATGTTCTTACCGTAGTTCATATTCGTATCATATAGGGATAATAACCTTAACCGACATAGACCATATGAGCTATAGGATATGGAATCCTGTGTTCTACCCCACACCGAAAAGAGGTGTCCTACTTGCCTAAGGTAAGACGTATATAATAGCTTTTAGGTGGATCCACTAGCTAAGACCTATGTGGGCACATAGTTATGGGATATGAGATTGCTACTAGAAACCCAGACTTGCTAAACATAAACGGTTTCCATCCCATGAGACAACATACATTGGGAAGCAGGACATGCTAAGCGTAAAAGCCTCCATCTGATTTTCATATCCTCTCGGTGCTAAGCATAATTCCCTTTGAAAGTTACATTAAGGGTGTGTTTGGTATGAAGGAAAATGTTTTCCTAGAAAATGTTTTCCTGGAAAACAAGTTGCTTTTTGACTTATTTTCTCATGTTTGGTTGGTGAGTGAAAATATTTTCTGGAAAAGATTTTTAGTGTTTGATTTATGAATGAAAAATATTTTTGAGAAATATCTTTTATTTTTACTAGAGTAGAAAATAATTTTTGAAATTGAAAATAGTTTTTAAAAACAAACTTAAATTTTTTTTGGGGGGGAGGGGTGGAGGGTGAAAGGGGGGGGGGGGTTCGAGGGTAGGGGTGAAAAATTGAAATTTTGAAGTTGAAAATATTTTTGAAAAAAAAACTTAAATTTTTTTTTTGGGGGTGGGGGGGGGCTGGTAGGGGGGTGTGGGGGGAGGTTGGTAGGGGGGTGGGTGGGTGGGGGTCGAGGGTAGGGGTGAAAAAATGAAATTTTGAAATTGAAAATAATTTTTAAAAACAAACTTGAAATTTTTTATTTTTTTTGGGGAGGCGGGGGGTGGGGGGCTGGTAGGGCGTGGGTGGGTGGGGGTTCTAGGGGTGAAAAAAATGAAATTTTGAAATTAAAAATATTTTTTAAAAACAAACTTAAATTTTTTGTGGGGGGGGGGGGCTGGTGGGGGTGGGTGCGTAGGGGGGGGGCTGGGTAGGAGGTGGGTGGGGGGGTGTCAAGGGTAGGATGAAAAAATGAAATTTTGAAGTTGAGAATATTTTTTAAAACAAACTTAAATTATTTTTTGGGGGGGGGGTCGGTTAGGGGTGGGTGGGTGGGGGGCTGGGTAGGAGGTGGGTGGGGGGTCAAGGGTAGGGTAAAAAAATGAAAATTTGAATTTGTAAATATTTTTAAAAAACAAACTCAATTTTTTTTGCGGGGGGGGGGGGGGGGGGGGGGGGGGGGGGGTGACCGGAGATGGGGTGGGTGATCGAGGATCGGGATGAAAAAAATAAAAATTTGAAGTTGAAAATATTTTTTAAAAACAAACTTAAATATTTTTCTTTTTGATTGAAGGGGGTTGGGGGGTTGATCGGGGGTTGATGGAGGGGGGGGGCGAGGGTAGTGGGTGGGGGGTAAAAAAATAAAAAATTGAAATTAGTAATATCTTTTAAAAACAATTTTTAATATTTTTTTGGGAGAGGGTGAGAGTGGGGTAAAAAAATTGAATTTAAAAACAAGCTTTAAAATTAATTTTTTTTTTGGGGGGTGGTTTGAGGGTAAGGACAAAATAAATTGATTTTTTCAACAAAAAAATAATTGTAATTTGAAGTTGGAAGAGAGTTTTGGAAAATGAAAACATTTTCCAAAACATTTAGCCCAACCAAACATGAGAAAATTGGAAAATATTTTCCGAAAAATGTTTTCCTTCATACCAAACACACCCTAAGTTTTTACTTGAGTTTAGGTTCATGAAAGAATGCACTAGGCACTCAAACCTAACTTACATCATAATAGCTCATAGTTTCATTAGTTGAGAATGCCCTTTCAACCTTAAAATCATCAACATGTGAGTAACCCTTTCACATCATATTCATAGTGTTCATGAGGATGACCTTTCATTCAACACAACAATACTACCATAGTCATATCATATCATACATAATCATGTGTAAGGGTATAAGGAAGAAGGATCTTACATCAATACCACAGTATACACAATAATTAAACACCTCCACCTTTTAAGTGGATCAACACAATCATATACATTTGTCATAGATTCATCACTATCTAAGTGAATCACAAGTTCATATACAATCTTCATCAACATACACAAACCCTAGTTATTGCCCCTCAAGGCTAAGAATCAAGATCAACCCTAATTGCAAGAATTACAACATTAGATAGGGAAATTCCATGATTCAATGACACAATAAGCATAAACATAATCAATTGACAAGCTTACAAGATCAATCAAATCACACCTTAGTTCACAATTTAGGAAGAAGGGAAAATCATGGGTCCAAGGGAGATTTTCATCAAAATCCAACAATACTTCAACATTCCCATCATAAATCATCATAATAAACCATAACAAACCATAATTAAACAATGGAAAACGTTTTGGAAGAAGACCCATGTTGTTGATTGAAAACCCTAGGTTTGGGGAATTTGAAAACATAATTTGAAGGGGCTTCTTGGGTGATAGCTACCCAAGAATGAAGAACATCCATACCTCAATTAAGAATCTCCTAGAACTTTGGGGAAGAGCCTTTGGAATCCATAACCCTAGCTTCAATGGGTTCTTCTTCATCCTTGAACTTAGAGAGAGAATTTTTGAGAGAAAGATGATGTTCTTGGGTTTCTTCTTTTATTAAGTGGGAGTAACTAAAAAGGAAGAATTTTGACTTTAAAAAGTATATATACTTGTTAGGAAAAGAGTGGGAAAGTGTTGGTTCAAGTTTTGGAATGACTACTTAAAAACCCCAACTTAAACTTTAAAAACTTTCCTTCCTCACGCTAGAGCTCGCCCTTTGGCCCTCCTTGGTTCGGCAAGGGCACTAGGTGACTCGCCTAATGACCCCTTGGCTCACCCAAAATTCCAGTAAGCTCCCTAAATAGGCAGCTCACTAGGCGATGGGGTGGTGCATTGGGCGAATCGCCAACCCAAATGGCGACCCACGACCTATCTTGCCCAATTTTCCAGAACCTAGGCCAAGTGAAGGCTATCCACTAGGAGAGGAGAGCCCATTTGGCTCATCGCCAAGGCACATGGGCGAAGCTACTGCCCATCGCCGAATGGACCAAAGGTAGGTATTATTTTCCTTCATTTTTCTTAGGTAGTTTAAGGTCCTTGAATTCATCCTAGATGCTTACCTCCTCCCTTTTGATCCTAGTTTAGTCTAAACATCTCCGGAGAGTTACAAAAAACCTCACGCTTAGGCTCTAGGTTAACCTACCATATTTCGGGGTGTTATAGCCAGGCAGTGGCCTTACCCCTTAACACCCAAAAATTCTCTTTTCTTCATTCTCAATTTTTAGCCTTACCCCGACTATACTTTCACGTTCTAACTTATCTTCAACTTATTGCAGGCTTTCCAAATAGCAGGACAAAATGACAAATACTTACCTTTCATCCGATTTCCCAATGTCGCAAGTCGGGAGAGACATCACGACAACAGCAATATGGGGTTCCATTGCGAGAGGGGTTTTGTGTTGCAACAAGCTAGATGAGAAGGCGCCTGCATTTTATGCTCACTAAATGGAGTTCGGATGGGCTCCACTAACTGAGGCTCCCCGGATGCGCGTTCCACTTGGGTGAGGGAGTTCTATACCATCCTCCTTACCGTCCGCTTGGATGACTCTTACCCCGTCATCTTTGTTCGGGGAGTCGACATCCCCTTGAATGCCACTGATATTAATGAAGTATTAGAGTTGCCCGATGTTTCAAATGCGGAGTTCAAGACCAAGCTAAGGGAGATGGATCTGGAGTGGCTGAGAGACAGTCTGGTTGAGCCTACCATCGGGATCAGGTATACTGCTCTACTGCGGATGGTATTACTAGCATGGATTGGTCACCCGATGCTAAGAGGGGGCTGCACTTGGTGACCCGGAGGATCTGCCCATCGGGCAACTGTATCGACGTGACCTTTTCTCGAGCTCTGGTGGCAGCGTGTGCTATACAGGGAATCCCATTAAATGTGGGGGTATAGATCATCTCAGAGTGGAAGATGTTCTATCGAGGAAACAAAAAGGCTTTCTTCCTACCGAGGATCATTATTGCGCTGTGCAAGCGGGCGGGAGTGCCACTTTTCGATGCCGATGAGGTACTTCCTATGGATCCCCCCCTTCACCCTCTTTTAGTTAGACAAGGCTCTACTTCTAGGAGAAAGAGGATAAGGACGGGCATCGCTAGCAGTAGTAAGGCGGCCGTTGATTCAGACGATGAGGACCCACTCTCAGGTGCACGGGTTGAAGAGGATATGGAGGCTGTCTAAAAGAAGATAGGGAGTGCATATGCCGACTTCACTTTGGTTTCATCCAACACTGCCCTAGAGGTCGAGATGCTCCATCGCCAGCTGCGCCAGGAGAGGAAGAAGAACCTAGCGAGGGACCTTCTGATGATTCAACTCTGGAAGGCAGTAAAAATCATGTTTACCTGTATCGCTCTCGGGAAGGAGATGCCTATAGCGGAGAAGAATGATTACGTTCAGTTTTTGGAGCTGGAGGAGGCCGTGACTGGCCTGGTGCCCCCGGAGGAGTTAGATTCCGACATCGACATGTCTTTGTCGTAGGTTCCTGAGTTGCTTTCTTTGCCCTTCTTGGACTTGTAAATTTAAGACAACTTGTTTTTATCTTTCGACTCTCTTAAGTTTTTGTAGCACATGGATGCTTGATTTACTGCTTTTCCGTAGTAAATGGTGAATTTCTAAGTTTTATATCTATTCTCTAATTTGCTGAACACTGAAAGTATTGTAGGGATTTGTTCGGATCTTATTTGGGTTGACATTTTGAAGTTAGGGAAAACAGGGGAGGCTGGGTTGAGGTTCTGCCTCGCCTAGTCCCGCTTTGGTGGGAAAAATCCCGCTCTGGCAGTCTCGCTATGGCGGGAATAATCCCGCCCCAGCGGCTCAGACGGGACCAGAACCCAGGCTAATAATTTCTGGGTTCTTTTCATTTTTCTAAGATTTCCCAAGGTTTCTAGCTTAACCAAACAATCTAAGATAAATTTCCAAGCTAGGAAAATCATTAACTAATCCGAAACAATCTTAACGACACAACATCCCATTAGTTCTCATTAATTCTATGTTACGCCCACACATCCCTAGGATACACCCAGACGTTCACACGATTATTAATTAGTTGCGACGCATGTCCAGATTCCGTTTTACGAATCACCTCGTAAATTAGCTAGACCCTCACACTAGCTTAGTTCTAACTTTCTTTTCGCAAAGAGTTTCACGACACTCAAGCATTTACAACATTCATAACTTCAATCAATGTAGCCAACACAGTGCACATAATCACCTCATCATATTTAAGCAATTACAACTTCACCTTCACAGTAAATTCAGAAAACAAGAAGTACATACCCACACATTCAAGTAGCAACTCAAAACAAGCCCAAATTTTTAATTAGTTATTTCGCTCCATGGATGACCATTACTGATCATCCATGCAATTACACCGCCCCTAGGGCCAGATACCAATTGGAACCTTCCCAGTTCCAATTTACCTTGCTTGTGTTCCTTCAGTCGTGACCCCGACTTCCGGTTCACTTTGTTGAGATACCAATTGGAATCGGGAGATACCAATTGGACTCAACTCATACCACAAGCGACACTTCGCACAAAAGGAGAGAATGAGTGGAACAATTTCCTAGAATGCTTCCTAGCTTCTTAAAGATTAGATGTGGACGTCAACACACCAATCCGCAGGAGTCTAGTCTACATTTTGCTCTTGTACGGGGAGACCGGTAACCTAGGCTCTAATACCAATTTGTCACGACCCAATCCACCGGATCGTGCGGGCACCCACTCTAACACCTAAGTAGGAGAACCCTCATATTCTAATAGTAAAACATGCGAAAATTTAAAGAAAATAAGAATAAAAGCAATACTTATGATTTTATAAATAATACCTTTAGACACGCTTTTGATTTAACTTGTAAAGTAATTTAAAACAACTCCCATGGATCTAGTCTAAACAGGTACAAGAGCTACTAAGAGTACAACTGGACAATAATTAAAAGACACAGCTCCCACCATGCGGAAGGAAGAATAGAAGCTGCTGGAGATTTCATTCGTCTTCATCTAATGAAACACCACCAATCCTGACTATGTCAAAAAGACATAGCAAGAGTAGTATCAGTACAAAACACGCGTACTGGTAGGCATCATCGATCAACCTGATGCCCACCACATAACAAAAGAAACCAACTAGTAAGATCATGACATAAACCACTCGCTTCTCCACCTTTACTCTCTCTTGAAAAACCTCCAACATACACTAGTACTCTGACTACTAACATCCTTTGCAATCAACCTACCCTCCAGGTACTTGATCATAGCCTAACCATTTTAACTCATAGAGCAATCCCCCAAACACAAACACCAACATTTCGACTAGCCGTCATACCCCTACTTCCTCATCACATTACCCAACCATAGTCACATAATACATTACATCAAGCTCCCTTAACACTAAACCCAATCTCTTTCCCCAAGGTGAAATCCACCTAAGCATATTTCATCACACACTCTACCTCTACTCCTTGCCATTACAACACATGAACAACCCTTACTATCTATTACTCACCTCTTGAACACTTTTCCCTTCCACTATTCCCCAACTTGTTCGCTCATTACAACGAACAATCAAATATAAACCATTATACACGTTCCCACTAAGTGAAACATAAGCAAGTCAATACAACACTAAACTCGCATGCGCATATCAAACATATACTATATCATCAATATTTACGAACAACGAACAACTTCATATTTTATATCACATCATTGGTCCTCTCGTGGAACTCAAATCCAAACAATTAGTTATGCGGATCAAGGTCTGTGAATGAAATGTCCTCTACTCAGTAGTAGTAGGAACAAGATGTAACTGATTTATCCGTGCCAGCGAGAAGGGGGGCTTTACCGGAACGTGGCAATAGATCCAAGTTAGTTATACCGGAACATGGCAACCGATCCCATAGTTATGCCAGAACATGGCAATCGATCCCATAGTTATGCCGAAACGTGGCAACCGATCCAATGCTAGTTATGCCGGAACGTGGCAACCGATCCATTCAACACATCATAATCACAATCATAAGTATATCTTTAAGATCATACATTTAAGTCATGATTTCATGGAAACCATAGTTCACCCATCCCATTTACAACCAGTGTGATCAACAATACAACATTCATATACAACCATTGATTTGACCCTACTTAACCCTAGTTCATCATCTAAGGCTTCTTTCTAGGGTTTAGTCACAATTCATCATAAATCCTCAATTCAATCACTCCAATTTATGATCTAGCATGCATTCATAAATTTAGTTCCATTCATGATTTCATAGTATTATTCTTCAGCCAATTGTATCCATGATAACAATTCTAGAGTCCTTAACAATTCATCAATTCCTCTTCTCAAGGCATAAACCCACATACTTTGATTTCTAGGGATTACTCATGGAATTTACTTGGTGCACGAAGGTCTACACATAACCCTACCATTGATTTCCATATATTACGTAGTAAGCACAGATTTATAACTACTTAATTCATTAAACCTAGCCTACCTGGGTGCCAAGCAGTTGCACAGAGTTTTTGACTTTGATTCGGGTTTTTCGGGCTTCGTGGCGGTGAATTTGGCCAAGAATCTGCAAGATCTCACCATCCTCACGCTATAAATCTCCTTCTCCTTCCTTCCCAAGCTTAGAGTAGCTTTCCTGAGGTTTTTAGGGTGTTTTACGACTTAATTAGGTATTTTAAGAAGATGGAGAAAATAGTATTTCTCATAATTTACATTATGTCTCGCTTATCCCGCTCTGGCGCCAACTTACCCCGCCCTGGCGACATCTAGCCCGATCTGGCGGGAGGATGGCCTAGAATTTTCCCAAATTTTTGTTCCTCCTAAATAACGATGGTTCAGGTCGTTACATTTATACCCTTAGACGGAATTATCACACCATCATTATCACGATAGTATCATTAACCTTCTCTTTCGTACATTACCCCATTACTAAAAGGACCTCTGAAAAGATATCTCCTATACTCTTTGGAATTCATTACTATCTTATTCTCAAACACTTGACTTGATTTCTCATCTCGTCATCTCCCTCTTAGGTCTAAAGCTGAACTTGAAAGCTATGGACCTATTCCATTATCTCTAACTGGTTTACATCCTCTTTTACTCTAACAGTCGGGAGAAGCTTATCTCATGACTACCGATCTCTTCATAAACAGGTACTAAGACCTCTTTCTAAGGTGATTCTTTTAACTTCTTCTAGTTACATAACCTCTCAGTACACCTCTTAATGCTCTTTTTTACTCTTGTGGCTTAGCCACACTTCACTGCCCTTAACTAAAGGTCAGGGTCTCTCATTTCTACCACTCATATTTATTGCAGCTAATCACCTCAATTCCTCAACAAATCTATGTCAAGTCTTCTAGATCAAATCTTAAGACTAATATCATCATCCCTCATGGTGACATCCTTTTGATCAAGATACTCATCTCAAATTCAAGCTTAATGTTTATTACTAAACCCGATTATCAATATGATTGCTCTCTTACTCTACTAACTTACCACTACTAGATACAAATTCAAAAACACTCATCCACTAGGACCTTATGACAAGTAGTCAATCCTTATCTCTTAGTCTCTACACTCACAAATTACCATAACATTCCCCTTCATAACTTAAATACTATTTACTCACTTAGTGCACATTATCTCCCAAATATTTCTATCATCCTCTGACTACTCCTACTCTTCTATTCAACACTTACACGTGGTCATTACCTACATAATGACACTTCATCACAAACTCATCTCTAGCTACAACACACTCTACCTCCTATGATGGAATATTCACAAATCATCATTTCTTAGTCTACCCATAAGGAAAAAACTCTTCATTAATAACTTACTAGGTGCATGACTATAGTAAAATAGATTTTTCGAAACACCATCTCCCTTACTTAGATTACTAAACCTCTGTATACTTTCCTCTAACTTTGGGAATTGTCACTACTGCTGCTCATGATCTCGTAACTCATGCTATCTTTTCGGGTGAAAATATTACCCAAGCTCTAAACATACCATCCTCTTAAAGGTCTCAGTTGAATAAGGTTTAGGGAAGAGTGTACAACTCACTTTTAGCTCAAACGCATAATTCATACGAACATGAGTGCATTCCTTTGAAACTCAACACTTAACTCACTCATGGGCTTCTCTCAAGCCCTTTTGGAGTCTCATGACTTCCTCAAGACGCTTGCTAAGAGCAACTCATCGATAAAGGACTGACTTTGCTTTTCTACCACCTCTAGTATAGGGGGTAGTTGAATGGATATGAGACCGCACGAGTTAGAATAAATCTCTATGAAATAGCTCTATTGCACAATTAAGAGTATGAAAGATGGGAAACTTTTCTTAAATGTCTGTAGTCCCTCATTTATAAAAGCGGGGTCCTCACAACAATAAACAAGATCCTATTGACACGGCTTCATCGACACCCTAGGACACTTGCACTTTGTGCTATGATACCAAGTTTGTCACGACCCGAGCCTACACCCTGGACATGGCCGACACTTGAGAAGGACCAACAACGAACCCTCATCCTGGTTGGCTACAAGCGGAAGACTAACTCAAGCATACAAAAGCTTAAAACTGAATTAATTTCAATAAACTCAAATACTCAACCTTTTTAAAAGTCTGTACAATACTCAAAATAAAAGTAAATTGAGAAACTCCTCAACTATGTCTATCTATGAAGCCTCTACTATTACATAAGGAATCGGGACAAGACCTACGACATTTCAAAACTACTAATTGTAAAATAAAGGTGAAGTCCTCTGGAATATAAGAAGGCACACCCAACCTGACTGGAATATCACATGATCCCAACAAAATGCCTATTGATGATCCTGAATACATGTATCTGCATCATGAAATGATGCAGGACAAATGGCTGAGTACATGGAATGTGCGAGCATGTAGGGGGAATTCTAAAGCATAAACATAAGCTTGAACTGATGGAAAAGAAACATACTTACCTCTTCTCAACTCGGTCAACTCAACTAGACTCAACTCAGAGAAAATAGGGCACAACTCAATAATAAGATACTCAACTCAGTGAAACATAGTTCAACTCAACTCAGAGAAATAGGGCTCAACTCAACAATAAGATACTCAACTTTGTGAAACATAGTTTAACTCTGGATACTCAAGGATAAAGCAACAATAAAATATGCAATATATGGAAAACTTTTAAAACAGTAGATAGCAACTCAACGTATTGAAGAAAACACTAATAACTCAATTTGTATATAAAAATACAATATAACTCTGTGGGAGATTCTCTAACCGACAACAATCACTATGAACTATGTGATGATACAACGTCTATTCCACGTTGCCAGAATTGTCCTATACTTTACCAGGGTATAGAACCTACTACTTAGTGGATCCACTAGTCTATGCTAAAAAGCAATAAGGAATCATTTAAAAAGTATTACCCTTTCTACTCGCGTTGGCTACATGGTTTATGGGGGATGTGAGTTGTCTGAACTCTCCCCCATATCGGTGCTCAATACTACTCCCGAAATATATTTAGCTTATATGTTTAAAAACATAACTTTTCTTTGTTTTGAGATTATTACTCAAAAATCATTCTCTTAAAAGAGATGGTACTCAAACTGCTCAAAACTCTTTTGGAAATCTAAGTTTCCTCCTCTTTTAAATCTGAAAACATTTACTCTTGGGAATAATTAGTTCCCATATATTCATTTTGAAAAAAAAAAACTCAACTCTACTCTTTCTCAAACTCAAGCGCTCGAGTCTTTAAAACATGTTTTAAAACAATTTGTAAAAAGACTTCTTAAAATAGGGTTTTGCCGATTTATGGACGTGAATGACTCAATTCAAGATTTTCAATAACCATGCATAGAACTCAATACTTGGAACTCAACAACTCTATAACTCAAGGAGTCAATGATACTACTCATCTCAAGAATGCTCGACTCGGAGGGTTCATGCGGAATTATGGGCATGAACTACTCAACTCAAGTATTAATGATATTTCTCATCTCAAGAGTACTCGACTCATAGGGTTCATGCAAAATTATGGGCATAAACTGCAACTCATGGACCTTCATGGGTAACATGTAGTAGTACCATGATTAGGAATATAATCCCAAAATTATTAGGAACTGATTACTCAAGACATAGAACTTGAAGATACTACTCATCTTAAAGGTACTCAACTTATGGAGTTCATGCGGAATTTATGGGCATGAACGACTCGACTCACGGGTCTACATAAAAATATGGAACTCATGTATACGACTTATATCTTTCTCATACTTGCCTCCTCAAAACTTAGTTCAAATCGATAGTTGATCTTAAAGGATTCACGATTTAACTCAAAGACTTCCTTGAACTGCACTCATATATCTTTCTTGAATTTGAATTATAAATTCAAGAATTATTATTCATGATATGAAGGATAACGATGATAATGTAGACTTATGAATACATTCTCCTAAAATTACTAACTTTTATCTCAAGAATTCCTCAAAACCTCAACAAAACAAGATTTAGAATGAAACCTCAAGAACACTTATCAAGAACATAAATTGCTTAATTTTTATGAATAGATTCGCAAAAGAAACTCCTGATTGGCATGTGGGTGAATGAACCCAACACTATGGAAGCTTACATACCTCAAAGAGCTAGGTTCTTGGCGAAATCTTGAATTTCTTGAACGAACGCTTGAAAGTTTGAACTTTTTCTCCTCTTTTCTGTTCTTGAACTCCTCTAAAAACCCTAAGCGTATTTTAGGAATAACTAAAACTGATTCCAATCATTTTAGACTCCTAAAACCTTACCAAAAACGCATAAATATGATTGGGTAAGGAAAAAACCAAAATACCCCTCATATTTTTGGGTAACTTTCCTTATTTGGACAACCCAACTTCAAACGGGCATATCTCCCTCATACGAGCTCAAAAATTAGCAAACTTAACGGTGTTGGAAAGAGGATTCTAAGACCTTTAATTTGATATCTTATGGATCTCCTAACTCATCTTGTGCTAAAAGTTATGGTCATTTTATGTTGACCAAACTTAAAAAGAACTTAAGAATGACTTGAATGAACTCTCTTTTAAAACCCTAAGTGTATTTGGATTTATGAAAACTGACCCAAATCAGAATTGTCCCCAAAATATTACTAAAATTCGTTTTAAGCTGATTGGGTAGGGAAAAGACCAAAATACCCTTCATATTTTCGGGTAACTTTCCTTAATTGGACAGCCCGACTTCACACGGGGATATCTCCCTCATACGAGCTCAAAATTAGCAAACTCGGCGGCATTGAAAAGAGGATTCCAAGACCTTTCATTTGATATCTTACGTGTCTCCTAATTCATCTTGTATTGAATGTTATGGTTGTGTGAAGTTGACCCAAAACTTAGAAGAGCTTAGGAATGGCTTGAATGAATTCTCTTTAATTCTTTTTGGAACTCAAGGTGCTATATCTAGTGACCTGACCTTAATACGTAAAAAAATTTAAATTCCTTGGTAAAATCTTACTCACAACAAAATATGGTTCGAGTCTTAGCTCAATTTTTTTCCAGGGATGTTACATTTGACACCACCAATATCCAAATCTATTGTCGTAAAAAATGTAATCAAATTGCATCAAAAATAATTTTGACGAAACTGTTTTTTTTTCCAACGAATCTGAAATTATTTTCTTCGAAATCGTTAAACAATTTAAATTGTAAAGAACTCACAACATAGAAGAAAAAAAAGTATCAAAAAATCCAAATTAATGTTTAAGAAAATAGTGAGATTGGGAGAAATAGGAATTACAATATTGGATCATATTCACGGAGAGGGGTAGGTGGGTGGGTGGAAATTAAAAACTCATATAATTTCGCATTGAAAGGAAAAAAGGTAAAGTGAAAATGGCTATTGGAATGTGCTTCAATTTAGTGTCTTCTGGTAAAGAAAATGGGGAACGGATGCCGGGGGTGGGTGAGGTGTTCTGGGAAGAAGAAGAAGAAAAAGGGAAAGAAAGGTTGTTTTTTTTCATTATTTTTTTTAGTGAAAACATAGTTTTTGTTTATTTTATTTTATAATTTATTTTTAACTGTTTTTATGGGCCCAATGCCACATGTCTCTTTTTGATTAGCTACTTTGTCACGTTAGCCGCGAGTGTATGACACACTATCTTTACTTTTAGGATCAAAATATGTTCAATAGGTATTTATTTTTTTTTAGTAAAAAAGGTGTTCAATTGAAACAGGCCTAAGATATGTGTCTAAATGAAATATGCGGACAACTTTAAGTGGCTATAGATGACATAAGCCTATAAATTAATATGTTGAGTTCAGAGATGAGTAAGTATTTTTGTAAAGCTTTAATAATTTCACTCCTTTATTTCTTTACATTCAGTTCGGCATATATATATATATATATATATATATATATATATATATATATCTATTGCGGTCCTTTCATTCAGTTATTTGTTATTCAACTATTTTATATATTCGTACATTTAATGTACTGATGTCATTAGACCTGCATATTTTAATGATACATATACAGGTTCTTAGGATCCTCAACAAGAGTTCGTTGAGATCACTTCATCCGCTCATCAATTTTGTAGTGAGACTTCCTTTCTTCCGGAGGACTCCAGTTTTATGAGTTGTTAATATTAGTTCTCTTGAGGAGTTGTGGGTCTTGTCCTGACAGTCATCCTTGTATAGTAGAGGCTTCATACATAGACAGTTTTGGAGAGTCTTTTCGAGAGTTTGATATCGAGAGTTTTACTCACCTGAATTCAATTATTTAAAGCCATGTGGGTTCCTTAATGTCTTGGCTACTAGAAAAATAACCCCCAAGCCTAGATAAATCACCTCACCCATTGTTGGATGGCCTTAGACCTCATCTTGCCCAGATTCCATCTGAGACTGGCCTAGCTTAAATTTTTTTAGTCATTACCAAAAAATTTTCCGGCCCAATTGTGTAACGACCCGAGAACACCCCCTAGTCGTTACCGGCGTATTCGACTTCTCGGAGGTCTTATACAAGCCCTTAGCATTCGTCAGAGCATTTATCAAAGAAAAGTAGCGGAAAATTTAAATTTTTTTCATAATATAACACAAGACTTAAAAGTCACCTCATTAAACCTTTAATACAAAAATTGGAGTACTATGTCTCAAGGTAGCCATCTTAAAACATGACTACAACACAAGAGGGACACAACCCTTACAATACAAAAGAAACTACTATATAATACATAGAACTTAAGGAAACTCTTTAACATAAAGGTCCTTGAATCTTTAAGGACACACCTGAACTCGGGAATAGTAAGCCAAGCTCATCACTTTTAGGAAAGACCCTTTAGTCACCATCACCTACACTTGGTGTAAAAAGATGAAGAAGAATGGTGTTAGTACAAGAATGCACTAATTATGATAACCATGCAAAACATGCTTTTAAAAGGACATTTAGTTGGAAACTATGAATCATGCCTTTTTAGAGAAACTTCAAGAACATTTAGTACATAGGCACAATATAAACCACATACATCATCATACACACAGAAATCATTCATAATAGCACCTAGAGCCACTTATAACATTTTAGGTACATTCAATGCATACAATACATTACCTTCCTCTTTATCTTAACTCCTTTCCTCAAGCAACCATTAGGGAATACTTGGTGCAATGTATCACCTTAAGGTTACCAAGGGTGAACTTACATATAGCTTTCATCAATCCAACCACATATATTCATAGAGTCATAAGCACACCATAAGACATAGTCTTCACATAGGAACCATCACCTAAGACAACCCCCCAAGTCACACTAGTGCAATGTGCAAGTAGAATCCCATAATACTACTCCCACCAAGTGTTCCTAGGAAGCCACCATAGACTAGGCACATCATATTCAACAAGTCATAACATCTTCATTTAACATTAGACATAAGACCAACATACTTCATAACATCATATAAAGACTCATTCATTTACTACATCATTAGTCATAGCCCATTTAGTTCATATCATAGGTAAACCACCCTCACAACCCCTTCACAAGCTCACTTGTGCAATGTACACATGGAGTCCCATACCCCCACATATACTAAGCAAACCCATTAAGAAGTCATAAGTGTAATTCACATGCATAATCATACTTCATGTCTTGACATAAGTAAAGTCAACCTTAACATGCTTTCATATTAACATACATAGACCATAGTCTTCATTACATAAAGAGCCTAATCATAACCTCCCTTAGAGTACACTTGTGTAATGCATAAGTAGGGTCCATAATCCTACCTACACTAAGTAACTCTTCAAGAAATCATGACTAGAGTTCATATTCTTATCTTAGTTCATTTCTTAACTTTCGGGAGACATTGCCATAACCAACATAGACCATGTGAGCTACATGGAATTCGATGTTCTACTTCCACACCGAAAAGAGAGGGTACTACTTGCCAAAGTAGGACCCACATACATAATAGCTATCTAGTGGATCCACTAAGCTAAGACCTACAGGGGCACGTAGTTATGGAACAAGGAGATTGCTACTAGAAACCTTGACTTACTAGGCGTGGAGGTTTCCATCTCATGAGACAACATCTATGTTGGGAATCCGGACTTGCTAAACGTGAAGGTTCTCTTGTGGGAAGCCGGACTAGCTAAACGTGAAGCCCCCACTCTCATTTTTCATGTTCACTCGGTGCTAAGCTCCAACTCTCTTTTTAAACATCTTGAAGCCTTTATTTAACATTAGATCATAAAATAGGCTTTAGGGACTTAATGCCTCATATCATATAGCACAAAAGTTTCTAAGATGAAAATGACCTTTCATCATAGAACCTACATTATGTGAGAATGACCTTTCCTATAGTCATACCATATTCATAACATAGTCTAGTTTAGAGTACAATTGAGGAAACCTTTCAAGAGACTCACTTTCACTAGATTATCATAACCTTATTCATTCATTCATGTGTGTGTACTTATGTGAGACAACCTTTAACATAAACACCTTCATACAACACATATTCATTCCTTGCTAATCATACACTTTGCATGCATAATAAGATGTAAGGGTGCATATAAGAGTTAACCTTTCAATAGACACTATAACACATCATATTCATAGCTATACATGTAGAGTGTGTGTGCGCATATTGGTCCTCATAGTGACGTATTAGAAACAACATTGATATTGAGTGTTCTTCCCTTAAAGGGATCACAACACATTCACAATGTCCCCAATTCATGAGCAATTCACATATAAAGCCCTTAGGGATTCTAGACCACACACCCACACTTCATCATAGGACACAAGGACACATTCAACATTGAATAGGTACTCCTAACATGTATATGATCAAACATTCATATAGGGGTCATATAGGTAGGGGTCATTCCACAATAGTACCTAACATAATCAATCATGTAGACCACACCTTATCCCTAACATTATCATTCACATTATACTCCTCATCATTAACACACTTTAAACATCATGCTAGGATTACTGATTTCATACATAACCTTCATAGCATAACTTCATAAACATATACATCATAATTATCAATTCACTTCACATCTATTACCTTCAAGGTCATGACCTCAACATGCATAGATAGACAAGAAGTGAACACCTCTACCATAAGTGGATCAAATCACACAACATAAATTCTCATACTATAGACTAGAAGTTAGGTCAACTTACCAATTCTCCAAGCCATGATCACCATGGATCAATCCTCAACAATTCATAATCAATTGACATAGGTAGCAATAGGAATTAACAATGTAATTCAACATCATAAACATAGTCTAAGTACAATTCCATAAACAAAAGGATGAACCCATACCTTTGCCCATAAGGCCATAATCCTCAACTCATCAATATACCAACAATTCAACATGAATAAGTATAGATAATCATAAGAAACATCAATACAATCTAATCTGAACATAATTTCACCAATAGAGATCACATTCACAAAGACCCACATCATAAGCCAATTTTTGAGAATATGGGGATCATGGGTTCTTCAAGAATTCCTTTGAAAATTGTCTTAAAAACATTAATTCCACATCAATTCATCAATAGAATGATTTATAAAATTGTTTGACAAGGAACCCATGTTTAGATTGAAAATTGGGAATTTTGGTCTTTGAATCACTTTTGAAAATGTTTGATAGAACTCCTTGAATGAGATGTTATTCAAGAATCAAGAGTCACCATACCTTAATTATTGAAAGACCCATGAAATTAAAGAAGAAATCAGTTGAAAACCCGTCTTCTAGCTTGAGCTTCATCAAGGTCTTCAGTGGAGCTTTTGAGAGAATCTATTTTGAGAGCGAAGGGTTAATTTGAAGAATGGGGTGTAATTCTAGGTTTTGGGGTTTTAACCAACTTAAAATACCTAAATGAGTCCAAATTGTGGACTCATCAACACCCCCAAGTCCTAATTAATATATGGACGATTATTTTAAGTGTTATAAGGTATTTTAAGAGTATTAAAACATTAAAAAGCTATTTTAGAATTCATTATTCATTATTCATTTTTCCCCAAAACAAAACCCTTCCCTCCTAAAGGTTCTCTCTAGAAACTCATTGGAGATGAAGGTCAAGTTCAAGCTACAGTTGGGGATTTCAAGGCGTTTCTTCTTCAATTTCGTGGGATTCTTCAAGTACAAGGTATGGTGATCCTTTATCTAGGGTTAGCTTTCACCCTAGAGTCAATTTCAAAAGAGTTTCCCAAGTTTTCAAGTTTCACAAAAACCCTAAGTTTCACTCAACCTCATGGGTTCTTGCATCAAACGTTTTCAAATGATAAATTTTAATTATATTGATGTTTAATTGATGATTTAAGATGATTTTACTCCATCAACCCATGATATCTCTCAATTTCTAAATTGTGTATTATGAAGTGGGTCTATTGATTATGAATTAATAATGGTGGATTTATGCTTAGATTGATTTAGATTATTGAATTGTCTCATCATCTACGCCTTTATGGTGAATTGTTGTTGAATTGAGGATTTGCAATCATAGCCTTGAAAGATCAAGTTTGACCTAATTTCATGTTAAAGTAGAATTGTGCTTGAATTGTTGATCCACTTGAAAGGTGGAGGCGTTTACTTACTATGTACATTGTGATCATGGCCTTCAAGGCATAGCTGGATGAATTGAAGTGTTATCATGATATTGTATAATGTGAAGGTTTTACATGTGATTTCAAATATTGAATGATGATCTTGCATAGAATGTAATTGTGTTGTTGATTGATAGTATATTCTCTCTTAACACTCATGAATGTTAATGATGGAATGTGAAGGGTTCTATAATGTAATGTTTTATATCTTGAATTGGTAGACTTAGGTGCCCTCTTCTTGATAAATGAAAGCTAGGATTGATTGTGGTCTCTTGAATTGGTAGGCTAAGGAATCCTTTTCTTGTATTGATGAATGTGATCATGGATGAATGTATCTTGACTTAATGTTGTAATGATCATGAATCAGTAGGCCTAGTGTTGGTAGCCCTTTCATAAATGACTAATGAATGTGTTGATGATATAGAATTGGTAGACCTAGTGTTGGTTGCCTTTTCTTGAATGAATGAATTAATGTCTTGAGTCGGTAGACCTAGTGTTGGTAGCCTTCTATAAATGACTAATGAGGTATTTTAGGCTATGTCTTGAACCGGTATACCTAAGGTTGGTGGCTTTTCATGATGAGTCTAGAACCAAGTGTGAATGAAAATTCTTGAAGCGGTAGACCTAATAGTGGTGGCCTCCTTCTTATGTGAAATTATGAACCTAGAGATGCTATCCCTAATGTACCTTGAAACGGTTGGCCTATTTGTGGTGGCCCTTTCTTGGTAAAAGTACTTTGGTCGGTAGGCCTAATGTTGGTGGCCCTATCAAGTACACTAATATAAATGAAACTACTCTATAGGAATGAAGGCTAAGCACCGAGTGGATATGGTAAGATGGAAACTCTCCCAATGTTAGGATAGGGTTCCAATGAACATCTTCCAAGCTAATCTTAACGGTCTTCTTTAGGCAAGGAGACCACCTCTTTTTGGTGTAAAGGTAGAACACCGAATTCCATGTCTAGCATGCGTGGTCTATGTCGGTTAAACTCTTATTCCCATAAAGTGAGATGTGCATTATGGTTTCTTAAGGAGTTCTACAAAGTGCGGGTTGTAGTGTGGGATGCTATCCATGCATTGCACGAGTAGGCTTTGAGAGGGTCATAGTGAGTTCTGTAAGTCTTAATGACTATTATTTGAATGTCCTCCTAATTAGAAGTTAAGTTGAATATTGATCTAATGTCTAATGAATGGAAGTCCTCTATTTGATGTTATTGAGTAATATTGACTCTTAAATGCTTCAATGCTTATATATTTCCATGTAACGATGGATGCTATACTTGGATTGTATTATGAGTTACTTCCTTGTCATGCCTATTGTATATGAATGTGCCTTGTCCATAGTAACTTCAAAGGAGTACTTAATGTGAGTAGTAGTGTGGGATGCTACTTGTATATTGCGCAGGTATGACTTAGAGTTGTCTTAGATGATGGTCTTAATGTGATGATGTGATTCATGTGATGTTTATGTGTCTTATATTTTCTATTATGTAAAGTTTAGATGGATGAATGGTAAGTTCACTTTTCGTGACCTTAAGGTGGTACCTTAGGGTTGGTGGTCGGATGGGATGCTATCCATACATTGCACAAGGTATAGCATGAGGGTTACTTGAGGTGAAGGTAAATAGTTATATATGTGATTTTGACTAAATGTGAAGTATGTGACTTTGTATGTTAGTTGTGACTTCTATTATGCTTCTTTGATCAGTGTTCATGAAGTTTTACAAAAATGGCATAAAAGAATGGCTTTCAATCAAATGTCCCATTTTTAATATGTTTTTGCATGTTGATCATACTTAGTACATCTAATGTGCTAACCCCATTCTTTTCCCTTTTTACCAAAGTGTAGGCTTTGGAGATGTTGGTGTTCTATGCTTGAAGGATTGGTTTCTAAGGTGCTTGAAGATGAAGACTAGGTGAGTGCTCATAGTTTCGAGGACAAAACCCATTATGTTCCTTTTATGTCTTTTGTTTATGTTAAATCTTGAATATGGGCTAAGTCCCAATGTTGTATTCAAAGTATTAGATGGTTTGAGACATGATGTATAAAGTCTAGAAAGTGTTCCGCTTGCTTATTAATAAAAGATGTTTTCGATTGTAAAGGAAAGTTTTTAATTCTTCTCTATTTTCCTATGTTCTTATGTTCAAGAAGGCTATGAGGCTTGTATTAGACCCCTTCGGGGTCGAGTACGCCGTGTTATGACTAGGGGGTGCTCTCGGGTCGTGACACTTCTTTCCATTGGTTGAACCATATTTGAGCAACACCCTTAAGTTGATAAGAGGAAAATTCCTTCATTTCCTCCGTTGTCACTCCCATGATCATCAACACCTTGTAAACCTCTTCGAGGAACTGTTAAGGGTCTTGCTCAACCTTAGAACAATATAATTTCAGAGTATTCATTCTAGTAAAGTCCCTTACTCTATATGCCGTCGTATCCCCATTTCAGTTCACGGGGACTACAACCTCTCTATTGGCTTGGGCCTTTATGGTTTGAGCCAATACTTGAAAAGCATCCCCAAACTCCGCATTAGTTACTTTCTCGGCCAAAGGGTCGGTAGAAACTGGAGGAGTTTGAGAAGGAACTTCTCGCTCCAGATTCTTTCATGCATTCCTTCTACCATATGATCTTTGAATAGCCATATCAAGTAGAGCATCAAATAAGGATTAGGAGAGAGACATTATTGAGTTGAACTCGATCGCACGACTTTAGAGTACTGAACAATGTGGAGTTTCCTAAACATCTTATAGCCTCTCATTCATAAATGTGGCACGCTTCACACTCGTGAACAAGACTCTAATCGACGAGGCTTATCAGATATCCTAGGACATTTTTAAACCCATCCTTCAAGCATAGAACACCAATATCTCCAAACCCTACACCTTGGTAAAAATGGAGAAATATAGGTTAGCACAATTAAGTACTATGTATGGAAGCCATGCAAAAACAATGCTTTAAAACAGACATTTTCTTTGAAAGTCATGGTTTTATGCCTTTTTGATAAAATGTCATGAACATAAGCATAAGAGACATAATATTGAACATAACCAACATACAAGTCATTCAAACCTAATAGAGACATATTCAACATATAAACCATTACCTTCACATTAACCCTTCACCTCAAGTAACCCTCAAGCTATACCTTGTGCAATGTATGGATAGCGTCCCATACCACCATCCACACTAAAGTACCACCTTAAGGTCACCAAAAGTGAACTTACCATTCAACCTTTCCATCTACATACCATACTCATACATAAGAGACATAAACATTTAATAAGTCATATCATCACATAAGGACCATCACCTAAGACAACTCTAAGCCATACTTGTGTAATGTGCAAGTAGCATCCCATACAACTACTCACACTAAGTACTCATAGGCAAGGAACATTCATACTCAATACATCAAGACAAGGAAGTAACTCATAATACAATACAAGGAACATTCATGCTCAATACATCATGACAAGGAAGTAACTTATAATACAATCCAAGTACAGCATACATCATTACATTTAAGCATATAAGTCAACATTCTGCATTAGCTTCATTTAAAGGACTTTCATTCATTAGACATAATGATCATCATTCTCATGAACTTTATAATAAGAGGACATTCATACAATAGCCATTAAGACTTAGAGAACTCACTATGACCCTGTCAAAGCCTACTCGTGCAATGCATGGATGGCATCCCATACTACCATCCACACTTCATAGAACTCCTCAAGAAACAATAATGCACATCTCACATGATGGGAATAAGCATTTAATCGACATAGACCATGTCATCTTGTAACATCCTGTATGGACTAGTAAGACCTAGTTAAGGTTTGACTAAATCTAGTGTAACACTCTGAAAAATGGTAGGTCAAACTAGAGCCTAACGTATGAATCTTAAAAGTTTATGCATAAATGTGGATTTGTAAAAGTATCCAAATTTTGACTAACTATATTTTCTAGAGAGGTTTCAAGGGAGGTGAAAGGCATCACTGCCCTTAGAAGCTCCCTTGAACAAATGCCTTAGCTGTGTAGGCAAAAAGGGCATCCGTTCAAGAGATGTGAAACAGTTCACTTTCCTTAGAAGCTCTCGTGATTAATTCCTTAATCATTTTAGGCATAAAGGTAGTTCACTTGATGCTTCAAGGGATGTCAAACAGTTCACTGTCCTTGAAGGGCCTCGTGAACTTTGCCTTAGCCATTTTGGGCAAGTTGACCGTTCACGCATGGATTCAAGGGACTTGAAGTAGTCCACGACCCTTAAAAGGTCCCTTAAACAATTACTTAATTTTTAGGGGCTTTATACATGAGGGTATAAAGACAAAAAGGGCCCCACCGAATGGGTACCACCACGCGTGGGGCTGCCCTAGTACACTAGGTAGTGCACGTGTGCATATGGGGCCCACTGCCATGTACACCCTTATAGACTTATACCTTGGCTTTAAAAAGCTAAAGACAAGTCCAAGAAAGGGTTTAAAGAAGGTACATCAATTCAAGGGCCTTAAGAGCTTCCTTGATAGTTGCCTTAGTTTTATTTGGGTAATCCAAGAGAGGCATAAAAATGGGTAATTTCGTAATTTCCTTTTTAGTCCAAATTAAATGGGTATAGTCTATATTATTATTAAATAAATATATATATGGTATAAATAGGCCTTTTGAATACTCCCGTGGATATGCCTTACCTTTAAAAAGCCAAAGGCAAATTCCAAGGGAGGTTCCAAGGCCAGTGGACCACTTCAAGGACCTTAAATGCTTCCTCAAAACATTTCCTTATTTTTTTGGCTAAGTCCATATATACAGGGGCGTTTTCATAAATATTATTTTTTAAGTTAAATTAAAAAGTGGGTATATTTTATATTTTTTCTAAATAGCTATATAAGGGATCTTATATTAAACTATCCCCAAAATTAATCACTTTCACAAACACCCACTTCAAATTAAAAAGTTCATCTCATCTCCAATGTTTCTCTCTCTACAAAGTTCCTCCATTGAAGAACATTCAAGCTCCAAGATTAGTGTTCAAGCTCCAAGGTTTTTGACCCAAAATTGTGGCAAAGTTTCATTAAGGTATGGCAGTCATTTATTCTTGGTTAGCTATCACCAAGAAGCCCTTGCAACTAAGTTTTCAAAGATCCCCAATTTGTAGGTTTTCAATAAAATTTGTAGGTCTCTTTCTAAAATCGATTCCATTGATCTATAATAGTTATTTATGATTATATATGAATGTTTGTGGTTAAATTCATGTAATACTTATGGTTTTTGAACAATTCCTCACAAGACCCATGATTTCCCTTTTCTTTCTCAATTCTTAACCCTAGCTTGTGTTGATTGATAATTGAAGGTTGAGAATCTAGTATGTTATTATGAAATTCATTATTGTATCATGAGGTTATCCTATATGATGTATGAATATCAAGAAAATAGGGTTGAATCTTGCAGAAAGCCTTGATGGCTATGAATGAAGGTTTTCAATTGGTAAGTAGCCTTTTATTGAATTGTTGATCCACTTGTGGGGAGATGTTTACTTATAATATATCATTTGAATAAATGTTTTGATCCACTTATGGTGGAGGTGCTTACTTGTTAGTATGAATTGTAGTGTTGAGACAAGGTCCCTCTTCCCTACAACCCAAGGTATGACTAAGTATGATATGTTATAAATATGAATGAGATGTTATGAACATGGTATGGTCTATGTGTTGAATTGTATGAGGTTCTATTGTGGAAGGACCCTACTCACATAAACCTCATATGAATGTATGATCTTATACATGTTGTGAATGACCTACTTGAATGATGAATGTATCCATGCCTATTATGATAAAGGTTAGGTGTGTGGCATAGGATCCTTAAATGCAATATATGTGAATTGTGGATGAGTTGGGATATTATGTATATGTTATGACCTCCTTGACAAGGCAGGTGTCTATGATGTTAATGTTGTTGTTGTTGTGCCATTGTGAGGACAATCAGGCACACACACTCCATGCATAAATATGAATATGATATGTCTGTGGTGTCAATTGAAAGGCTAATTCTCATATGTACCTTCACATACTATTATGCATGAAATGTACATGACCATGAAGATATGACTATGTATGCTAGGATGTTAGAATGAATGTTATGTTATGATTATAGTAGTGTTGATATGTTGAATAAAAGGTAATTCTCATAAACACTATATGAATATGAAATGAATGCACATTCTCACATGTTGTTGGTTCTATGATGAACTATTCCCATCTTTGAAACCTTTGAGCTATATGATGAATGATGGGTTGAGTCCCTAATACATTTCTTATTGAATTAAATTGTAAGTAAAGGCTTAATACTACTTTAAAAGGGAATTGTGCTTAGCACCGAGTGAACATGAAAATGAGATGGAAGTTTTTACGTTTAGCAAGTTCGGCTTCCCATATGGGTTCCTTCTACATTTAGCAAGTCCGGGTTCCCAATATATATGTTGTTTCATCAGATGAAAACCTTCTACGTTTAGCAAGTCCAGGTTTCTAGTAGCAATCTCCTTGTTCAATAACTATGTATGCCCACATAGGTATTAGCTAGTGGATCCACCTAGAAGCTATTATGATGGTTCTACCTTGGCAAGTAGAACACTCACTTTTCGGTGTGGGATTAGACCACCGGATTCCATGTAGCTCACATGTTCTATGTCGGTTAAGGTTATATTTCGCTAAATAATAAGATAATGAATGGAGCATGAACTACTCTATAACTTCTTGGTATGTTTGCTAAGTGGGAGTAGGGGAATGGGACTTTACTCATACATTGCACTAGTAGACTTGGTAATGAGAACATACCACTAAGCCTTGGAAGAATCTCAATCCAACCCTTGAACTAGAGAGAAAGCAACTCACTTGTCGGAACCTACACTTGTAGTAAAACAAGAGAAATATGGGTTAGCACAATTAAGTACTAAGTATGATAACCATGCAAAAATCATGCTTAAAATGAACATTTTATTTGAAAGTCATGATATATGCCAATTTGAGAAAACTTCATGAACATAAGTATAAGAGGCATAATATACAAACATACCAACACAAGTCATTTCATCACATTAGAGACATAATTAACATATAAGAGATTTCAGTACATTAAGCTTTCACCTCAAGTAACCCCAAGCCTTACCTTGTGCAATGTATGAATAGCGTCCCATACCACCATCCACGCTAGGTACCACGTTAAGGCCACCAAAAGTGAACTTACCATTCATATTTTCCATCATTGGACAATACTCATACATAAGAGACATAAACATTTCATAAGTCATAACAAGGAAGTAACTCATAATACAATTCAAGTATACCATGCATCATTACATTTAAACATATAAGTCAACATTCTTCATTAACTTCATTTAGAGCACTTTCATTCACTAGTCATGAAGACCTTAGAGAACTCACTTTTTCCCTCTCAAAGACTACTCGTGCAATGCATGGATGGCATCCTATACTACCACCCACACTTCATAGAACTTCTCAAGAAACCATAATGCACACCTCACATGATGGGAATAAGCAATTAACCAACATAGACCATGTGAGCTAGATATGGAATCTGGTGTAATAAAGCCCACACCGTTAGGAGGTGGTCTACTTGCCTAAGGTAAGACCGGTAACATTTAGCTTAGGTGGATCCACTAGCTAGACCTATGCGGGCACATAGTTATGGGATAAGAAAGATGTTCATTAAAATTCAGCCTAACGTAGGGAGAACTTCCATCTTACTATATCCTCTCAGTACTTAGCATCCATTCCCACAGAGTAGTTTATTTACATTACATTATTGTACTTGAGAGGGCCACCAACATTAGGCATACCGACCCAAGATACATTACACATGAAAGGGCCACCAACATTAGGTCTACCGATTAAAGGTACATTATAAGGATAACTCATTGATTTACCAAGAAAGGGCCACCAACATTAGGTCTACTGCTTCAAGGTTCATCATTTCACACAAGAAAGTGCCACCAACATTAGGTCTACCGCTTCAAGGTTTATCATCACATTAGATTCTAGACTCATTATGAAGGGCTACCAACATTAGCTCTACCGGTTCATGTCATAGCCTAGAATACTTCATCATTCATTTAGGAAAAGGCTACCAACATTAGGTCTACCGATTCAAATCATTAAGACATTATACATTAACAACCCAATAAGAGGATGCATAAGCCTACCAAGTCAAGGTACATCATTCAACCATAATTTCATTCATTCAAGAAGATGATGCCTAAGCCTACCAATTCAAGATATACATTATATAGATGAAACCCTTCACATTCTATCATCATCATTCATGAGTGTTAATTGAGAATATTCTTTCAATCATAACACAATTACATTCTAAACATGATCATAACTCTTTCATTGAGGTCACACACATATACTTCACATGATCAACCCATAAATCTAAGTTACTACAATAGATAAGGAAATTGACATTCTTCAATAACTAATCCAATATAAACATAAACAATTCAACATACTTTCATGATCAATCAATTCCCTATCACAATTCACAACTTAAGAATTTGGGGGAAACCATTGGTTCATAAGAGAAATTAACCATAATTCATCAATAATCCAACAATCCATTAAAAATTCATCATATAAAACCTTTTGAAAACGTTTTGGGATATAACCCATGCATAGACTGAAAACTAGGGTTTTTGGGGAACTTTGGAGACTTGAAATCATCTTTGAAATTGGCTCCTTGAAAGAAACTTAGTTAAGGATGAAGACTACCATAACTTTTAGGGAAGAGTTCCACAAAACTTGAGTGAAAATGGTGAGGTCTTGAGCTTGAAAGCTTGAATCCTTCACATCCAATGGAGGTTTCTAGAGAGAGAACTTTTGGAGAAGAGAGGTGGGTTCTAATTTGAGTTTTGAATAAATGACTTGAAAAAGCAGTTTAATACTTTAAAAACCCTTAAAATACATTATTAAACCAATAATAACCGTCCCCCAAGTAAACTAACTGAATTAGCAATTTACCAAACCACCCCTCATTAGGCCGAGACTTAACAGCTTTTATCGGTATGACCTACGCCCCTAGACCTATGAACCGTAGGTGGGATGACGCCCCGTCCTTTTGGTCCATGGTTTGGGGCTGTGGCTTGCCATTTGGAACCTTGACCCACGGAGTCCATCCACGAGGCGTGGATTGACCTACGGGGGCGTAGGTCCCATTCGTGAATCACCAACTTTTTACTAGCTTTTTGGTTTCTTGGGGCCTTGGGGGTTAGGCTTTAGGGTCCTTGAACTTGGGTGGTCCTTAGGAAGTCGTACCTTGAAATTTAACCCCTAAAACACTCAACCATAGCTCGGGACATCATTTTACAACCTCAAACCTCACATCAACTCAAAGACAAACTCGTTAAGCTCCAGTTTCACCTATTCATTTTCTGAGTCATTACATGTACATAAGATAATAGAAAAATACGGAAAATTTAAAACTTTTTACAATCGAAGTCATTTTCATAAAAGCAAGAGAAATTCTTCTATACTTTGTCTCAAACCATCTAATACAACTTTAGAATAAACTCTTGGGACACAGCCCATACCATAGTCTCAAAACATGAAATAAGACATAAAGGAAATGGTGGGTTTTGTCCTCGAAGCTATGAGGACTCACCAAGATCTTCAACTCCTTAGCTCCTTAGAAACCTAGCTTCAAGATAACACTCAAGTCTCCAAACCCTACATTTGTTTAGAATGTAGGCAAAGTATGTGTTAGTATAAAATGAACTAAATATGTTAGCTAGCATAATCATAAGAGCATATCATAAGGCTTAGTCAACATAAGACATAATCATATGAAATACTTCATGAAACATAAACTACACGCATAAGAGACAATATCATCAAAATAAGCAAAGTCATCAGCATAAGCATTATTTGACTCTTAGTCATTCAAACCATAATAGAGCCATTCTCAAGTAACCTCAAAAGCATACATGTGCAATGCATGAATAGCATCCCATAATACCACCCAAGCCAAGTATCCCTTTTTGGTCATACTAATAATAGCCTATATGCATGGTCAAGTCTTAAGCTTTTATACCATAAGGGAACCATACTCCTAAGTAAACTTAAAGCACACTTGAGCAATGTATGAAAGGCATCCCATAATACCCTCCACACTAAGAATAACCTTGAAGTCATCCTAGTCATACTTACCCTCCTTTGGTCTCATTATTAGCTTACTTCTTACTTCATCTAAACAAGGGAACTATCACCATTAGTCAACCCTCTCATGGAAGGCAACTCTAGCAACAATCCACCAAGCATAACTCATGTAAGACAATACTAATTAGGTAACCTTAATTCATACTTGTGGAATGCATGAATGGCATCCCATACTACCATTCATACTAAGTACTTTTTTAGGTCATCATACTCACGTTTTTTGGTTTGGAACCTAGTACCTCTCCTTAGACCTTAGAACACTATGAGGTACTCCCTTAAGCACATCTTAGTTCATTATTAGGTTGAACCCTATGATATAATTATTTTAGCATGTCTAGGTTCATTATTAACATGGACCCTATGAGATACAACCTTAAGCATGTGTAACTCCAGTTGTACTCTTTAACACAATAAGTTAATTCACTAAGCCTATCTTAGTTCCTCATTATTTCAGACACTAGGATATACTACATTAAGTACATCTTATTTCATCATGCTTGAACTCAAGGAGATGCTACTTAAAGCATAATCTTAGTTCACAAAGGTTGAACTCTAGGAGATGTTTCCTCAAGCATAATCTTAGTTTATTAAGTTTGATCTCTAGGAGATGCTCCTTCAAGCACAATCTTAGACCATTACTTGTATTGGACTCTAGGAGATGCTACATTATGCATAATCTTAGCCCATGAGGTTTGAACTCTAGAAGATGCTACATTGAGCATAATCTTAGTTCATTTCTAATCTTGTTTAATTGGGATATAGCCTTAATAGACATGAGAACATATTAACTATCACATGATCTCTTCAAGGTGTTACCCACAACGTTAAGGGTTGGTCCACCTGCCTATGGTAGAACCTAGTTGTTAGCTTAGTTGGATCAACTAACTAACTTTCCTACGGGGCACGTAGTTATGGGATACAAAGATTGCTACTAGAAACCCAAAACTTCACTAGGTGAAGGCTTCCTTTTCATGAGACACAGCTTAGGAAATCTGTACTATTCTAGGTGAGAGATCCCATGTTGGAAGCCCAAACTCAACTAGATGGGAACTTCCATCTCATTTTAATATCCACTCGGTGCTAGGCATCAATCCCACAAGATGATCATTAAATCTGTACTTTGACTCAAGTTTATGGAAAGATATCCTTGACAACCAATCCATGCTAATACCCCTTAAGACTATGTGTTAGCAACTATCACCATGACCTAGGTATGAAGGCTCTATATCCTTAGGTTCAGTTAGGTAAGAGAAGCCCTTCAACCCTAGAACCATAACTATGTGAGAAATCTTTCATGTTAAGTTAATTTTCATGCCTAACATTATGTCTAGAATTCTACATTAGACAAGAATATCTTCATGACTTAAGTGATTCTATCACTTCCTACCATATATGATTCATAAGGTGAATTAAGTAGGTAAAGATCTTTCATCACAATTCTATTTATTGGCCTTGTATTCACAGGTAGATTTTACTCTCAAAGACTTAGCATCTATAGTTAATAATATTAGCTTCACTCTAAAGCCCTAGTGATCAACATTCACAACTATGAGTCTTCATTCTCAATAACTCTACACCATAGAAACATATTATGAACCTAGATTACAAGGCATTCAATCACATTCTTCATTACTAGGTGATTCTAGCCACAATTCATCCTAAAGGTTCATTTTCAACTTTACAAGTCAAGATCCATCATAAATAATAGAGTCTAGTTCAATTCATGTCCATGTATTCCTAATCCTGAACAATTACTACACATGACATTGATTTCAGTAGATCACCTATGGACCTTCGATTTCACCTCTAATAGCATAAACCCACAAGATATCAAATTCATCAAATAAACTAGAGTTAAACATATAAATCACATAAACTCATCATAATATCATAATTTAATTCCAATACAATCATAATTAGGTATTATCCACTAGATTGGAATCGTATCTAAACCCTACCCACAATGTAGAAGGAAACCCTAGCTAGAATTTGGTTTTTACCTTCACAATTGGGGGAAAACCTAGGGGGTTCTATGGGTGTAAGAACCCATAGATCATTAAGCTAACATACCTTGATTCAAAGCCCTACAAGGCTTGCAACAATGGAGAGATTTTGACCTAGCTTCCTTCTCTTCTTCCCCTTCATCTTCTTCTTGGGTTTTCTAGAGAGAGAAATATTTTGAGAGGAAGAACTTTGGGATCTTTTGCGGTATTAGGATTAATGACTTAGTTGGGGTGGTTTATGACTCAAAATACTTTATATAGTTGTATAAAATCTATATAAAACAACCCCCACTTAAAACTAATAAAATGGAATTTACTAAACAACCCTTCCTTAGGCAGCCCACTCCCAGGCACCACGAGAGGACCTCACGTGCCGTGGTCCTTGGGCAGTGGCTAAGGATTTGTGTCTTGGCCTCCAAAAATCCAAGGAATGACCACGAGACCTCCCACGATCCGTGGTCAAGACCAAGAGTCGTGGTCCCTAGGTAGTGGCTTGGCCTCAAGGCCTTTCCTCTCTCAAACCTAAGGGGACTTCACGAGACCCCTCACAAACCGTGGTCAAGACCACTGGTCGTTAAGGTGGTCATGAACATGGGGTAGTACTTGGCTTAAAGTGTCTTGGCTTCCCTCATTCTAAGGCATCTACATGAGCCTTCCCACAAACCGTGGTCAAGACCACTGGTCGTGAAGTGGCTCGTGAAGGTAAGCCACCTTGAGGCAGCCCTTAGGGAGCTACTGTCTTGGCCTCACGAACCACACCACGAGCCGTGGTCCACACCACTGGCAATGGTAGTGGTCGTGGTCTTGAGGCAGTGTGCTCCAAGCTTGGGGCAGCCTTGGCCTTTGGCTTAGGCTTTGCTCATTTGCCTTGGCACTTGGCCTTGCAACCCTCAATTGAATCTTAAATGGTCTTCTAAACTACAGGGTGTAACACGTGCCTTGACGTTTAACCCCTAAACCCCTCATTTTAAGTGCGGGAAGTCTCATCTACGACTCTAATCCACATACATCAAACTCTAGAACCCTAGCTTGAGGCTCTAGTTTGGTCTACTAATTTCTGGGGTATTACAATATCTTCCCCTTGGGAACATTCATCCTCGAATGACATTCCTAAACACTTCTTAAGGGAAACGACTCTAGACTAGCTGCCCATCATGCATGCAACATATCTAATACACATAAACAAGGAGGAAAACTTCAACTCCCACTACACATACTCAATGCAACACAAGGAAGTAAGAGCTTCATAAACAACCCATTTATGCATGAAATTCTCATAACTAGTCATGTTCAAGGGGAACTACCATCTCCTAGTCATAACATGCTCAACATACTCTCATGGAGCTCATATGCAATTTACTCTCAAAAAGCATTCATTTAAGAAGGACTCTTTTAATTCCAAACTAAAGCATGCCCATATAATCGTCTCATGAAGTCTATATGCAACTTTATTCAAAGCACTACAACATGAGGTAAACAATGCATATGAGTCATTTCTAACAAGACCTAAGCATTTTCATAAACATGCATATTAGGAAATCATGGCAACACATAAACACACAATAACCCTACTAGATAGGCACACCATCTCCCCCTTAGGAGTAAGCCTACATAAACTCTTCTAAACATCAATACAAAATACAACTTCAAAGTCTAGCATATCAAGCCACAAAAGACCAAACAATACCGGAATCAAATAAAGCTTGAAAACATACCGGTAGCCACATAAGAAGGTCACTCTTGATCACCACTTGTTTGGAGAACTTAGAACCTATGCTTACTTGGGAGAATTGGGATTTGGGCCCCTATGAGAAGCTTGTTTGGCCTCTTTCCCTCTAGCCCTACAGATTGGACAATCTCTCTGCTTGTGACCCTCATCACCACCACCATAACAACCCTCATTTCCGGCTAGACACTGACCATAATGCTTTCTTCCACACTTGGAGCAAGTAGGCTTAAGCAACACAGATTCACTATTACTCCCTCTTTAGGGCTTAGGTTTAAACACCCTCTCTTTTTTGTAAAATTTTTGTTGGGTCCTAGGTTGACCATATCCATCAGATCTAGCATTGGAGAAATCTCCATCACCGGTCCTAGCCCTTTTTACCTCTTTATTTTTATCTTGGAGTTTCTCATCCTCCATTTGTTGGGCATACACCATAAGACGTGAGATATCTATATCATGAAGGATCATTGCCGTATGAAATTCTTTTCTCACCACCTCGGATATACCCATCACATAGCTACTCATCTCATCCCTAGAATCCGCCACCAAAGACGAAGCATACTTGGACAACTTAGTGAATTTTAGAGAATATTCTTGAACATTCATACCTCCTTGACAAAGTTTGATAAGTTCTTCTACCTTAACTTCCCTCATCTCTCACGGAAAGAACCTATAAAGAAATATTTTCTTGAACCCCTCCCAATCTATGGGACCCGCCTCTACTGGCCTATTACTCTTCCATTGAGTATACCATACTTGGGCCACATCTTTCAATTGGTAGGTAGCTAGCTCCGCTTTCTCTATAGAAGTCACCCCCATAGCATCTATTATCTTGTAAACCTCTTCCACAAAGTCTTAAGGATCTTCACCTACTTTGGAACCAAAGAACAAAGGAGGGTTCATTCTTGTGAAATCTCTCAACCTTGAAGCCACGGTGCTCACATTAGGGTTCTCATGAGTTCTAGTATCCCTATTGACTTGAGCCGTCATGGCTTGGGTCAATATTTAGAGAGCTGACCTTATTTCCACATTTGTCATAGCCTCCCTCATCATTAGGAGCTTGGGGACCTTGGGGAGGAACCTCTTGCTCCTCATTGCCTTCCTCACCTATCCTAGCATTTGCCCTTGTATTAGCCATACCCTAAAAATAATGGGCACGAATTAGAAGAAGGGCTTACTAAAGCCAAACTCTATGGCACGACTTAGAGAATGAAGAACTGAGATTTCCTAAACATCCAATCGCCTCCTATTCATAAATGTGGTGCGCTTCACATTTATGAATAAGACTCTACTAGACGTGGTTTAAGACAATCCTAGAACCATTCTAAACCTTGTGCTCTGATTACCAAGTTTGTCACGACCCAGGGGTATACCCTAGAAGTAACACGGCGTACTTGACCCCCAAGCCCTTAGCATATCATGAACATAAGATAATAGAAAAATATGGAAAATTTAAAACTTTTACAATCGAAGTCATTTTCATAAAAGAAAGCGGAAGTCTTCTATACTTTGTCTCAAACCATCTAATACAACTTTGGAATAAACTCTTGGGACATAGACCATACAATAGTCTCAAAACATGAAATAAAAACATAAAGGAAATGGTGGGTTTTGTCCTCGAAGCTATGAGGACTCACCAAGATCTTCAACTCTTTAGCTCCATAGAAACCTAGCTTCAAGATAGCACTCAAGTCTCTAACCCTACATTTGATTAGAATGTAGGCAATGTATGTGTTAGTACAAAATGTGCTAAATATGTTACCTAGCATAATCATTAAAGCATATCATAAGGGTTAGTCAACATAAGACATAATCATATGAAATACTTCATGAAACATAAACTACAAGCATAAGAGACAATATCATCATAATAAGCAAAGTCTTCAACATAAGCATCACATAAGCATTAGTTCACTCTTAGTCATCCATACCATAATAGAACCATTCTCAAGTAACCTCAAAAGCATACATGTGCAATGCATGAATAGCATCCAATAATACCACCTAAGCCAAGTATCCCTTTTTGGTCATCCTAATCATAACCTATATGCATGGTCAAGACTTAAGCTTTTCTACCATAAGGGAACCATACTCCTAAGTAACCTTAAAGCACACTTGTGCAATGTATGAAAGTCATCCCATAATACCCTCCACACTAAGAATAACCTTGAAGTTATCCTAGTCATATTTACCCTCATTTGGTCTGATTATTATATTACTTCATGTAAACAAGGGAACTATCACCTTTAGTCAATCCTCTCATGGAAGGCAACTATAGCAACAATCCACCAAGTATAAATCTTATAAGACAATACTCATTAGGTAACCTTAAGTCATACTTGTGCAATGCATGAATGGCATCCCATACTACCATTCATACTAACTACTTCTTTAGGTCATCATACTCATGCTTCTTAGTTTGGAACCTAGTACCTCTCTTTAGACCTTAAAACACTATGAGGAACTCTATTAAGCATGTCTAAGTCCATTTATACTCTTGAACACTATGAGGTACTTCACTAAGCCTATCTTAGTTCCTCATTATTTAGAACCCTAGGATATACTACATTAAGTACATCTTAGTTCATCAAGCTTGAACTCAAGGAGACGCTACTTAAAGCATAATCTTAGTTCACCAAGGTTGAACTCTAGGAGATACTTCCTCAAGCATAATCTTAGTTCATTAAGTTTGATCTCTATGAGATGCTCCTTCAAGCACAATCTTAGACCATTACTTGTATTGGACTCTAGGAGATGCTACATTATGCATAATCTTAGCCCATGAGGTTTGAACTCTAGGAGATGCTACATTGAGCATAATCTTAGTTATTTACTAATATTGTTTAATTGGGAAATAGCCTTAACCGACATGAGAACATATTAACTATCACATGATCTCTTCAAGGTGTTACCCACACCGTCAAGGGTTGGTCCACTTGCCTAAGGTAGAATCGGGTTGTTATCTTAGTTGGATCAACTAGCTAACTTTCCTACGGGGCACATAGCTATCAGATACAGAGATTGCTACTAGAAACCCAAAACTCCACTAGGGGAAGGCTTCTATCTCATGATACACACTTTGGGAAATCCGGACTATTCTAGATGAGAGATCCCATGTTGGAAGCCCAAACTCAACTAGGTGGGAACTTCCATCTCATTTCAATATCCACTCGGTGTTAGTCCTCAATCCCACAAGATAATCATTAAGTCTCTACTTTGACTCAAGTTTATGGAAATATGTCATTGACAACCAATCCATGCTAATACCCCTTTAGACCATGTGTGAGAAACTATCACCATCCATGACCTAGGTATGAAGGCTCTATAGCCTTAGGTTCAATTAGGTAAGAGATTCTCTTCAACCCTAGAACCATTACTATGTGAGAAGTCTTTCATGTTAAGTTCATCTCCATGTCTAACATCATATCTAGAATTCTACATTAGAAAAGGATACCATCATGACTTAACCGATTCTATCACTTCCTACCATCTATGATTCATAAGATGAATAAAGTAGGAAAAGATCTTTAATCATAATTCTATTCATTGGCCTTGTATTCACAGGTAGATTTTACTATCAAAGCCTTAGCATTTATAGTTAATCATATTAGCTTCACTCTAAAGCCCTAGTGATCAACATTCACAACTATGAGTCTTCATTCTCAATAACTCTACACCATAGAAACATATTATGAACCTAGATTACAAGGCATTCAATCACATTATTCATTACTACGTGATTCTAGCCACAATTCATCCTAAAGGTTCAATTTCAAATTTACAAGTCAAGATCCATCATATATAATAGAGTCTAGTTCATTTCATGTCCATGTTTTTCTAATCTTTAACAATTACTACACATGACATTGATTTAGGAAGATCACCTATGGACCTTCAATTTCACCTCTTATGGCATAAACCCACAAGATATCAAATTCATCAAATAAACTACGGATAACCATCGAAATCACATAAATTCATCATAATATCATAATTCAATGCCAATACAATCATAACTAGGTATTATCCACTATATTGGAATCATACCTAAACCCTACCCAGAATGTAGAAGGAAACTCTAGCTAGAATTGTGTTTTTGCCTTCACAATTGGGGGAAAACCTAGGGGGCTCTATGGGTGGAATAACCCATAGATGATTAATCTAACATACATTTATTCAAATCCCTACTAAGCTTGCAACAATGGAGGTGTTTCGACCTAGCTTCATTCTCTTCTTCTTGGGTTTTCTAGATAGAGAAATATTTTGAGAGGAAGAACTTTGGGATCTTTTGGGGTTTTGGGATTAATGACTTAGTTGGCGTGGTTAATGACTTAAAATACTTCATGTGTATAAAATCCATATAAAACGACTGCAACTTAAAACTAATAAAAAAGGAATTTACTAAACAACCCCTCCTTAGGCAGCACACTCACAAACACCACGAGAGGACCGCAAGAGCCATGGTCCTACCCGTGGTCCTTGGGAAGTGGCTAAGGCTTTGTGTCTTTGCCTCAAAAAATCCAATGAATGACCATGAGACCTCCCACGATCCGTGGTCAAGACCACGAGTCATGGTGATGGTCGTGGTCCCTAGGCAGTGGCTTGGCCTCAATGCCTTGCCTCCCTTAAACCTAAAGGGACTTCATGAGACCCCTCACGAACCATGGTCAAGACCACTGGTCGTGAAGGTGGTCATGAACTTGGGGCATTACTTTGCTTAAAGTGTCTTGGCTTCTCTCATTCTAAGGCATCTTCACGAGCCTTCCCACGAACCATGGTCAAGACCATTGGTCGTGAAGTTGCTCGTGAAGGTAAGCCACTTTGAGTTATCCCTTAGGGAGCTACTGCCTTTGCCTCACGAACAACACCACGAGCCATGGTGGTTGTCATAGTCTTGAGGCAGTGTGCTCCAAGCTGTGGGCAGCCTTGGCCTTTGGCTTTGGCTTTGCCCTTTTGCCTTGGCACTTTCCCTTGCAACCCTCAATTGAATCTTAAATGGTCTTCTAAACTAGGGGGTGTAACATGTGCCTTGATGTTTAACCCCTAAACCCCTCATTCTATGTAAGGGAAGTCTCATCTACGACTCTAATCCACATACATCAAACTCTAGAACCCTCGCTTGAGGCTCTAGTTTGGTCTACTAGTTTCCAGGGTATTACATATTTAGTTACTTGTTGTATGCTCTGCTTATTACTTAATCTTGTGTCATCTTTTTAGCACAGGCGGTCTTTTCCTACTCAATACTCTTTTTGGTACTCATACTATACTTCTACCCCGTGTAGATTTCATTTGAGTTATCGTCATTGATTTGGAGTCATGTGGAGCAATTTGGAATTTCACATCTTAGGGTAAGCTCCAGGTGCCGGAGCTACCAATTTCCGTTTGCTTTGGCTAGCCTCAGTATTTATATTGTATTCAAAGACAATCAATACTTTGTTGTTTTCTTGTAAAACCCTTGTACTATTATGTTGGATTAGATGCTCAACTACTGACTAATGTCAGGTCTTGGGACGGTTCCTGGTATTTTATTTTAGTTGATTACCCTCTTTCTTATGTTAGATTAGATGCTCAACTACTGACTAATGTCAGGTCTTGGGATGGTTCCTAGTATTGTATTTTAGTTTATTACCCTATTTCTCTTGTTGTAAGATTTGTGCTTTTATTATTGACTTACAATTGGTAGTCTGTTTCTTATGGCCATGGGCTAACGATAGGCTTACCTACTGGTAGGGTGTAGTAGATGTCATCATGACCTAAGAAATCGGGTTGTAACACATATGTAGCCCTAAGCTTCCTGAACAACCCAAGCTTTGAATCACTTCATTTGGAGCCAAACCTAGAGAGAAATCACAATTTTAGCCTCTTCTTTGTGAACGTGGTGGGTCCTGCAAACACGGTCCATGTGAATGCAGTGAAGACCCCGCAATCGTGCCTGATGGAGAATTGGCGCACCTGCAAATCCGGAAAGGGACCCCGTGAATGTGGCAGTCATGCTTCCTTGTCTCGACAAATGCAGCCCATGGCCCACAAATTTGAATGCCATTTTTGGCATGCACCAGCTGATGCATATCAGCAAGTTTTGGTAACTTTCAAATCTCCGACGAGGTGTTCGGAATTCATTCAAAACCCTGCACAAGAAAAAGAGATATGCTACACCATAAAATTCTATATTGCAAACTCAACGGAGCAGTTGAAACTTCCATAGATGTCGTCCCAATAAAAAGTGGGTCCCACACCCAAACTCCAATTTAAGCAAAAATCAACAAAGGTTTAAGCAAAAATCAACAAAGGGGCTTGAAATTAGCCCGTAAACCTTAGATCCACACTAAGGGTCATTATAGACCAAATTCAACATTTAAGAGCTAACCAAGCTGACATAATTATTATCCAAGCACGTTTACCAAAATTGTTGACCAAGTTTATCAAATATAGGTCAAAACATAAAAGTTAAAATGTCTAATTGCACAAACTGGCACTGAAAGCCTTGGGAGCCATGCCGACCATGTCACTAGCCTAAAATGACCCTATCGGAGCTGAGGAAACCGTCATAATGGGATTTTGAGGTTTTTCCTGAAATTTTGATCAAAATCAACCGTTCAAGGTTCAATAGCTCAAAAACACAAAAAATTGCATAAAACCCAAATGAACGACCAGGTGACCAAACTATCAGTCCCAGCAAGTCATAAATTATTTGAGATCGCTACAGAGATGCTCTAAACAATGAAAATAAGGCATAAACACATAAATGACTTGGAGGGTCATTACATATTTTATGAGTTAAGAGTATTATTTTTTGAGTCATACACATAAAGAATTATTAATAATTCCATTAGATTTACTTTGGACTTACACCTTTTGAGTTGTTATATTTTTATCCATGTACTACAAATATCATTTAAGTACAAAAAATTAAGAAGTTTTAAGCTTTAGTGTTTCAAAGGATAAACATTTAGCAATATTACTCACTTAAATATGTGGATAACTAATGTTTTTAGATTATTTTTTTTGTGTACGTATGATGTTTGCGTAATCAAGACACAACTTCTGATGCAAGCGTCTACGATCGTACAATAGTTTAGTAACCCAACCAAGGGTTGGGATCGAGTCCCAAGGGAGTGGTTTTGAGAATTAATAGAAAAATAAAATTTAGTTCTAACTAGTCGTAGCTAAAGACATTAATGATTAAAAACATTGTAAATTAAAAGGAGGACACAAGAGTGTCAATTAACAAATGGGGGTTTTGTCACAAATAAGTAAAATAGCAAAATAAACAAGGGTTTCTAAGTAATGAGAGGAGATCCTTGGGATGTGATGGGAATACGGGTTAAGCTAGATTAACAACTTCCGTTGCAAGTGTCTACGATCGTACAATAGTTTAGTAACCCAACCAAGGGTTGGGGTCGAGTCCCAAGGGAGTGGTTTTGAGAATTAATAGAAAAATAAAATTTATTTCTAACTAGTCGTAGCTAAAGTCATTAACGATTAAAAATATTGTAAATTAAAAGGGGGACACAAGAGTGTCAATTAACAAATGAGGGTTTTGTCACAAATAAGTAAAAAAACGCAAAATAAACAAGGGTTTCTAAGTGATGAGAGGGGATCCTTGGGATGTGACGGGAATACAGGTTAAGCTAGATTATTTGGTACATGCTTTCGATAGAGGATTCATAGAATAATTGTGATTAGGCTAGAGTTTAAGGGAGATAAGCTCTGTCTCGAGCAACTTACCCCGTTTCAAATGCGTTCCTCTTGGACACCCACTTTCCGCATGAAGAACAACCTACGCCTTAAGCCACTAACTCGCTCGAGCTGAGTGTGTGGACATAGGACCTAGGGTTCACTCTCTCGAGCTGAACCTCATGATGACCCACTCACATTGGCCATCAATCTAGTGGTCTTACTTTTACGACCTCTCTCTCGAGCAAGCCGAAAACACATAAATAAACTTGTATTTTCCACTACAAATTCATTAAATTCATCCACAACCACTAAATGATGACATTTAAACTACGAATAGACTATCAACAAGCAAGACCCAACAATTATCTTAACCCATATTCGCTAAATCAAACCCAAAGAATTGGGGGTTTTAGCCACACATGTATAAGAGATAGAAATTTATACCAAATTGAGCTTGAATTCAACTAGGTATGAACATTTAAGTCTTGATATAGACCAAAATTGAAGAATCCAAAAGACCCAAATCCAAATCTTGAAGATGAAACCCTTTGGAACTTCACATTTTCAAAACCCTTTCAAACTTAGAGAAAAATTATCAAAAAGTACTATTCTATATGAAAATTATAATAATTGTTCAACTCCTAAAACTACAACTCTAACTAGTATATATAGCTTTCACAGATTTGTGTTGCAGCGGATCATTCGGCGTCATTAGTCGGAATCTCTGATCAATTTGGCGATTCACCTTTTGGTGTAGTTCATCGTCGTCTTGCACCATCTTTCAGCATCGTCGTGCTCTGGGTCATAGGGCAACATGGTACTGCTTCGCAAAACTACTCGGCGATATGTCGACTTCTCCCTTTTTCCACCAACTTGATCCTTTCCTTCAGGGCTCAGCACACTGGAACAAAAGGTGAAGTAGGACCCTTCGGCAACTCGCCAAGTGGACTCGGCGATCCTCAGGCCTTCATTTCTTCATTCATTTTAGCCTTTTCGTTCCTTTTTGCGACGTAGTGTCCATGCTTTCCTTCAAACATCAAATACCTGAAACTTAAGGGTTTTCATCAGATATTGAGATAAAATAAGCATTTGAGGACACAATTTCTATTAAAATATAGCCCTAAATGAGTCTAATTTGTGGGCTCATCAACACCCCCAACCTAAATTTTTGCTTGTCCTCAAGCAAACTCAAGTTCAGTCGTTCAAAAAGGGTGTCTCAAACAGTGCTACACAAGACTCAATCATGAATGCACACAACAAGACTCAATTTACTTATGCAAAGATCAAATGTGTACTTAAAGATTCAAATTGTGACACACCATTACCAAAGATTCTCAAGCTCGCAATACTTGCTTCAAATGCAAGTTCAAGCTCAACAAAAGCCTTTGAATGCCCTCACACAAATGATGATTCCGTCAAAATAGCATTTGAATACACAGTTAAAATAAAACCCTAATCAAACACTAAATCAAAATAGTATTCAGCTAGTAAAGATCTAACTTTTTCTCAAAATAAATAGTAAGTAAGCTTTCCGAGCAACGTCAGTAATGGAAGATCGTAGAGAAAAGGAAGAAGAACTAGAGATTAGAATAGGAAGAAGATCGTAGAGATTAATTTTGGAAGAAGAATGAGGGTCAATTAGGTTCATAAAAGGTAAAGGTAAAGTTTTATGACACGTGTCAATTTGTGAGTCATGTAAAGTCATGGGGTCCACTAATATATACGTGGACAGCGCGTGTATACAAATATTTTTTATAAATCTGGTTTATGTGGACACATTAGCATCTGAGGTGAACTAATATAAAAAATAAAAAAAAGGTTCAGGGGGGTAATAGGACCCCCGCAAAGGTTAAGTGTGTAGTTGAAAATATGGCTAAAGCTTGAGGGGGAATTTGACCCTTTTCTCTTTATTTTTACATACATATCTATTAAAATATAATTATTATCATGACTATATTATCATATTATACGTAAAAGTGAAAATCTATTTTTGAAATAGTGAATTTAACATCAAAACTAATAATTCAATGGGCTAAATTGATGCCCATTATTTTAGCAAAATTAGGAAGAAACTCCGTCATTTGAGGGTAAAAGAATAAAAAAAAAAACAATGAATAAATATCTTACCCAAATAATATGTCTTTTTCATATATATTTAATATTATTGTCTCTTCCACAACTTTTTGTCACTTTTAACTCATAAAATCGTAAGGAAAAATACAAGTGTGAGAATTGATGAATGATTTGCTACAATTTGTTCACCAACTCTTTCTTATGAGGTACCTCGAATTTCGTTGAGTTTCGATCTTAATCAATTTTTTGTAAATAACACTTGAGATTTTTTATGAAGAAGAAGAGTTGAGAACTTAAAGAAGTTGTAGTGTAAAAGTGTGAGGAAACCCTTCTATTTATATCTACCAAATAGTAGTATGAATAGGTTTTTATTGTGCCTTGTCCGAAAATTCACGACCTTTCGAAAAAGTCACTGCTTATCGGAAAAGTCACAACCCTTTGAAAAAGGCACAACTCATCAGAAAAGGCACAACCCTTTACAAAAGTCACAACCCTTTCGAAAAAATCACAACCCTTCGGAAAAGTCACAACTCATTGAAATTGTCACAACCCGTCAAAAAATTCACAACCCTTTGGAAAAGTCGCAACTTATTGAAGAAGTCACAATCATTTAATTTGAAAAGGTATCTACTTTAGATATAATAAAATTATTAACTTAATAAACAAAATAAATTGAGTATTTTTAATTGGGGGTGTTATAGTAATTGAACATTCAAGTTTGGGAGTTCATGCTTTTAAGGTAGTATAGATAGATATAAAAGATAGATAGATAGATAGATATAGATTACGGTAAAACTCGAGTTATAATATGGTATATCCTTCTATATATTTAGTGTCCCTTCATATACATGCTTTTAACACAACGCACTTGGCTGAGGGTTATTAATCACTTCATATACAAACATGATGATCCCACCCCGAAAAACTGATTTTTAATCACTGCATTTTTTGCTTTCACGTTCTTTACTCTTATGGGAAGTTTGTATCTTAAAATAGTGTATTTTTTGTAGTTGGTGAACTTGCAAATTCAAAACCAAGGGTAGAAGAGCAGACTGTTTTGTTCACTATTTCCAATAAGAAACAGAGATAAAGAAAATTCTGGGTATAATGAAAGTTTTACAATTTTATGAAATTATAAAAAAGGGGGGAAATAATTAGTTTGCTTATTTTGATAAGACCTTCTGAAAAAATCTACATTGAGGATGAGGTCAAAGTCATACACTACAAAAAAACTACTTTTAGGGTGTGTTTGGTATGAAGGAAAATGTTTTCCTGGAAAACAAGTTGATTTTTTACTTATTTTCTTATGTTTGGTTGGTGAGTAGAAAATATTTTCCGGAAAAAGATTTTTAGTGTTTGATTTATGAATGAAAAATATTTTTGAGAAATATCTTTTATTTTTACTAGAGTAGAAAATAATTTTTGAAATTGAAAATATTTTTTAAAAACAAATTTAATTTTTTTGGAGGGTGGGGGGTTGGTAGAGGGTGGGTGAGGGGGGGGCGTCGAGGGTAGGAATGAAAAATTGAAATTTTGAAGTTGAAAATATTTTTTTTAAAACAAACTTAAAGTCTTTTTTGGGGGGGTGGGGCTGGTGGGGGGGGGGGGGAAGCGGGGTTCGAGGGTTGGAGTGAAAAAATAAAATTTTTGAAGTTGAAAATATTTTTTAAAAACAAACTTAAAAAAAAATTGGGATTGGGGGGGGGGGGTGCTGGTAGGGGTGAAAAAAATGAATTTTTGAAATTGAAAATATTTTTGAAAAACAAACTTAAAATTATATTTTGGAGGTTGTGGGAGGGGGGTGGTAGGGGTGGGTGGGTGGAGGGTTGAGGGTAGGGTGAAAAAATGAAATTTTGAAATTGAAAATATTTTTTAAAAATAAACTTAAATTTTTTTTGGGGGGGAAGGGGGGTGGGGTCAAGGGTAGGGTGAAAAAATGAAATTGTAAAGTTGAAAATATTTTTTAAAAACAAACTTAAATTATTTTTTCTTTGGAGGGGGGGAGTGGTAGGGAGGTGGGGTGGTGTGGGGGGTTCGAGGGTAGGGTGAAAAAGTGAAATTTTGAAGTTGAAAATATTTAAAAAAAAACAAACTTAAATTATATTTTTTGGGGGTAGGGGTGGTGAGTAGGGGGTGGGTGGGTTGGAGGAGGGGGGTCGATTGTAGGGGTGAAAAAATAAAATTTTGAAGAAAATATTTTTTAAAAACAAACTCAATTTTTTTTGGGGGGGAGGAGGGTGGCCGGGGAGGGACAGTGGGTGATCGAGGAGATCGGGATGAAAAAATAAAAAATTGAAGTTGAAAATATTTTTTTAAAACAAAATTAAAAACAATAAAAAAATTGATAGGAGGGGTAAAAAAATAAAAAATTGAAATTAGAAATATCTTTTTAAAACATTTTTTAATATTTTTTTTGGAGGGGGTGGGGATAGGTGTGAGGGTGGGTAAAAAAATTGAAATTTAAAACAAAACTTTAAAATTATTGTTTTTTTCTGGGGAGGGGGGGTGGTTGGGGGCTGGTTTGAGGGTAGAGACAAAATAAATTAATTTTTTCAACAAAAAAGTAATTGTAATTTGAAGTTGGAAGAGTGTTTTGGAAAATGTTTTCCTTAAGTTTTGAAGGGAAATCATTTTCCTTAAATTTGAGGAAAATAAGTTGATTTGGAAAACATTTTCCAAAACATTTAACCCAACCAAACATGAGAAAATTGGAAAACATTTTCTTCATACCAAACACACCCTTAGAGTCAATAAATATATACATTAACAAAGAGTGCTAAAGTTTTTACTAATTGTCATTAGACTCAATGTCGCTATAGACTTTTGAAACATTTATGAAGAGTGCTAATTGACGCTAAAAATACATATTTAGCAGTAATTAAGCTATTGTTGTTAATTAAATACCGCTAAATATCATTTTTGGTGTTGTGATAGCAGAAAGCATTAAGTCTATAACCATAAGATGAAGAAAGGCAAGCTTAGATCTTACTAATCCAAAATTTCCTTAGGTAGAATATGGAAAGAGTAGAGTTGTTGGAGAGTAAGCAAAAGAGTGCTTGGTGAAACAGTTTCAACTGTTATGTTTTTAACCTCTTGACTATAAATTATGTCTCAAGTGCTCTTAATCCCTAAACACTTTATGCCTTAATTTGGTTCTGAAGTGGGAAATTACCTATCTTTCACAGAAAAAGCTTCTCTGGAAAAATTTACATAGTTGTTTTGGCTTGCTTTAAGATTCTTTTTCAATGAAGGTGGTCTGTTATTAGAGATCTTCACTTGTTTTGCTTTGCTTGATGTAATCTGTGCATATTTGGAAAACATGATTCGTACTTTAATTATTCTAACATGGTTCACACTTGCTTCAAATAAGGTAATTAGTTAGTTGCAACAAAACTGACAACAAAGTTAGTCTATCATCATCTTATATCGTCTCACTTCTAGATCTTAAATCTCATAGTACTTGACTGTATTTAAATATTTGCAAATAAAGTTGTTAATTTTTACTCATAAATTGATTTCCTCCTTCAAAGCCCTAAATCTGTAGGTTTCCATGCTTGAAGGCCAGGGAAATTGGCTATATTATTTGTGTTATGACATTTTTATCTCACAAACTCTTTAGCCATCACGACCAAGGGGTACACCCTAGACGTGACATGACATACAAAACCACTAGAGGCCTCAAATATGTCACTTAGCTTTCATCGTTAAGATAATAGAAAAACGGTAAAATTTAGAACTCTTTTCAACACAATCAAAGTTTTATAAAACAAAGCGGAAGTCTCATACAACTTGTCTCAAAACTATCTAATACAAAAGAGTTATTGGGACACAACCCATACAATAATGTTCAAAACATGAAATGAAAAGACACAAGGAAATGTTGGTCAAATCCTCGAATGCTATGGGGACTCACCAATCTTCAAGCCTTGCTTCTACTAAGATCCTAGCCACGGGGAAGAGAGTGTGGAACGTCGGACCCTATATTTGGATAAGAAATGTAGGCAAGAGTATGCGTTAGTAAAAGAATGTACTAAATATGATAGTTTGCATAAACATCTACATTAACATAAGAGTTAGACAATATAAATCATAAGCATAATCAATGCACAATAATAGATAAAACAACATGTAAGGAATAATTCTCAAGTAACCTCAAAGCATACTTAGACAAGACATGTGTAATCCTCCACTAGTCTTACTCATTATAGTAGGAAACCTTAGCAATCATCCAAGCTCATCACCTATCATTCTCATCTTTAGCTTATCTTTTATAGACATGGAGAATCACATCCTTGTCTTCCTATAAAGGCTAATGGGTAGTCTCCTCTTGTCTTGCTTATATGGTCATGGATACTCGCCTCCATGTCCATCTTATGGGATCACAGTTATTCGCCTCCATACCCAACATCATATGACATGGGTATTCGCCTCCACATCATTTCATTACAAGATTCGGGTATTCACCTCCACATCTTTCAATAAGGGATCATGGGTAATCGCCTCCATGTCCAACATTAGGGAATAAGGGTAGTCACCTCTTACTCTCTTTTAAAGAATATGGGGAATCGCCTCATAGCCTTCTCAATTAGAGGTTAAGGGTAATCGCCTCTGGCCTCATCAATTTCTAAGTCTTTTAGCCTAGATTCATTTTAGGTAAGAAATCCTTTCAACCTAGAATCATTTAATGTGAGAAAACCTTTCACATTCATAACATAAGCAATTCATGTGGGAACTATCCCTTCCACAACAATTACATCAATATTCAACAATTGATAACATAAGTTTTACTCTCAAAGCACTATACCTCATAATCATCATATATGCTTCAATCCCAAAGCAATCAATATCATAATCATCTCATAAGCTTCAATATCAAAGCAATTCTAATGTATCTCATCAATCCTACAAGAATACATCTAAACACACAAATTCTCCTTTCATGTCATCAAATCCAATTATATCAATTTTTCAACCTAGAAACATGGGTTAATCATGGGTACATGTAAATTCATCCTGAAAACATATAATCCAATCAATTCAACCATAAACAATCATAACCCAATCAATTGGATCAACATTCATCAAGACCCATAATATTAGAAAAAAACCCTATTCAAATTGGGGAATTTCTACTTTTCAATTGGGGAATCTTCTTGGGAACTCCGTGGATGAAAGAATTCCATGGATGAAAAACCATCATACCTTACTAACAAAGCCCACAAATGCTTAAGGATTGGAGGGTTGACCTTGATCCTAGCTTGAACTACTTCTTCTTCTTCAAGTTCTAGAGAGAGAAATATTTGAGAGAAGAACTTTGGGATTTCTCTTGGGTTTTGGAAATAATGACTTGAATGGGTGAGTTTTGGGATTAAAATCACATATATAGGGGACCTAGGCTTGGCTAAAACGACATAGTGTTAGTATAATTAAAACCAGAAAAGACCCAAAAGCCCCCAACTTTTAGTGAATTGCCCTATCACCACGTGAGGCTCCACGAGTTGTGGTGGCTCTCACTAGCCGTGGTGCCATCCGTGGTCTTGGACCAGTAGCTTGACAAACCACCCCTAAACCGCTCTCAACCTAACTTATGACTACGCCCTCTCCAACGGCCCGTGGTGGCCTTCACGAGCCGTCTAGTGGCTCGTAGGGAGGGTCTCATTTTGGGCAGACTTGGAGGGCTCACTGCCTCACCTCCACGAGTGTCACCACGACCTGTGGTGACCACCACGAGCCGTCTTGGTGCTCATGGGAGGTGGCCTTCCCTTGGTCACTCACTGCCTAGGTCCATGGGCACCACCACGAACCATGGTGCCCTTCACGGCCAGTGTGGACCTTCGTGGAGGGTACCAAGGTCAATTTATCTAGCCCTTTACTTGGTACTTAACCCCTAGCTTAGCCTACTAGATACCAAGGTGTTACATTAGTATCTCTCATTATACCCGTTGAAAGTCAGAGCCTTTCCAAAAAATTCAACAGAAAGAGTTCTTGCCATATTCCTAATAGTTAGTACTAGGAAAGTTCTTCTGAGATTCATTAGCAGACGTGGAGATGATGTGAAAATTCTTTTGGTAATTTCTTTTCCTTGAATGTTTTTTATTGAATAAACTTTGGAGCCTTTAATTCACAAAGAAAAATCTTCTTTATTTCAAGTTCCACAAATACTATCAACTCTAATAAATAAGGAGGTTTATTAAAGATATAATTTTCATACTTAAACCAGCCGCAAAACAAAGTTGTCCCATATTGTTGGCCTTAAACTGAATTCGAGCCTCCTAATATTCCAGCTTATCAGGGTTGACATAACCATGTATCTCTGTGGCATATATGTAACACCCCGGAAACTAGTAGACTACAAACTAGAGCTAAACGTATAGGTTAACGTCAAGGAAAGAGGGCAAGAGCCAAGGAAGAAGGGCAGGGCCAAGGCAAGGGGCCAAGGGTTGCCCAAAATTGGTCAAGCCACTGCCCACCATAACCATGAGGGTCCTCACCAACCATGGTGGCCACCACGACCCGTGGTGCCACCCATAGTGGTGAGGCAGTAGCCCAAAAAACTGCCCCAAGGAAGGCTCCCCTTCACGAGCCACTTCACGGTCCGTGGGAAGGCTCGTGGGGTTTCCTTCACCTTGTGGGGGCTTGTGTAAATTAGCATAGCTACTGGTCAAGGGACCACGGGCACCTTCACGGGCGGTGGTGCCCTTGATGGGTCGTGAGCTTGGTCGTGAGGCCTGAGCACCCCATTTTAAAGTGAGGGTTATTTTAGGTAATTCCTTTTTAAGTTAGTATTAAGTGAGTTCGTTTTCTATAGTTTTAATACACCTATATAAGCCTTTTAAATTCATTAACCAACCCATTCACTTCATTATTTCCCAAAACCCAAAAGAGTTCATCTTATCCAAAATTTCTCTTTCTAGAACTTCAAGGAAGAAGAAGAATGAAGTTGGAGCTAGGGTTCAAGAAGCTAGGTTTTCTTCTCAAATTCATTGGAATTCTTCACCAAGGTATGGTAGCTCTTCATCCATGGGTAGCCTTCACCCATGGAGCCCCTTCAAAAACCCCTATTTCAAAGTAAGAAATCCCAAAAGCTAGGGTTTGACTTCAATCTCATGGATTCCTTTCATATTCATTTTTTAATGATTGAATTATGTTTGTTTATGGACATATTGATGATTTTATAAGATCTTAAGTTGAATTCCTCAAGAATCCATGAATTCCCCTATTTTCCCAATTTGGATCTTAAAGTTTGGGTATTGATTGATGCAAGAAGAATATAATAGAATTATGCTTTTAGTAATTGATCTATTTGAATTATGTTATCATCCATGCCTAATGTAGTAATTCTAGATGTGTTTATGGAATATGATCTATGGTCCTTGAAGGGAAATGTATGAGAATTATGCATGATTATGAAATTTATGTATATGCTTTATGAACACATGAGAGTAAAGTGATTATGATTATTATCTTGTTGTCTATTGTTGAAAGGCTATTCTCAATTACACACCTATGAATGATGAGGACATGTTGTGAAAAGTTTTCTCACAATATGATGGTTCTTAGGTTGAAAGGCTATTCTCACCTATTGAATCTAGGAGCTATCTTATGAATGATGTTGGATTGAGCGTTGATATATTCTTCCATAAAAAATAACTCAAGTAGTGATATGATAAGTACTCCGTGGGGATTAATGCTTAGCACTGAGTGGATATTGATATGAGATGAAGCCCTCACGTGAGTTGAGGTAGGGTTTCTAGTAGCAATCTCTTGAGATGGATGCCCATACGTGAGTTGAGGTGGGGTATCTAGTAGCGATTTCCTTGTCCAATAACTATGTGCCCTCATAGGTTTTTATGTAGTGGATCCACCTAAGCTAAGTTAATGGTTCTACCTTAGGCAAGTAGGACACCCTTTTTGGTGTGGGTAACATCGGATACCATGTTTAGCTCCGTGGTCTATGTCGGTTAAGGCTTACCCCCACAATGAATGATTATGAATTATGGCTTCTCAAGAAGCTCTACTTCGTGTGGGTGGGAGTATGGGATCTCATTCAAGCATTGCACAAGTAGAATTTGAGAGTAGTTATGGTGTGTTCCTTTTATGTTATGATGGTTGAAGAAATAAAGTATGCTTAATGTGGATTGTTGCTATGAGTTGTTTTCCTTGATATGACTTATTAAAGGTGAATGCTTCCTCGTCTATGAGTATTAACTAAGGATGAGATTAAAGAATGGTGAGTATGGTTATGGTGGCCTAAAAGTGGTACTTAGTATGGATGGAATTATGGGATCTTATTCATGCATTGCACAAGTATGACTTAGGGTTACTCATGAGATGGTTCTATTATGCTATGGTGATATATATGTTGAATATGCTTATGACTTATTATGCTTTTACACTAAAGTTCATGATGATTCTCAAACTTAGTAAAGTGCATGATTTTCAACTAAAATGTCCTTTTTAGCATGTGTTCATGATTTTATGCATGGCTATCATACTTGGTACATACCAATATTTTCCTACATTTTCCACAAGTGTAAGGTCCAGAGTTTGAGGTGATCTTCATTTGGTTCAAACTTGGATTCGACTATTCTCCTAACTTGTGGTGAGTCCTCATGAATCGAGGACGGATGTGTCATTGTAGTTTCATTTCAGTAGTTCCATTTTCGGATTATGTTGAAAGGATTGTGACCCTATTTTGATTCAAGTATTGTAATAGATGGATATAATGAGACAAGTCTAGATTTCCGCTTGCTTTTATAAAAGACTTCGATGGTATGGATTAAAGTTTTAAAATTTTGGCATCATTTCTTTTTATCTTATGTTATTATATGCTATGGGGCTTGTATGAGACCTTTCAGGGTTGAGTATGTCTTGTTACATCGAAGGGGTACCCCTAGGTCGTGACAATATAAGTATGTCAAAAATTACATTTTATTTTGAACAATTTTTCAGGTTTTTATAAAAAGATGTACTGCAGGGTTTAATCCAGCAGAGGAGGACCTACCCCTTTCTAGGAACATCATTACTATCTCATCTAGATTCTTTTCGAGGCAATCCATATATTTCGACAAATCAAAATTATTCAACTCTTAATTATTGCCTAAAGTGGTTTTACCTTCAAAGAATTCCAACAAATATGATACTAGCCTTTTCCTTACCTTTATCTATAATCCCATAAAATACCCGGTAAAGCATTTGCACAGTTTACTTTGAATTCTTTGTTGGTTTGACTAAGAAATCAGGCAAAAAAAAACATGATGATGCTTTATAAAGGTTCTAAAAACTCTTAGCACCATTTAAACAGTTTGGCAAAACTTTGTAAATGAAAGAGGTCTCATGTTGTTTAATATGTTTATGCTGCAAGTTAAAATAAAGAATAAGTTAGTCAAATATATATCTCTTCTTGGAATGGGTAAAGCAAAGACAATAAGAAGGGTAGCAAAGTTTGGCAAATTATTTCTAATTAGAGATGTCTCAATCGATGCAATGTGAAAGCCTTAATTTTAATATTCTCTCTGGCGTATATTCTGAGACATCATTGAATAGAAAGGATCATACATTATTACAACAAACTAACAGAGATGAGTGTGTGTATTGTCGGTAACTCTATCAAGTACACAACAAATTCAATAAAATGTGAGCCAATTAGGGTAGTTCGTCCGCGCAAAGTGCAAAAATTAACCTAATTCAAATAAAATACTAAATTGATCTAATATTATATCAATAAAATATTTTAAAATTTGTGTCTAACAATTAGTGGTCGTGATGACTATGGATGTGGATTGGGAGTGTCAATTTGGGATGGTATTTAATGATGATATTGATTATGGATAGTAACTTATGGTATATTGGTTGAAATTAACACTGGTTAATTGTGAACTTTTGTGGTGGTGGCTGATAATTAGTAGTGGAATGATACTGATAGCTAATGTTGGTGGACATGTGTGATTGATGATGACGATTAACAATATATAATGGTGACTGATGGTGAAAAATATTGATAATGATTATAGTGGATGGAATAATGGTTGGTGTTGGTGATTGAAAGTGATGGCTAATGGTGATGATGATTGATTCTGGTGCTTGATGGTAGTGGTGGTTGGGCTGAGGATGTTGGTTGTAGACGATCGCTGGTTGTAGTTGTGGCTAAAATGATGGTTCTGGATGGTGGGTGAAAGTAGATGGAGTATCAGTCAACTGCTATCTAATTTGTAGAAATTTTTAAATAAACATCGTGATGATATTATGACTTTGTTATAGATCTTAAAACAAACAAACTTAATAACTGATATTTGAATGATTAAAATTGTAATTTTAATTGAATACAAATAAATAAGGCATAAATAATAATGTAATAACAATTTTATTCAATATAAAATCTTTTAATAGAAGGTAAAAATAATTATAGTATATTTCTTACCAGGAAGACAAGGGCTAAAATATTATTCTAGCACAATGGCATTAGACTGTTATAACGGGTCAATATGTCAGAAAAACATAATGGGATCATTGACTTTAGTTATCTTAATAAAAGTTAAAAAGAACAATCGAAAAACATTTTTGAGTGAATATTATCTTTGTTTTTGTAGTATTTAATAGTATGTCTTTTAATCAAACAATGCTACAAATTATGTACCAAATGTAAATACTCAATCAACTGAACACTATAATTATGAAAAAGAATTATCTCAATATCTACCAATATATACTCTTTAACTTAGAATAAAATTAAAATACTTTTGGAATGACTTTTAATAAGTGCACGTCAAATGTACACGGTTTAATAATATTTATACAACTTTTAAAGTTTTATATAATATTGAGTTACGGTACAGGCGCAAAGCCCATAATCTAAAATAATAGTTATATAAATCAATATGCCTTTAATTTATTATAATAAATTTTCATATTATATTTGAACTATTTTAATCTATTATCTATTGTACTTAATAATATACCATCCATACAATAATTTATTTATATGTATTTATTACTAACTGAAGTGGTACACACGTGCAGAGAATGTTTACTTAACTAGTATTTTTTTAAGGGATAATTATACAGAATGACAAACTTATAATCTAAAATAAATGGAGTAGCTATTGTTTGATTTAATTACGCTTTGTAGCAAACGTTTGTCAGTCGCCTCTCTCCCTCCAAATTCTCGCTCGCTCGCTCCCTCTGTGCTCGCCTCTCTCGCTTTATACAACAAAATTGTATAAATTGCATTTCTGTTTGTATAAAGCGAAAGAAATTGTATATACACATGCAAATACATATATATTCGTTTTATACACTTATAATTATATAATACGAATATTACCCTGCCCAGTTCTCTTTTGTCTTTCTCTCTTTCTCGTTTTATACAAACACAGAATATACAAATATAATGTATAATTCATGTTTGTATAATGTATAATTTATGTTTGTATAAAACAAAAGAGAGAGCGATTTTTGATATACAAATATTTTTGTCAACGATTTATAGAAACGAGAGGCTAACAACAATTTATACAAATGGCCTGCCAGCGAAATTATACAAATCTGAAGAGGAGCCAATGAATTATACAATTGCTTCTTTTTGTATATATGTATAGCGAAATAGACATAGTTTTCAATTGTATATGTATAGCGAATTATACATATATATGTTTGCTATGGATCGCAATTATGCAAACTTTGTTTTAACATACAAATATAATTTTTTTATCTGCTATATGTGAAAGTTGCTCTTTTTTTAAAAGATTAAGTGAGTCCCTTGTTGGAATACCTCCAGTTCCATATTAGTTTATTAATAGTCTTATTCAGTTCATTTATTTGTATTGGGCTTGACCCACATATGTAATTATGTATTGGGTCCATTGTATGTACACGACCCATATATTGTAGTCTATAACGTTGTAATATAGTTCTAGAAAAGAAAATTTGAATAAAAAATATTCTCTCCCCTTTCTAAATGTCGGTGCAACCCTAGCATTTCGTCTTCTATGATCTTAATTTTTTAGGTTCTCTAATTAGAATCGTCTGAGTTACACTGTACTTCTCAAGACCGTTACTTCATCCGGCATTGAAGAATCTCGGTATCATCTTTTCTCAAAGTTTTTGTCTCTCTTAGGGTTTCTGCAAACATGACTTCCACTAAGGAAATTCTTACTCCTCTCTTTAATCCTAATGATTACACTCATTTGTGTCATCCTCTATAGGTTCACACCACTGACCTCCTAGGGTCTTCTTTGGTCACTGATGATGTGATGGCACCTCTTATGGTAGTTGGCGTAGGTCCATCTTAATTTCTCTTTTTGTTAGGAATAAACTTGATTTCATCCATGGTACTTCTTAGAGACCTCCTCCAAACTCTCCACTCCTTCGACAATGGTAGCGACGCAATGATTTAGTTTTCGCATGGCTCATTAATTTCATCACTAAGGAATCGAAGTGCCATCTACTTTGAGTTTGCAAAGGATATTTGGAGGGAATTAGAGAATAGATATGGGAGGGTTGGTGCTGCTAGAGTTTTTTAGCTCAAAAAGACTTGGATCATACCTCTCATGGTTCTTCTACATTGCTTCCTATTTCAATAGAATTAAACAACTTTAGGAGGAGTTAGGGTCTATTTCTCGACACTATAGAACTAGGTGCACTTGTGGAGGTAATCTTAAGTCTAAGGAGGAACAAAGGGTGTATCAGTTTCTAATGGGACTTAATGAAACATACCTCCACGTCATGGATGATCTCATGATGAACCATATCCCTTCCATAGACACAATCTACAATATTCTTCTAAGCGATGAGAAACTATGACATCTCTCTACTACTTTTCATTTCATATCAGAAGCCACTTTTTCCAATGTAGATGCTTCTACTTCGTATAACAATGTGGGTTCTAAACATCAACTATACACTTCTGGACCCTCCAAACAACATTAAACTCCTCCCACTACTGGGCCTTCTAAGCAATCATAATCTTCCAATGGTCAAATTCTCGACTTCAACAGTACTCTCCCAGAATTGACTTTGACCCAAGATTATCTCTTTTCTGCAAGTATTGCAAGAAGTCTGGTCATACCATTGAAAAGTGTCATGGTCTTATTGGCTACCTTGCCTTTTTTAAGTTCACGAAGAACTCTAGTCTAAGGAAAGTTGCTGCAAATGTTGTTGACAATCTTTGTAGCGGCACATCTCCTTTTTAGTTGCTAGATTTTGACCAAGATTCAAATGTATTTGGGATATGCAGGGACCAACACTCTCAACTTCTGCTATTGTTGCAGAATACTCACATTCATACCGACACTTCCCACTCTCTCATGGCTTTTGGACACTCTAGGGTAGGTTAGTCACCCATAGTGTTTTACTTAAATCTTATATGTTCTCACAAGTGAATTGTTCTGTTTGGATTATAAATGCTAGCGCTTCTGGTCAAATGACATTTCAAAAATCACTCTTTTTATTCAATCTCTCTCTGTTCCTTGTCTTGTCTCTCTTCCCAATAGGTATAAATCTGAGGTCACTAACACTAGTTCTTTAACTTAATTACGAATATTTACAATATTGGATAGAAGCTATGGAAGATATAAAACTATTAGAACAATTAATGAAGGAAAATTTATATATGTACCAAAGAACCGAAGATATGTTATATCTAGAATATATCATAAATAATATTAATGAAATGTTTAGATTAAAACAATTATCAGAAGAATATTACAACAAATATTATTACATATTACCATGAATTTAGTACTACCTAAAAGTAATATTAAAGAGATATCAAAATTAAGACACTTAGTAAAAAGATATTATAATAAAATCTTGAAAATAAGTTACTCACCTACCACACTACCATCTACCACACTACCACTTTCATAATCTTGACTGCTGGCGGACGTATAACTATCGTCCGCAGTCAACCTTACTTCGGTACAAAGGATTGATGTGTCACGTTCCTAACCATAGGATTGCTCCACTAGAAAGGTCGGGCATTCATTACTACGTATATAATTACCAGCATCTCCGCTTTCCCTGCTCTGATATAAGTTGAAATTCTCAAAGTTGAGAGTAAAGTATAAGTAAAATGTCAGAGATTGCCTCCTCTTCTAGGGTCACTCTCTTCATTTATTCAATGCCTTGGAAGTAATAAAAACTGATAAGAATGTTATTGCAGATTACTTATCAAGATAAAGCTACTCAGACTGAGACTGAGGAAGAAGATACAATTGAAAAACTACTCAAAGCCATTACTACACTTTGTATAAAAGTGGACAGTATGGACAACGAGATACAAAAGCTAAAGACTAATGAAGATAATCTGAAGTCTAAAGCTAGTCAGCAGCATGACTATAAAAATGCGGAGCTACGTCAACCGGAAGACGGAAAAAACCCAGAGTTGATCTGGGGTTGCGGTTTAAATAGGTTTGAATTTTGTGGATGTTTTCAATATAGGTTCGTGTGATGTAATTATATGTCTTTTTCTCATTTTGATTTTGTAAACTATCTGCGTATGTAGATGTTTGTGGTTCTATGGATACATGTCTAGGTGTCCTTTGGGTAAATGGTTTTGCAAATAGCTGGTTTAAGTTAGCATTTTTATGTTGTTTATCGCTAACTTGTTTGCTTGTACCTGCAGCTGTATTTAAACAAACGTTATGGGTTTTAAGGAGTTTCCCATCGTCTCCTTTTAGCTCTGGGTTTTTTCCGTCTTCCGGTTGACGTAGCTCCGCATTTTTATAGTCATGCTGCTGACTAGCTTTAGACTTCAGATTATCTTCATTAGTCTTTAGCTTTTGTATCTCGTTGTCCATACTGTCCACTTTTATACAAAGTGTAGTAATGGCTTTGAGTAGTTTTTCAATTGTATCTTCTTCCTCAGTCTCAGTCTGAGTAGCTTTGTCTTGATAAGTAATCTGCAATAACATTCTTATCAGTTTTTATTACTTCAATTGTAAATGTAAAATTTAATATATTTAATACCAATCTCCTTATTTCTTTTGTTGTTACCGAATCTTGTATTTTTCTTGTTAGCCACCATTTTACTTGTGTATTATCTGTCCTTATAATAAATTTGTTATATACAATATATGGTTCAAATGATAATAAACACTTATATACTGAGTATAATTCTTTTCTATTTATTTCCCATTTTATTTATGTATTATTAAATGTTCCTGAATAATAGGCAATGATGTTCTATCGTAGTGTCATCATACCTGTATTTTAATATTCCTCCATAACTTTTTTCACTCGCATCTGATTCTATTATATAAGTAAATTTTTTGTTTTCATCTGGAAAATATAACTTAGGTAAGTTTTTACATAATGATTTTACCTTTTGTATTTGTATTTGGTCTTTTTTATCAAACTGGTATTCTATATCTTTCTTTAATTTTTGTTGTAATGGTTTTAAATTCTCTGCTAATTTTGGTATGTATTCTCTTACTTGATTTACTAGTCCTAAGAACGATTGTAATTTCTTTTTTGTGTCTAGTTGTTCATTTGAGTTAATTATTTTTTGTACTATATGTGTTTGCATTTTTATTCCGTTTTTATCAATTTGTATTCCTAAGAATTCTATTTGATTTTTCATTATATCAGCTTTCTTTTTACTTAGACTTATACCTGAATATTCTATTATGTGTATAAATTTTTCTAATAATCTTATATGTTCATCTTGTGTTTTGGAATATAATAATATATCATCAATGTACATTACACAATTTTCTATTTGTTTAAAGTAATTGTCCATAAAGTGTTGATATCTACCTGGTGCGTTTTTATATCCAAATGGTAATACATTCCATTCATAAAATCCTTGTGGTACAGTGAATGCTGTTAGTTTTTTAGATTCTTCTTCTAGTTTTAAATCCTGATTTACAATCAAATTTGCTAAAATAATTATATCCTTGTATTTGTCTTATCTTTAGTATTTTATTTGGTATTGGATAATTATATGTTTTAGTTTTTGCATTTAAATTTCTATAATCAATAACCATTCTACTTTTTCCTCTTTTTTGTTCACTATGTTTATTTACGATAAATGCCGGGCTTGTATGCTTACTATTGCTTTCTTGTATATATCCTTTTTCTAGTAATTCATCTATATGTATCTTAAACTCGGTTAAATCATTAAAATTATACTTTAATGGTTTTTGGGTTATTATACTGTTATTATCAATTAGCTCAATTTTTACTTTTGTTTTATGTTTTTCCCATCCTTGTAAAGGATCCTCACTATATAATAATTCTAACTTATCTTGAATTATTTTTACTTTATCTATAGAGAATATAATTAATTCTATTTTAGGGTCTTCTTCTTTTATATTTTCTAATTTTTGTGTAATTTTTTCACTTCCTTTTATCCATTCTGTTGTTTTTCGTTTTTTATTATTTACTCTTTTTGCTCCTATTTTTTGTTTACACGGTGTTGTAAACCACCAGTGTGTCTTTGTTATTACATGTGGGTATAATTTTTCTAAAAATGGCATTCCTAATAGCATATCTTTTGTAGTTAATTCAAAGTTATATATTTCTTCTATAGTTAATATTTTATCCCATATTTGCACTTTTATATTTTTTGCCTTATATGTGATCATGCTTCCTTCATTATTAAATCCTGTTACTACTATCGGTGTTTTTAATTTTTCCCACTTATCTTCTGGTAAACAATTGTATTTACATATATTAGCTTCTGCTCCCGTATCTATCATTGGTGTATAATATCGGTTGTAATATCCTTCTATTATTATCTTTGCAAGTATATATATTTTCATATTTTTATTATACTAAAGTCCTTTTTATTATTACTCTTTTATTTTCATAATTTATTGTTAACTGTTTATCTTCTAGATTATATGGTTTTACTTGTTCTAGCCATTTTATTCCTAACATGATATTTTCATTTCCTTGATATATTTTGAATTTTATTACTATTGGTACTCCTCCGATGATTATTTCCTTTTCCGTAGTTTCTTCGGTATACATTAATGCTTTTGGTAGTTCGGAGCATGATTGTTCAATAGTTATTATTTCATCTTCCGTTACTAATTCTCTTGTAATATAGTTTTCTTCTCGTCCTGTATCTATTAATATTAAATATTTTCGTTGTTCCATTATTCCGGTTATGTAGTAATGATATGGTTTTATATCTTCTTCTATTGATTTTTGTGGGGTTTTATCTATTCTCCTTGAGGTACTCATTTTTGATGATGTTTGGGGTATCTCATCGTTTATTCTTTTCGATGTGCTTAGTCTTTCTTTTACTATTTCTAAATCTTCTTCTATATCAATTTCATTATAACTATAATCGTTTTTATCTATGACTGTAACTATTCTTTCAAAGGGATCTTCTATTTTTATTTTATCTATTTTATTTTTTGCTGTTATTTTGTGTTTTGTTGTTAGAACATATAAGTTTTTACATCTAGCTGTAAATATTTTACTTCCTGGGGCTAGTTCTATTCCTGACATTCTCCAATATAATACTAATGATTTATCTATATTTCTGTCATTTATTGCTACTGAGTAATTAGCACTTATTATAAATTTAAATTTTTGGTATATGAGGTTACCTCTTACTGCACTTATTACACTTTTTTCTATGGGTTGTATAATTCTATCATCCGCTAAGTATATTTCTATGGGTGTATCTATTCCTTCTCTAAAACATGCTTTTATTAATATTTCTGTTCCTCCTAAATGTACATATTTTATTGGATTTTTAGCCTTAATATCTTGTATTTCTTTATTTATTATTCGTTTATTTATTATTGGTATTTTGGCCTTTCCTCTAGTATATTTGCAATCTATGATATGTTCTCTTTGACTTACTACATAATATTCTTCTTTTTGTCGTTTAAACCAGTTTCTTACTGTTGGTATTTCGAATATTTTTGCTACGCTTAGGTCTAATTCTTTTCCTTTTATTTGTTCAAATATACTATTATCAAATATTATTTTTTGTTCTAAATATTCTTCGTCTTGATGCTTTTCTTTATTTATCGTTTGTATATCTGCTTCAGTCATTTGTTATATTATAGGATTCATTATCTGATTCTATTTCTATGTCATTATCTATTTCATTTTCCGATAATTCATATATACTATCATTGCTTTCTAATTCATAATCTACATATTCTATTTGTGTATATTTTTCATCGTCTATTATTATTTCTGATATTTGTTTTTTCTTTGGATTTTTAGGTAATTTACAATCTCTAGCTATATGTCCTAATTTTCCACAATTATAACAAGTACATTCCGTTAGTTTTCTTTTTGGTCTATATGGTCTTTTGGTTTTGTAATTTTTTACGTAGTACCTTCTTCTTGGTTTTTTATATTTGTATTTTGATCTATATTTTTTAGTATATTTCTTTCTATTTTTATAATACCTATCCGTACAACCAAATTGGGGTGCTGTTTTATTTTTGCAACATGCTAAGTTTTTTACTAATATTTTTTCCATCTTTATTTCTTCTTTATGTTTTTCACATAGTTCCATAAACCATCGTTGCAAGAATTTTATTCTAGCTCCTAAGGTATCTGTTAATTCTGCTTCATTCCAACTTTTTATTACTTTTGAATTAAAAGGTTCTGGTAATTTTGTAAAATATAATTTTCTTATTTCTTTACTTTCTTCTATGCTATATGTTCCTTTATAATAATATTCTCTAAATGCACATGTATATTCATCTATGTAACACATATTACATATTGCTAATTTTGTCATTAGATTTCGATTTATGATTTTTTCTTTATTTTGTTCTTCTACCTCTGTTGTCATATTACTAAATTCATTTCTTATAGCTATTTCATATTTATATAGTATTTCCATGGTTGTAGTGGCTATTCCACCATCAAATTTTTTATTATTTCTTAAAGTTGTTAAGCTTTCATTTGTTAAATTTTGTAGCCATAATTTTACTGTTCCTATAAGTGTTCTTTCTATGTATCCTGGTGCCTCTGCTATTACTATCTTGTTATCTATTAATTGTTTTGATATGTATCCTACCCATAATTGGATTGTTTTATTTATGTCTGCTACACAGTCTAAATCTAAAAATTCATGTTGTCCAGTTATTGGTTTAGGCGTCCATTTTTTATTTAATCTTTTATCCCATGTAGTTTTTTCTTTATCATACTGTTCATAATTTTCATTATAATATTTTGGATTAAAATTTTTTGGGTTTTTTACTCCTGATGTGCTAGGTTTTTCGCCTATGTCTACGTCTTCTGTATTTACTTCTAAATTCTTTGTATTATCTATGTTTGCTAAAAGTTCCGTATATGTTTCGCTTGTTTCCGAATGTTGTTCTAGATCATCATCGTTTATTTCGTCAATTCTTATTTCGGGTAGATTATCTTGGTTATTTTCTTCTTTTTCTCCTAATTCATCTCGTAATTGCAATTTTTCTTTAAATTCAATTATCTCATTTTTTAATTTCGTTTTTTGTTCTTTTTCTTTTTGTTTAATTTCATACATTTCTTTTAATATTGCTAGCTCTTTTTCTAGCTCTATTATTTTAGTATTTTTTACTTCTTCTAATTGTTGTACTTCCTTTTTTGCTTGTTGTTTTATTTTTTCAATTTCCGTTCTTCTATCTATTTCTTCATTTTCTTTTGTTATTCTTACCATAGCAGTTAAACTATCTTCTAGTTTTACCGTTTCTTTTTCTAACATTAAACTTATATTGTCACCTATTTTCTTATATCTTCTTCCTAGATTAGAAAATATTATCTTTATTTTTAATCCGTCATAATTTTCATATGTTTTTTCATCTATTGCGTATTCTTCTTTATTCATTTATAAATTATGTTGTAGTTTATATTCTAAGTTATTTATTTGTATTTTTAAGTATTGAATATATTTATATTCTATTTTAGATATATTATTTATTAATTGATCTAATTTTTCATTATCAGTCTTTGTGATATTTTACACAATGTCCTATCTATTCCACAACTTTCAATATAATCTCATATATGTGCATCAATTAGTCATACCATTTGATGCCATTGATCTGTTTTCTAGAACCTTGTGTCAATGGCAGGGCCCTTCTCTTAAGAAGCCTCTAGTTCTTAGTAGACTTGACAATGGATTGTACAATTTGGAAATTCTTGCATCCATCCCTCTCTCTTTCAAATGTATTTCTAATTATGTTGTTTCCTCTACTGATGTTTCTGCTTGTAATGTTGCTCTGATTTCTGATTCTCTTATTACTACTTCATTTGATAGTAAGTCTGTTAATACCATCAATAAAATGGATGTTTTTTGGCATTTCCGACTAGGGAATTTGCCTTTCTAGGATGAAGAACATTATTGTTGTCAATTCTTCTCTTTCCCTTAAATAGTCCTTCCTTTAATAACTTTCCCTTTGGCTTGGACAACTAGGCTACTTTTTTCTCGTAGTGTCGTACTCTTCTCCACACCTTTTTAGTTGATCCACATGACACATGGGCCTATACCATTCCCTTAATTCTACTTGAGCTAGATAAGTTTTGACAATTGTAGATGACTACTCCAGGGCCACATGGACCCGTATGATGGTAGCTAAGAGAAATGTATTTGACTTGCTCAAGGCCTTCATTGCCATGGTCCACATTCAGTTTCACATCTCTATCCAGATTGTAAGGAGTGATAATGCACTGGAGTTAGGATCTAGCACCTCTGGTTCTCAGTTTTGTTTTTTGCCAAATGGATCTTCCATCAATATTCTTCTCCTCACACCCCTAAATTTGGCAAATCTTGTTTTTTCTGGACCTCAACCCTCAACTCAGCAATCTATTGCATCAGTTGCGCGATCAACTCATTTTGTTCGGCAATAGAAGGCCGGACTATAGCAACTTTGGTCTGGCCAATCTCTTCACTGTTGTCAACCATTGTGGCTTTTAGTAGACTTCGGTTAGGGAAGAAATCTTTAGAAGCATTGGATCTTGTAAAGTAAGGATGTTCGACCAACTTATCAACACAGGTTAGTTCTAAATACATGACAAATGAAAAATAACTTAAAAGGTAAACGTGTTAATGCCTGAAGGTGATAAATAGTACAAGATATCACACATAAGTGTAAATACATAAGAGTTATTGCATTCGGATATAAACTGGCCCACCAGAATAGAGAAATAGCTAAATAGACAGGAATTTGTCTACTTGACTTTGGGATTAGTGAATCAAAGATGTCCACTTGAGTCGAGACTAAGTCAATTGTATCTTTCATTATCGTACTTTTGATTTTTGATTGAGATGTAACTCTAATTTCTCCAAAAAAAAAAAAGGGATCGAGCCTTGAAAGGCTGCCTACGTATCTCACGAGGGAGAATTCAGATCCTACGTAGTTCGACCCACTTGAATCTCTTTTGATTTGAGATGGCGAATTTCTTTCTCATATGAGAGAGTAAGACTTGAAAAATGAAGTTTGAATTTTGTTGGGAAACTAAAGACTCGAAGAGTATTTTGACGCACTTTGGATAGTGACTTGATATTTGTGCTTAGGATTTTCTAGAAAATTTCCAAAAAGAGTCGGCTAGAACATCTCCAAATAAAGTAACATAATCACACAAGCAGTTATAACAGTTATTGCGCATTTTAAACAAATATGTAACCTTTTTGTGTCAGGGTAGGCCTAATGATTTGAGGGATGTATACATCATTTGAAACATTTCATTACCCCAAAACCCAAATTTATACAAGATTTACAAATAAACTGAATGGGATACATAATGGGGAATATGGGATACAAATAATCAGTCTCACGCAGGGGTACAATCCTAAACTATGCTTCCATGGAAGGTCCTTCGTCCTTGATTTCTTGTCGTCTCTGGATGCCCACACTTTGGATGTAATAGTAGCTTGTACAACCCCTTCTTCGACTAGAACAACCTATTAGAATCCCAACCCCCAAGGAACAATGATTTTCAAACAACGTATATGTCCTTCAAATTTAAACACATAAGTATGATCGTCTGTTTAGGTCGGGGAACATTTTGGACTCAAGGTGGTCTTTCTAATGGGCCGAACACGCCTTGGTGTTGGGTCATCTTAGTTCAAATGCGCTAAAACGGATTTGGTTTTGCTCTACGCTAATTGACTAAGAGTTGGTTTAAATAAGACTTGGTTACCCGAGTTGGACAAACTGATAACAACAAGGTTAAGGGAGATCACAAATAGAGAATTAAATATTAGAATGCGGAAGCACAAAGAAAAGAAACAAAAAAAACTAAATAAAGATATGGGAAATTCGAAGGAAAGATCCACGAATTTCCAAAGATTAGATGTTCTAAGGCCTTGAAAAGATCCAAGTAACAACGTATAGATTTATGGAAGAAATCTAACGCCTTTACTTGAGAAAACGAATCAAAACGATAGATTCGGATCTTGACCGCTTTATGAGTAACTAAAGACAATAATTAGTATGTAGAAACTAATCACCTTCTAAAGAATACCAAAAAGAAACCAAAGATATCACAAGAAGAAGTTACTTTATACCTTAAACTATGAAACTAGTAAAGGTTTAAAGATAAATTCTCAAAGAACAAGTCACAAAGGTTCAAAGAACTCTCTCAAATATTCTTAATATCAATCTAAATTGTCTTTAATGAATGAAAAGGACTCCTATATATAGGAGAAGGGAAAAACGTCCAAGAAGCCAAACCCTAAAAAAAACAATTACAAGGAATCCTACTCTAGAAAGGAAATAAAGTAACCTAACTAGGAACAAATTTAGTACTTCTAGGAAAGCATTAAATGGTACTTAGGAGACCATAAATAGACTAAGGAAAATATTAATAACCTATATATAAATAAATAAATAAGGTAAATCCCAACTAGGAAAAGAATCTTGACAATCTTGGAAAGTTTGACTAGTCTTCTCTCAAAACTTGGACAGAAAGCAACTCTTGTTGTGGCTGATTCTTGGACTCTTCTTGACCTTTTTTGCACGAAATTGGACCTTAAAATTCCTCATCTTGGGCTTGAATTTGGGCCACCAAATAATTGTAGCATTTGGACAATTCCTCTCCCTTGGGCTTGAGCTCTTCTTCCCCAATAAGAAACCTTTGGATCAGCGATTGAAGCCCATTGAGCTTATCATTGAACTCCTTGGTTTGAGATCTTGTTATGGGCCTCCTTGGAGTTTCTAAAGCGTCATCCTTGTCCTTCAATGGAGTAGAGCTTCCTTGGATGCTATCATTCCCCTCTTCTTGAAGAGAATTCGTCCTCGAATTCAAATCTGCATCAAAATGGGAAAGATCAGAAACATTAAAAGTAGCACTAACTTGGAACTCACCAGGAAGATCAAGTTTATAAGCATTGTCTCCAATCCTTTCAAGGACTTTGTATGGCCCACTTCCTCTAGGATCTAGTTTGGTCTTTCTTTTGGAAGGAAATCTTTCCTTTCGCATATGCACCCAAACCAAGTCACCAGGTTTAAAAACAACATATTTTCTGCCCTTATTCCTTCGCAATGCAACTTCCTTGTTCTTCTTTTCAATTGCAAGCCTTGTTTGTTCATGAATTTTCTTCATCATATCAGCCTTCTTCTTACCATCAAGATTAGCAAAATCATTAGTAGGCAAAGGCAATAAATCAAGGGGGGTAAGGGGGTTGAATCCATATACAACTTCAAAAGGAGTCTTACCAGTAGAAGAATGGAAGGTCCTATTATAAGCAAATTCTACAATAGGTAAGTAATCTTCCCAAGAAGTCAACTTTCCTTTCAAAATAGCCCTCAACATGTTCCCTAAAGTTCTATTAACCACTTCCGTTTGCCCGTCCGTTTGTGGGTGACAAGATGTAGAAAATAGCAATTTAGTTCCCAACTTTCCCCAAAGAATTCTCCAAAAGTGACTTAAGAACTTGGCATCCCTATCGCTAACAATAGTTCTAGGTATTCCATGCAATTTAACCACTTCCTTTACAAACAAGTCAGCCACATGAGATGCATCATTAGTCTTTTTACATGGGATAAAACGAGCCATTTTAGAAAATCTATCTACTACCACAAATATACTATCCTTACCATACTTAGTCCTTGGCAGCCCCAATATGAAATCCATAGAAATATCAATCCAAGGGGAATTAGAAACAGGTAAAGGAGTATAAAGACCATGCGGCAATGTTCTAGACTTAGCCTGTTTACATTCAAGACAATAAGAACACACTTTTTCAACATCCTTTCTCATGCTAGGCCAATAAAAATGTTCAGAAAGTATTTCCAGTGTTTTGGGTACACCAAAATGTCCCATTAGCCCTCCACAATGTGCTTCCCTAACAAATAGTTCACGCAACGAGCAGTTAGGAACACATAATTTATTTTCCTTGAATAGAAATTCATCTTGAAGATTAAATTTCTCAAAAGGACCTAACTTACATTCAGCAAAAATCTCACCAAAATCAGAATCATTAGCATAGAGGAACTTGATTTGGTCAAAACCCAATAACTTTGAAGTAAGAGTAGAGATCAAAACATACCTTCTTGAGAGTGCATCAGCAACCACATTCTCCTTTCCTTGTTTGTAAGCAATTACATAAGGAAAAGTTTCAATAAACTCTACCCATTTAGCATGCCTACGACTAAGTTTACCTTGGCTCTTCAAGTATTTTAATGACTCATGATCAGTCTTGACCACAAATTCTCGAGGCCACAAGTAGTGCTGCCATGTAGCTAACGCCCTCACCAAGGCATATAGCTCTTTATCATAAGTTGAGTAGTTCAATGTTGCTCCACTTAGCTTTTCACTAAAGTAGGCAATTGGCTTGGAGTCTTGCATCAAAACTGCACCTATGCCCTTACCAGAGGCATCACACTCAACTTCAAAAGACTTAGAAAAATCAGGCAATTGCAAAAGAGGCGCAGAACACAATTTATCCTTCAGCAAGTTAAATGCATCATCTTGTTCCTTTCCCCATGTAAAAACCTTATCTTTTTTTATAACTTCAGTTAAAGGAGCAGCAATGGTGCTAAAGTCTCGCACAAACCTCCTATAAAAACTAGCAAGTCCATGAAAACTCCTAACTTCAGTTACACTATTAGGTTTAGGCCATTCTTTTATTGCCTTGATTTTCTCATCATCTACTTCAACTCCCTTAGAACTGACCACAAACCCTAAGAAAACCACACGATCCACACAGAAAGTACACTTTTTGAGATTAGCAAATAAGCGCTGATTTCTAAGAACTTCAAAAACTTGTTTTAAGTGCTCTAGGTGTTCATCCAGATTTTGAGAAAAGATCAAGATGTCATCAAAATACACCACAATAAATTTTCCATGGAAATCTTTAAAAACATGATTCATTAGTCTCATAAAAGTGCTTGGTGCATTAGTCAAGCCAAAGGGCATAACTAACCACTCATAAAGTCCATATTTGGTCTTAAAAGCAGTTTTCCATTCATCTCCAGGATTCATACGAATCTGATGGTAACCACTCTTTAGATCAATTTTAGAAAAGATTTTGGAACCATACAGTTGGTCCAACATGTCATCAAGACGAGGGATAGGATGGCGATACTTTACCGTTATCTTGTTGATGGCTCGACAATCTACACACATCCTCCATGTTCCATCCTTTTTGGGGACCAATAGGACTGGAACAGAGCATGGGCTCATACTCTCTCGAACAAATCCCTTTACAAGCAATTCTTCAACTTGCCGTTGTAATTCTTTGGTCTCTTCAGGATTGCTCCTATAGGCAGGCCTATTAGGAAGTTGAGACCCAGGCACAAAGTCTATTTGGTGCTCAATCCCTCTCAAAGGTGGCAATCCCTTTGGAGTGTCATCAGGAAAAACATCTTCAAAATTCTGCAAAAGAGAAGAAACACTATTTGGCAAAGAAGGAGTTAGTTGTTCAAAATTAATCAATACTTCTTTGTAAGTAAGTAGTATTATGGGCAGTCCCTCTCTCCTAGCATTCAAACACTCTTTGGCTTTTATATAAAGGCTCTCATTTTTCTTTTCCTTAGCCTCTTTCCTCTCACCAAAACATTTTATTTTTTTACTCACACCCTCTTTTACCTCTTTACTTAGATCGCTGCCCTCTCTCTCTTTCTCTCGGCCATCTCTCTTTTTTTCTATCTCTTGGCCTTTTTCTTTTCCCTCAAGCTCACTTTTTACCTCTCCCTTTTGTTTTCCCATTGTTTCCCTCAATCGTTTTTGATCTTCAAACACTTGAGAAGGAGATAATGGTGCAAGAGTATACTTCTTACCATTATGCAGAAGACTATACCTATTTTTTCTCCCATGATGAGTAGTATCCCTATCATACTGCCAAGGTCGGCCAAGTAAAACATGACATGCTTGCATTGGAACTACATCACAAAGAATCTCATCTTCATACCTACCAACATTGAATGAAATCATGCATTGTTTGTTTACTTTTACTTCTCCACAATCATTCAACCATTGGAGCCTATATGGGGTAGAGCGCTTCATGCATGCAATTCCTAGTTTATCCACCAAGTATGAACTCACCACATTTGCACAACTTCCCCCATCAATAATCATAGAATAAGTCTTCCCTTTTATCCCACACCTAGTATGAAACAAATTCTCTCTCTGCCCTTCATCAACACTACCCAAATTGATAGTCATAATTCTCCTAACCACCCCAATTATACCATCATTAGGCAGTTCCAAATCATCTTCCTCACTTACACCTTCTCCCTCTTCTTCTTCCCCCTCACTTTTTTCACTCTCATATTCTCCATTCTCTCTAAGTAGGACGTTTCTTCTACTTGGACATTCATGCATCATATGCCCCCTTCCATGACATTTGTGACATTGAATAGAACTTGAAGGTTTAGAAGATTTAGGATTAAAGGTTTTACCTCCCTCCTCAACCTTACCTTTACCTCTATCATCTTGAGGTTTGGAAGGAGCTTTCCCCTCTTGAGTTGACCATGGCTTCTTAGAGATAGTGTTTGGTCGACTTCTCCATGAGTTATTTTGCTGCTTTTTCTCAATTTGTTTTTCAACTTTTACAGACAAATCAACTAACTCATCTAAAGTTACATATTGTTGTATCTCTACTACATTAGCTATTTCTGTATTTAAACCATTTAAAAATCTAGCTATTGTAGCCTCTTCTTCCTCCATGCAGTTAGCTTGGATCATAGCCATATCCATGCTTTTGAAGTACTCATCCACCGACATGGAGCCTTGCTTCAAGCGTTGAAGGCGAGATTGTAGATCTCTTTGGAAGTATGATGGAATAAATCGCTTCCTCATTACCCTCTTCATCTCTGCCCACGTAGCAATAGGTGGTAGCTCCTCTTGCAATCTGTCCCTAGCAAGCTTTTTCCACCAAGAAGCAGCATAATCAGAAAACTCAACAATAGCAAGTTTAACTTTCTTACCCTCAGAGTAGTTATGGCAATCAAAGATGGCTTCAACTCGTCTCTCCCAATCAAGGTACAAGTCTGGATCCCTTGTCCCCTTGAAAGATGGCATCTTCATCTTTATACTATTTATATTATCATCTTCTACTCTACCTCTTTGTCCCCTCCTATCTCTTCTTTCTAGATTAAATTCAACATCAAAATCATCATTATCATATTCAGGATTTACAAAAGGGATATGGGGTACATTCCTTCTAACTTGGGGTCTAACATTATTTGGGGGTACAACATTATTCTCCCTCCTAATTGCAGCTATGGTGTCATTCTGCTCGATAATCATATCCCTCATCTCTTGAAATTGAAGGGTCCATCTCTCAAATTGTTGGTGCATAGCTTGAAAGGTGAAGTCGTTCCTTCCTTTGACCTCAGTTTCTAAACGAGCCCTTTCCTCATCACCACCTGAATTAGACATCTAAAAAAAAAAAGAATAAATGATCAAGTATCACACTTTTAATATGGCTTTTACCCTCTTTTAAACTCACCCACACTTGCCTTTTTCCACAAAAAAATCACCTTTGAACGAGAATACTTTGTAGATTTATAATTAAACCAAAACGTGTATCAAGTTCGTAGTAATAAAGTATGGAATCTTGGGGTACAAAAGAAAGTAAAGAACTAGTCCTAGAACAAGTAGGATTTAGTTGAAACAAAACGCGAATAAAAAGGAACTTATTTTAGAATTATAAGAACAAGAAAAAAAAAATTTCTCTTATTCTTAAAGGTCTAGAATCCCCTCTTCTTGCTACCTTCTTGCTTGGAAACAAATTAATGCAAAACTTGGAGAGCAAGTAATAAGTTTACTTGGAGAGCAAGTAATAAGATTTCTTGAATAGCAAGTAATAAGCTTTCTTGGGTATCAAGTAATCAAATTTCTTGGAGGACAAGTAATCAGATTTCTTTGAGAGCAAGTTATAACTTCTTTTTTTTTCTGTTCACGCAACTGTAATAATTTATTTTTATTTTTATTTTTCACGACGCTACTGTTCACGCTATTTTTTTTTTTTTTTTTTTTTTTGTTGTTGTTGTTGCTCTAAGAAGAAATCCCAAGATTTATCAAGAACGGAATCTTGATAGAACCGCTCTGATACCACTTGATAACAACAAGGTTAAGGGAGATCACAAATAGAGAATTAAATATTAGAATGCGGAAGCACAAAGAAAAGAAACAAAAAAACTAAATAAAGATATGGGAAATTCGAAGGAAAGATCCACGAATTTCCAAAGATTAGATGTTCTAAGGCCTTGAAAAGATCCAAGTAACAACGTATAGATTTATGGAAGAAATCTAACGCCTTTACTTGAGAAAACGAATCAAAACGATAGATTCGGATCTTGACCGCTTTATGAGTAACTAAAGACAATAATTAGTATGTAGAAACTAATCACCTTCTAAAGAATACCAAAAAGAAACCAAAGATATCACAAGAAGAAGTTACTTTATACCTTAAACTATGAAACTAGTAAAGGTTTAAAGATAAATTCTCAAAGAACAAGTCACAAAGGTTCAAAGAACTCTCTCAAATATTCTTAATATCAATCTAAATTGTCTTTAATGAATGAAAAGGACTCCTATATATAGGAGAAGGGAAAAACGTCCAAGAAGCCAAACCCTAAAAAAAACAATTACAAGGAATCCTACTCTAGAAAGGAAATAAAGTAACCTAACTAGGAACAAATTTAGTACTTCTAGGAAAGCATTAAATGGTACTTAGGAGACCATAAATAGACTAAGGAAAATATTAATAACCTATATATAAATAAATAAATAAGGTAAATCCCAACTAGGAAAAGAATCTTGACAATCTTGGAAAGTTTGACTAGTCTTCTCTCAAAACTTGGACAGAAAGCAACTCTTGTTGTGGCTGATTCTTGGACTCTTCTTGACCTTTTTTGCACGAAATTGGACCTTAAAATTCCTCATCTTGGGCTTGAATTTGGGCCACCAAATAATTGTAGCATTTGGACAATTCCTCTCCCTTGGGCTTGAGCTCTTCTTCCCCAATAAGAAACCTTTGGATCAGCGATTGAAGCCCATTGAGCTTATCATTGAACTCCTTGGTTTGAGATCTTGTTATGGGCCTCCTTGGAGTTTCTAAAGCGTCATCCTTGTCCTTCAATGGAGTAGAGCTTCCTTGGATGCTATCACAAACTATGGGGTGAAGTATAATAAAGGGAAAATGCATAAGTACCTCCCCAGCTTATGCCCAAAATCCCTGAGATACACCTAACCTTTACTAATGTCCTATTACCTCCCGAACTTATATTATATATAATTTTCTACCCCTTTTCGGCACTATTCTTGAAAAAATTGTCAACACGCACTAGGCCCACAAAATAGTGCCACGTAGGCCGAAAAAGGGTGGAAAATTATATATAAAATAAGTTCGGGGGGTAATAGGACCTTAGTAAAGGTTAGGTGTGTCTCAGGGATTTTGGGCATAGGCTGAAGGGTACTTATGCATTTTCCCTATAATAAACGACGTTGGATGACCACAAACCAACTATTCATTTATCACTTCTAAAGAATTCAAAGGTGCTTTTCTAAAGGACAGTCATGGAAAGCCACATAACCGCTTTTTTTTTCTAATGCAAACTATTTGCCGTTTATCGGAATCGATGCCACGAATGCAACAATTTATAATATACAAGAACTGAAACAATTAAGAAACTTAAACATATAGCCAAGTAAGTTAATTTTAAGGTTAGAACCCATTCAGTTCCCGAACAGAGTCATCACTCTGTTTTATTTTAAAATGAGATTGGTTTTAAGAGTCACCACTTAACTTTTAAAGTAAAATTAAGAAAACTATTTTTTCTAAAAGATTAAAACAGAAATCTAATGAAAATATTAAAAAGGGCGTTCGGGGTTCATATTAGTATTTCAGGAAGGATTTGAAAGCACCCGAAATACCCACTAACATGCGGTTATCCAATAATTAACTATTTGGCTAAACAGTTTTAAGAAAATACACATACTTGAATAAATAGAGATACTCAAAATATTTACTTAATTTTAAATGGTTAATTCAAAATGGCTATCTTTTGGGGCATTGATTAGGGAAACCTTAAAATTAGATAAACACACTAGCATGCAAAGTCAATTAAATAACAAAAGAGATAAGATGTGGGCCCAAGTCCGATTTCTGTCCACCTGGATCGATACTTGGGTCTAATCCTGTTTTTGAGCCTTTGGCCCAACACTTGGTACCTATCTTAGAAATCTGATTTTTTGTTGGGCCTTAGGCCCAATTCCACCTGTCCTAGAATTTAACAAGATAATAGTAAATAAGTGGGCTTAAGCCCAAAAGTAACAAAATACAACTTCTGGAATTAAGAGTGGGCAATTGACCCAATCTTTTCAATTCTCTAATCTGCTACATATTATTTCAACTTCGGTCCCTGTTCGTCGATTTTTACAGGTGGCTGACTTGAAAAGAGGGATTTGAACCTTTACAGCTCTCTCGAAATGCGAGGAAAAAGGAGTTCATGATGAACTCGAGCAGATTTCACATGCAACACAAATGAATAGAATATATAAGTAAGTATTAATCATTGATTTAATACGGGAAAATAATGATGTAAAATGCCTATGCTACTAATCAAGGGGGAAAAGAAATGGACGCAAGCGTGTTTAGACCAAAATATATGAATAGAATGTGGTATAAATCAGACCACTATTTCAACGAAAGAAGCAACCATAAACAGATAAGGCATGACTAAAAGCGCTTTTTACGTAGATAAGAATTGACCCATTATTACAATAAAGCAAATAAAATGATCAAGAGAAACCCATATGCAATCAAACATATCATTTATGCTTATATTAAATTGACATCAATAAACAGACAATTTCCAAAATAGTCAACTTTAAAAGGGAAATAACTCTAAAATGACTAACCAAACCTCAAGCTAATTGAATATGCCATATAAGTAACTATGTCTGATAACCATGCTAAGGAGAAGATAACATTACAGTTGAATCAATATTATTCACGAAAATCCATGAAGGAAATAACTAAACAGACTAGAATACCTCAAATTATTCGAAGAACAAATCAGCCTACAACACACCTAATTGCAAGCATGGAGCGGGGAAACTTGAACAAGAAAAGGCAACAGAATAATATATACGGAAGATAGCACTATTGAACAGGAACACCCAACTTAAAAGAACGATAAAGCTAAATAGCGAGTGACATTCACGGCATAGACATTTTTTACTCAAAAAAAAAACAAGGGCAAGGGAGTTATTTTAACAGCAAAGCCATCCTTAATCTAAGGAAGAGAAGCCAAACAAAAGCTTGAGAATTGAAGAAATCGGCCTGGGAGAAAATGATTCTAAAAATGAAGCTAAACAAACTGATTGAATATTTAAGACTCAACCAAGCTATAAACACAATACTCTGAAAATCAAGCTAAGGCAAAAGAGAAAAACAAGCAGCAACCGGGAGAGAAGTGATTAGACATCAGTCCTTCGGTATCCATAATCGCACATTCGAATAATTCTGAATCAAAACAAACTAAATTAAAGGAGTGTATATCTATTGGAGATCGATATGATCAGACTAAACCAGAAACAAAAACATTCAAGAACAATAAACAAAAACACCTTATGACTAACTTACGAGATACAAAGATATGCTAAGAACACATCATAAACAAAACAACATAGAAGAACTAGGAATTAAATAAAGCCAAGAAAGGATTTATCTCTTTCCGGGCAGTGAACGGAGACAAGACGAGCGAGGTGAGGACCTTTCAATACCACAAACAAAGGTTTCGATGAACTTACGTAAACAAAGAACGCACAAGAGAACTAAGCAAACTCTGTATCCTCAATCTATGCGATTTTAAAGCTTGTAAGTATTTGAATATAACTATCTCGCTAGCAATTTTATTGTATTTTCGTCCCTAATGGCAGATCATTCTTATATTTCTTCCAACCCCCAACAATGAAGATGAACACCAGCTTTTATAGAGGAGATTTTGGGCTGGAAAAGGTGGGAAATGGAGGGATTAAGATGAAATCCAAATTTGAAATTCAAAAATCTCTAAGAGTTAAGGTTGTGAGAGATGGAATAGTACTGATCTCGTACAATTCCAATGGATAGAGAACCATGGCCGTCCGATGATCAGCCAAGGACAAGGGAGGCACTGAGATTAAGACACCTGGAAGATTCTTCGTACGGAGGATGAGGACGTGGGGAGAACGACGTAGCTGGGTCGATGGACTCGGGTCGCAATTTTTTGTTGGGAATCTGTTGGGTCATGATAGAGTTTCTGGGTTTGGGTCATTTGGACTGCTGGAGTTCTGGGTTGTGCAAGGAAGAAGAACAAACAAGGGTCGCGTTGGTTTGGTCGCGTATGGTATCGCTGATTGTATTGTATTGCTGGACTGGATCGCTGAAAAGAGTATTATGGGCTGCTGAAATTAATTTGAGAAAGGGAGAAGTGGGCTGGAAATTTGAAATGAAAAGGCCCAAAAATAGGTCTTACAAAGAGTTGAAGTAAATTGATTATATTTGGCAAGAATTGTAATTAAACAATAGCCCAAATAAATTTCAAATGTGACCGAATTTATATAAATTAATTAATGAGCTTCTTACTCTTAACGAAATAAAATAATTAATTTAATTATAAACTAAATAACTTAAATTATAACCCATTGAATAATTAAACTAATTAATTAAGTGTTTAACTAAAACAAAATCTTTTTTTGAGATAATTTTCGAATATTTATAAAATATACTAATTATATACAAAATTATATAAAACATATATATTATTTAAAAATTATAAAAATTATAAAATTGATTAAAAATAACTTGAAAAATATTTTGAACTTTTTAAAAACTAATTATTTCATATCGTTTTGAAATTTAAGAAACTCGATGATAAATTTATATTATGGAGGATCAAAATTGGGTGTCAACAACTATCATATAAACCCGTTTCCCATCACCTTGTTAAATAACGAAAGTTCCTTTGATGCTTTATATGAGCATATCCCCTCTTTATACACATCTTCGGACTTTTGGTTGTCTAGCATATGCTACTGTTCCTAAAGTCCACAAGAATAAATTTGGTCAAAGATATGTTCCTCCTAGGCTACCCCTTTGCAAAGAAAGGTTACAAACTATATAATCTTCATTACAAAGTCTATTTTATTTTCTAGAGATGTTCGTTTCCATGAAACCATCTTTCCTTTTTCTATTCAACAACCCCCTCCCTCCATTGTTTTTCCTCCCATTTATTTCTCTGAGGACTTCCCTTCAATCTGCCCCTATTCCACCATTTTTTCCTTCCCTCCTTTTATCCCAACCTTCCCTTCGTTCCTCATATTCTATCCCAACACGTGTTTCTTCCAGACCTCGCGTCACACCACACCATCTTATCATAAGGCCTTATTCATATGCTCCTTGTTTAGTTCTTCCCCTTATCCTTGCTCCTCATCTATTTCCTTGCAGTATTCCATAACTGAGCAGCTAGTGTTTGAGCCCTACACTTATAGTTAGGCAACCTCTATCACTGCTTTGCAAAAGGCTATGAGCCTAATTTTTCTGCTTTGGTAGCCAATTCCACTTGGGAGATTATTGAGCTTCCTTCTGGTAAAAATCCCATTGGCTGCAAATGGGTTTACAAGATAAAATATAAGGCCGGTGGTGTTGCTGAATGATTCAAAGCTCGGCTAGTTATGAGGGGACACCCAAGTTGAAGGTGTTAATTTCTATGAAACTTTTTCTCCAGTTGTAAAAATGACCACTATCAAATCCATGTTGTTGTCGCTGTCAAAAAATAGTGGCCCTTGTTCCAGTTAGATGTTAACAATACTTTGCATGGTTACCTTGATGAGGAGATCTATGTGAGGCTTCCTCCTAGCTATTCTGTTTCTGTCTCTACTACCTCTCCTCCTCTCGTCTATAAGCTCCAAAAGTCTTTATATGTGTTGCGCCAAGCCACTCGACGATGGTATGCCAAGCTACCCCAAGCATTTCTTCTAGGGGTTACACTCATTCCTTGAATGACTACTCCTTTACTAGAGTTTCTGGTGGGTCCATTGTTGTGGCGGTTGTGTATATGGATGACATAATTCTCATCGGCATTGACGTTGCCAAGATTTCCTCCTTGAAATAGGATCTGGAGTGCCAATTCAAAATAAAGGATCTGGGTGCTCTCAATTATTTTATGGGCATTGAGGTCTTATATTACTTCACCAAAGGAAATTCATTCATGATCTCTTTCTCGCTCTTCATTGTTCTTATGTCTCCCCTATGGTGTACCCTCACAAAATGAATGTCAAACTCCGCCTCCATGAGGGTGATCCTTTGACCATGCCCGAGGAGTATCGCTCCCTGATTGGCAAGCTGAAATTTCTTACAGACTAGGCCTGACATCTTCTTTGTTGTTTAACGCCTCAATCAATTCATGCAGTACCTTTGTGTTCCGCACTTGACTTCCGCATTACATTTGTTACGTTATGTCAGAGGGACCCCTGATCATGGCATTTGTTTTTACTCCAACCCTAATACTTCCATCTCTATCTATTGTGACAGTGATTAGGTTGCTTGCTCTGTTAGTCTATTTTTGGTTTTGTGTGTTGTTGGGTTGTTGCCTCATTTCTTGGAAGCCTAAGAAACAGTCCATCATGTCCTTATCATCTGCTAAGGCTGAATATCGCTCTCTTAGCAAAGTTGTTGTTTCGCTTACTTGGTTATCTCGCCTTTTGTCTGATTTTGGCATCACATGATCTTCTATCCCGGTACATTGTGACAATCAGGCTACTATTCATATTGCCCGAAATCTTGTTTTCTATGAGTGTAGCAATCACATTGAGTTGGTCTGTCATTTTTTTCACACGAAGATGACTAATGGTCTCATCTGTCTCCTCCATAGTCCTACTACTTCTGAGTTGGTGGACATTTTCACCAAGGTCTTACATGGTCCTGCTCTCATCATGGTTTTCTTCCCAAGGTAGGGGTGCTAAGATCCCTCCAACTTTAAGAGGGGGGGGGGGGTGTTGGAATACCTCCAGTTCCAGATTAGTCCATTAATTTTCATATAAAGTATATAAACCCCAACAATTTGGGTGCTAATCACATCCTATCACGAAAGTTTTCCAAATTACAATAATCCTGAATTTTTAAAAACTCACGGATACATTGCTCCTTCGCTTGATATATAGCAAACAATACATGAGTTATGTATCATATTCATAGTTATCTATCAAATACATACCTATAAACCAGATTCATATGTTTGAAATAATTAAGGTTATGTATCTGCAATAACATTTGTACCTAATACATTGTACGCAAAAAATATTGTAATGTATCTTATAGAAGTGGAGTGATGTATCCGAATGATAAGAGAGAGAAGGAAAAAATGATTTTTGTAATTAATTCAAATTGTAGAGATTATTTGTAATTAATTCAAATTGTAGAGATTATTTGTAATTAATTCAAATTGTAGAGATTATTAGAGATTATGTTATCTTAAGTCGTATGATAACGTAATTTACACTTAATTTTCTTATTTAGTTCATTTATTTGTATTAGGCTTGGCCCGCATATGTAATTATGTGTTGGGTCCATTGTATGTACATGGCCCATGTCTTATCACATTGTAATACAGTTGAGAAAATAAAATCTGAACAAAAAATCCTCTCCCCTTTCTATATGTGGGTGCAACTCTAGCATTTCGTCTTTTACAATCTGAATATTTCTGGGTTTAACATCCGTTCATGAAGCTTTAGGGAAATAAGGTAAGAAAACATTGTCATGCACCAATTACACCTACTGTGGATTTTCAGAATTTGCAGTTAAAGAAAAACTCTTTCCGCAATATATGTTTGATCATTTACGGCTAGAGTTAGGGATATTAAATATGCATTTGATACTCCACAACTTTTGAGTGAATTTAAACTTATAACTTCTCCGACAATCGAAGTACAGAGTTACATTCATGTTCTAAATTCCCTAGAGTAATGAGCTTAATAGTAGAAGATTTTCAAAAAAAGAATTGGATTTTATATATTATATATATCACAAAGTCAATATATAGAGAATTATTGAAGATGTCCAACAATCTACTAAAAAGATGGTGCACTCAAACTTCAAAGCCTACTGGCATGTATAGAAGTCTGTTTCTTAAGGTACAATATGCCTCTTTTATTCTTTTGACTCAACAACTTGCTGAAACAGCACAACTGCAAGAGTAACAAGGGAAGCATAAACAGAATTGGGCATCTTTTGAACCACCTTTCCAACATGTGGGACTCCCTCTGTTGACCTCTTCGTTAGCACAGCGATACTTGGTGCTACTGCCAACGTAATAAGTAGTCCCTGACTAACCATAATAAAAGTATCCTTAGTTAATTTCCTAATGAACTTCACCAACTCTTGACGGTCTAGTTCTCCGTCAGTATTGATATCACACTCCTGTACATGAAAACAAAATAATCAAACACTTCTGTGATAAACTCAAATAGTAATACATTGTTAAAAGTAAGCTAACCAGTAAAAAAAAGTAAAAGAAAGGAAATAAGCCATAATTGAAAAGGCAAGCAAATGTAGGACGAGGGTAAAATAAAAACATATTTTTTCAGAGTAGGAATATGAAGAAATGTGAATAGGAGAAAATAATTTCAACTGATAAGATTCCTAAAGAAACATAAGAAGATAATTTTTCATATAACTACAATACCACTTCAAGTTCTCTCTGTATATATCGCAGGATGAAATCTTTTCACTTCCAGTTCTTTTGATAAACCAAACAAGAAAAAGAAAATTTCTCCCTTAACTTCTTTCCAAAGAAAATGGAAGAATCGGTAAACAAAGTAAAGTTCCCAAAACGATACACATGAGCAAGCAGACCATATTCACTTGGTAATAAAGATGATGCTCCCTCCGTTTCCTTGTTTGTCATGTTTTGACTTGACATGGAGTTTAAGAAAGTAAAGAAGGAAATTGAATGAATCATTTTTAGATATCCATTACCATAAGACGTACTTTAAATGAAAACAGAGTGATTAGAATGGTCTAGGCACGGCCACAGTGATTCAATCAGCAATGCGATGAATGAAAATTAAAACATGAGGTAACTGAACAATGCACGAAGACTAATAGTGTAGCAGCTAATGGAAACATACCTGCATCAGGGCTCTAACTTGATGTTTTGTAGGAGGATCAAAATGAGGACCCGGTAAACGTTTATTGATATCACTGGAAAGTGATAAGACGTTAGCAGCTTCCAAGTAATAAACATGTATACATACAGATATATAAAAATCACATTCTTACTTGAAAACAAGTAGCACAACAATATAAAGGTCTTCAAACTTGAGATTTTCTCTTCCTGAATCAATTCTGACACGGTCAAAGACCTTGTCTGTTATTTTTTGTATTTGTATCTCTCTCCACTGCTTACCTGCATCAGGTAAATGTGGTGTTTTATATTTCAGTAATACTGGCTTACTGTTGAGATGAGAAAATATATTTATTCATCACATTAACCTCAAATGTTAAACAAGGCTTAGAACAAGAAATAACTATTTGAGAATGCCAAGTGTTCAAACTTTTTATAAAACATGACTTGACAGTTGTATATATAACCTATTTATCCTTAATGGCCTGAGTACATACTATGCATAGTTAGATAGTTATGAGGTGTAAGTGTTATGAATCAGCCTCATTACATCGTCTCACATATACTCCGCGGAAACTTGCGGTTAATGTTTAGGTGTAGACTTACCAGCCCAAAAGAAAAGCCTCCAATTGATTGATTGATTCAATGGAAGTATAAGACCAAAATAAGCTACATTTGAAGGAAATCAAATTCATGAATAGGTAACTACTGAAGATAAGTAATAATTCAATAACACAGAGACAAAAAGGAGGGTAACATGATGACATTCATTGATGTGGGAACAAAGATAGTGGTAGTTTGAAAATATCCAGATTAATATAGTAAAGTTGTGTCATGATTGAGGAGAGGACAAGACATGTTTGATTTGTAATCTACTTTGACATTACAAATAAACAATAAAAATAACTTATAATAAGAGTTAGGGTCAGAAATCCATATCACAACTGCTACTCCCTCTGTCCCAATTTATGTGACACATTTCGCTTTTCGATAGTCAAACAATTTAAGTTTGACCGAGAATTTGCTCATGAATTTTTCAAAATTTTTAAAATGAAATTTATATATTTGTAAACTACACAAAAAAGTATTATAAGTCTCAATAATTGATAATACAAAATATTTAAAAGATATAGAAAAATATTACGGTCAAAGATAAACATGTTTGAATCTCGATATCCAAAATGTGTTACATAAATTGGGACAGAGGGAGTATTGTATTTATGTGTAAAGTAATTTCAACACTTATATCGGCTGTAATATTATTGAAAATAAAATTGGTGACAGTATAATGTAAATATTCCTGAATTAGCTATTCTATTGAAGATGAAGATGCAAATCTTTGCTGCAACTAGACTCCTCCCTCCGGTCCAAAATGAGGCGATCCAGATTCATAAAACCAACAATTTATATACATTTCTAATTATTTATTATAACTATATTTTTCGAATTCCTAAATCCAACCCTAAAATATCAATTATTTACACAAGAAAACTGTAATTGAAATCCGCATGTAGCAACTCAAATCAAGAAATATATCGAACAAAGCATGGATGTTACCTTTGAATTTTTGCAGAATCTGGCCCATCGCTCAGGTTTTAGTAGACTTAATGCCCATTGCCTGAGTTCTTCCATATCTGCTTCTCTGATTTTTCTCGACAATTTGAATATATCATTGTTTGCTCTCTTGAATAATAACTCCATATCGAATTTTTGTTTAAATAATTAGATGTTAACTCATTTAAGATAGTAGCTATCCCAATAATTCATTTTCCTGCATAGAATGCTGATATCTCCACTTTTTATATTTCGTCTTGTTCTTCTATTTTTTCTGGTATGATCATTTCTCTAGTTAATCCAATTTTTATAACTTGTATGATTGGCTTAATTTCATCATAAAGTATCTCGGCTGGTGCTGAATAGAATCTTATATAAAAAAGGGTTCCCTTAGTTATTCTTTTGTAGTGCATGAATGCTTTGTATAGCTCCGGTATTGTAGCTATTTCCTCTCCTGTCTGGGTGTATACTGTGTTCAGTAATCCATAGTTATAACAAGTTGCTACTAGATTTGCATTGTTCTTAGGTAAAGCAATTAGTTTATTGTATCCTTGTAGAGTTTGGGTAATATAATCTTCGTGTGGATTTTGGGTAGTTTTAGATCTGGGGTTTTTGTTTAAAAAGGTTTGTATTTTGTGAATGTTTTCTATATAGGCTCTGGTTATATGATTATAGATTTTCTTGTCCTGTCCTAAGCTGTCTTTGTAGTATTTATTTGTGGTGGTACAAATAAGGGGTTTTGATTTCTAGGTACAAATGGTTTTTCAAATATTTTGTTCATAGTTGTATTAACATATCTTTTTTCTTCTTTTGTAGATGATGTGCTACCTGTAGCTGCATGTAACAAATTGTTAGTTTGGGTTTTTCGGTGTTTCCCATCGTCACCTTCTAGCTCTGGAGTTTTCAAGTCTTCCAATCGACTTAGCTCCTCATATTTACCGTCATGCTGCTGACTTTTCATTTTTTGTATCTCTTTGTCCAGGCTATCTACTTTTGTACAAAGTAAGGTCATAGCATTGAATATTTTCTCAAGAGTATTTTCTTTGTCTAGATCCGTCTGTGTAGCTTTGTCTTGAAATGTAATCTGCAATAACATTTTTGTTAGTACTTATTACTTCTATTGTAAATGTAAAATTCTGTATATTTAATACTAGTCTTCGTATTTCTTTGGTTGTTACTGAATCTTGTATCTTCCTTGTGATCCACCATTTTACCTGCGTAATATCTGTTCTTACAATAAACTTATTATATACTATATATGGTTCAAAAGCTAATAAACATTTATATAGTGCATATAATTCATTTCTATTTATTTCCCATTTTATTTCGGGATTTGTAAATGTCTCTGAGTAATATCTACAATGATGTTCTATTTTTTCTTTATCATATTTATATTTTAGTACTCCTCCATAACTTATTTCGCTTGCATCTGATTCTACTATGTATATAAATTTTTTATTTTCATCTGGAAAATATAATTTAGGTAACTTCTTACATAATGATTTTATTTTTTGTATTTGTTCTTGATCTTTTTTATCAAAATAATATTCTACATCTTTCTTTAGTTTTTTATGCAAAGGTTTAAGATTTTCTGCTAAGTTGGGTATATATTCTCTTACTTGGTTTACCAATCCTAAAAATGATTGTACTTTCTTTTTCGTATCTATTTGTTCTTTAGAATTTATTATTTTTTGTACTATATGGTTTTGCATTTTTATACCATTTTTATCTATTTGTATTCCTAAAAATTCTATCTGATTTTTCATTATTTTTGCCTTTTTCTTACTTAAACTTATTCCTGAGTATGTTATAATATGTATAAATTTTTCTAATAATCGTATATGATCTTCTTCTGTTCGTGAATATAACAATATATCATCTATGTATACTATACAATTTTCTAGTTGGTTAAAATAATTATCCATGAAATGTTGATATCTTCCTGGTGCATTTTTGTATCCAAAAGGTAGTACGTTCCATTCATAAAATTCTTGTGGTACTGTAAAAGCTGTTAATTTTTTAGATTCTTCTTCTAGCTTTAGATGATAAAATCCTGATTTACAATTAAATTTACTAAAATAATTATATCCTTGTATTTGTCTTACTTTTAATCTTTGTTAGGTATGGGGTAATTATATGTTTTTGTCTTTGCATTTAAATTTCTATAGTCAATAACCATACGACTTTTACCTCTTTTTTGTTCGCTGTGTTTATTTACTATGAATGCTGGACTTGTATGTTTGTTATTGCTTTCTTGTATATATTTGTTTTCTAATAATTCTTTTATATGCATTTTAAATTCTTTTAGATCTTCAAAATTATATTTCAATGGTTTTTAGGTTATTATACTATTTTCATCAATTAGTTCAATTTTTACTTTTGTTTTATGGTTTTCCCATCCTTTTAAGGGATTCTCACTATATAACATATCTAATTTTTCTTGAATTAATTTTAATTTATCTATTGAAAATATTATTAATTCTATATTGTGGTTATTTTCTTTAACATTTTCTAGTTTTTGAGTGATTTTTTCACTTCCTTTAATTCATGGTGTAGGCTTTCTGTTTTTATTACTTACTCTTTTTGCTCCTATCTTTTGCTTACATGAGTAAACCACCAATGTGTTTTTGTTATTACATGGGGATATAGTTTTTCTAGAAATGACATTCCTAAAAGCATGCCTTTATTTATAAATTCATAACTATATATATCTTCTATAGTTAATATGTTATCCCATATTTGTAACTCTATATTTTTTGCTTCATATGTTATCATACTTCCTTCATTATTAAATCCTGTGACGACTATAAGTGTTTTTAGTTTCTCCCATTTTTCATCTGGTAGACAATTATGTTTACACATATTTGCTTTTGCTCTCGTGTCTATCATTGGAGTGTAATATCTGTTGTAGTAATTTTCTACTATATTTTTGCAAGTATATAAATTTTCATACTGCTCTTTTTACTATGATCTTTTTATTTTTATAAGTTATTGTTAATTGGGTATTTTCTAAATTATATGGTTTCATTTCTTCTAACCATTTTATTCCTAATATTATATTATCTTCTTGTTATATTTTAAAGTTTATTAATATTATTATACCTCCTATGATTATTTCTTTTTGAGTTGTTTCCTCTATATGTAACAATTCTTTTGGTAATTCTGGGCATACTTGTTCTTTAGAGGTTATTTCTTCTTCCAATACTAATTCTCTTGGTAAATAATTTTCTTCTTGTCCAGTATTTATTATGATGATATGTTTTCTTTGTTCTATTATTCCAGTTATATAGTAGTGATATGGTTCAATTTCTTTTATTCTTTGATATTCTACTGATTTTCTTGAAGGTTGGGACGTATCAATATTTTTATCTATATTTTTTATTCTCTTTGATGTACTTATCCTATAACTCACTATTTCTAGATCCTCTTCTATGTCTATTTCTTTGTAACTATAATCATTATTATCTATCACTGTAACAATTTGTTCAAAAGGATTCTCTATTTTTGTTTTATTTATCTTATTTTTTGTTGTTATCTATGTTTTGTTGTTAATACATATAGATAACTTCCCTCTCGAGCAACTTACCCCGTTCCAAATGCGTTCCTCTCGGACACTCATTTGCCGCATGAAGGCCAGCCTATGCCTTACCCCACTCACTCTCTCGAGCTGAGTGTTACACTATGGGACTACGGCTCACCCTCTCAGGCTAAGCCTCATGTCGACCCACTCCTTAGGTAATCACTCTAGCGGTCTTGATTTCGCGACCTCCCTCTCGGGCAAGCCGAAAACACATGGGTGGTTTTTTATTTGCTACTGAAAACCCATTAAATTAAACCGCAACCACAAGGTGAAATCACCATCAAAATACATCTAACCTATCAGCAAGCAAGACCCAAGAACAATATCAACACATATTTGCTAAATCACACCGCAAGAATGGGGGTTTTTAGCCACACAACAAGAAATAACAAAATACACCTAAAATGATACTAAATCAAAATGGGTATAAGGAATTAAACCTTGATTTAAGCAAAGGAAGAAGAATGGAGAAGACCCACTTCCAACTTGGGGAAGATGAAATCCTTCATTCTTCAAGTTTCCCAAAAAACCCTCTCCAAACTTGAGAGAAAATATCCAAAAAAGTACTATTCTATTGTGAAAATTAAAATAAATGTTCGACTCCTCTAAAATTAATAAAGAGTTTAGTATTTATGGACTTCAGAAATTAGTGTTGGTGGATCATTCGGCGAGGTTAGTCGAAATCGCTGATTAACTCGGTGATTCACCCTTTGGTGTAATACGTCGCCGTCTTGAATTATCCGTTAACATCGTCATGCTCTGTGTTGTTTGGGGACATGTACTGCTTTGCGGACCTATTCGACGACACACTGACTGCTCCTTTCATCACCTTTTTGATCCTACTCCTTTCATCGTCTTTTTGATCATGCTCCTTCAGGGCTTCTCGTACTGGAACAAAGGGCGGAGTGTGTCCCTTCGGCGAATCGTCAATTGTGCTTGGCGATGCTCAGTCTTCAGCTTCTTCGTTCTTTTCACCCTTTTTTTTTCTTTTTGCGCCTATGTGTCCATACTTCCACTGAAACTTTAAATACCTGAAACTTAAGTGTTTTCATCAGATATTTAGAATAAATAAGCATTTGAGGACACTATTTCTATTAAAATAAAGCCCTAAATTAGTCCAATTTTTGGACTCATCAACACCCCCAACTTAAAATTTTGCTTGTCCTCAAGAAAGCTTAAGTTCAACTGTTCAAAAAGGATGTCTCAAACAGTGCTACACAAGACTAAATCATAAACATACACAACAAAACTCAAATTACTCGTGCATAGATCAATTGTGTACTCAAAGATTGAAGTTGTGAGACAGCATTGCCAAAGATTCTCATGCTCGCAATACTTGCTACTTGTGCAAGTTCAAGCTCAACAAAAAGTATCCAAATGCCCTCACATAAAGAATGATTCCATATTCACACACAGAGGTTAATCAATTCAAGATCAGGAATCAGATGCAACGCTCACATTCAAAAAGAGGAACACAATGCATGTTTTCACCCATAGTCTTGCCCTTATTTTCCAATTGAACTTTGGTTCGGCTCACTCAAGATCAAAATGGTCTTTCTAAGGCTTTTAATGGGGCTGAGTGCAAAGGTATGGTCATTTAGGCTCAGTGACTTTTCATCCTCGTGAGATGTGGTGTTCTCAAGGCGTTCCCTTCTTTTTCTTTATCAATTCTTTTTCTAGTGCTTGTAAGTCATCTTTTTATTCACCTCCATGGATTGCTTGGAAAATCGACTTCTTTGGTACTTTAATCCACAAATATGTTTTTTTTTCGAAAGGTTTCCATTGTTCTGCAACACCAAGGGTTAAGGGGCAATTTTCTTGCACTTCTTGACTTCTCCTTTTCCTTTTTACCACACCCCTAACTTAGGCTTTTCCTAAGTTGGCTATTCGTTAAACCATAAATCAAGAGGATTATAAGTAGTGGAGGTCTAGGGTTCATCAAGGTTCTTACAAAGAGAGGTAAGGCTCAAAGGGTATTCGAAAGAGTTCCACACGCTCACGGGTAGGCCACAAAAGAGGTATATGTCAAATTTGGCTCACACTCTTTAATGTTACCTTAGATCATTTCAAGAGCACACCTTTCTAAATCAATCAAACTAACAGGGCAAATTCTAGGTTTATTCATGCAAGGTTCAAAGTAAGATCATCACACAAGGCATTGATACTTAAGTCAAACAAGACTACAAATTTTTGCTAATGTGCAACGGTCATTACAAGATAATCAATTCGATAAATGGCTAATCACAATGAGATTCAAAGAGTTTACATATTGTCTGTGCAACTTCATTTGGCCTCATTGTAGTCGTACATTCATGATCGTTCAATTGAGAGCACTATTCAAATCATCGGTATTGATCGAAACCGAGACTCAATTTTTTGCAAAAGAATAGCCACATTCAACTCACGAAGGGTGGCAAAAATGTGCAAAAAATTCAATTTTTTTGGAAGGGTCAAAATCATTTTGCAATTAAAATAAGAGGAGCCATAAGCTCAAGCATCCACAGAAAAGCAGTATTTAACACAATAATAGCTCAAAGCGCAAATACATAAGCAAAAACACGAGCACGAGTCACAAATAGTACAGAAAAGGGTGAGCCTCACCCCACCACAAATAAAAGCAATTTTTTCTCAAATGCAAATGATGAATATCCTACAGTGAGAAAAAAGAAAGATAGAGAGGGAGGTAAAGAGGGGATCATGTCTACACGCATGCTACATCTGTCGGAGAATTGTTTCCCGATTCATTAGCCTGGAATGTGACAATGGTTCTCAGACTATCATTCCTAGCTTCTGCAGCAATGTTACCCGCAACCATTCTGTCCACTTCATGGCCTGCCAAAAAGGAGTCTATCGCCGTGTAGAATCCACATTTCCACGAAGGAATAGTGGGGTCAATGGGGGTTCTCCTGCTGGCACTTGCTTTCTTACTCTCTTTTCTTTCTTTGGCTAGTTCTGTTATCTTCTCGTCTCTTTGAAACTCTCGTGCTCTTACATGTCGGCGTGGCATGTCCCTTCCCGCAACTTTTGGTCTAGTCATATCTGCAAAAGAATTCGAGAAAAGTTAGATAGTATTTTAAACTGGGCAAGGGAATTCTGGGTGTAGAATAGCTTCACTAAACTACTTGGCGAAGTAATCATTAATTTAGGCCATTCACTGAAAATGATGCATAGAAGGTGCAAGGGTGCATACAAAGGGCGAACAAGGAGTTATTCAGCGAGTCGCTGAGTGTGCTAAGAGACATTAGGCTCACCGATGAAAGTTACATGGGGGCGTAAGTCAAACTGCCGAGCAATTCGGTGAATTTGTTCATCTCACCGAACAGCCAAACGTATCTACTTTCAACCCATTTCTTTCAAATTTCACCCCGCGACCCAGGTAATGCAATTTAGGATTAAATAATATAATTTCAACGAAAACCCATAGAAGTTTCACATTTTCCCTCACGTAAGAATTCAACTCAAAGCGAATAGAATGCAAGTCCCTCAAATCACACGAAAGCTACTGAATCATAATCCATAATACATGCAATCCCTGTAACTCAGAGACTCAGAAGAGATTTTATACTATCAATCATCATGCAAATGAGTACAAATTTTGATAAAATAACTGAGGGGTTCGATTACAGAGATTGGTGCTGAATTAGATTGTGCTGACGTGCTAGGCAGCAATGCGATCCAAATCTGTGCACAATTTGACACTTAAAATACTTTAAAATGGCAGGAAGTATAAATCTAAAGTGTAGGTGTGAGTTTGATAGGATGAAAAAGTGAGAGGAAATGAATGAAATAGAGCTTTTAAACTTGTGACTTGCAAAAAGCCGTCTAGTTTCTTCCCATTCGGCCATGTCAGTCAAATTCGCCCATTCACTCGGTGAAGCGCCAAGTGTCTAGTTTCTTCGCCAATTGTAACAAGATCTGCAGCTCATGTAAGGATTCCAATCGACAGTTTTCATTGAGATCACCAACATGGTCGGCGATGCACCGCTAATTTTCTTCAAACCACCGAGTTTTATAGGATCCAAAATGACAGTGCCTTGAGTCAGACAACGGAAAGAATCATGCTCGCCGATATTCGCCAACTGGACCTGTTGCCTGCCTTCATATACTATTTCAATTTCCTCCCTTACTTTAACCTATAAAAAACAACACACTATTATTCTACTAGTAATTAGGAAATACTTAAAAGGTTTTGGGTTGCCTCCCAAATCGCGCCTTAGTTAACGTCGTGGCACAATGCAAGTCCACAATCAGACCTCATTCTTAGGGTTAGCCATAGTATCACTAGGCTAACCCCCTTGTTGTCTCGAATTGAGATGAGACGAGATATAACCTATTTTGGTCTCTAACTGCTTGATCGAAACTGAATGAGAGGTGATAGTCTGGCTGAGGGTAGACACGTCTTCTTTCATTCCTTTACGGAATTTGTCTGACCCTTTAAATTTGTTTAGAATATGCGAGAGCATATCCTTGGACCTACCACCTTCCGAATCTTTGGGCTTCTGACCCTCGTGGGGGCGCACATATCTATCCTTTTCCCCATCTTTCCAATTTGGATTATGGTCCCTCCATTCACGATCTCGATCCTTCCAGCCTTCGTCTCTAACCCATCCTTGGTTACCACATTGCCTTGGGTAGTTTGAAAGACATCCCCCGTCTTGGTTAGCTAGATGATTTACTTCCTCGTCATACATGGCTTCAAATTTCATTTCCTCAGGATTGCACCTCCGACTCTCAAAGCATTGACACTAAGGGCACCAGCCCCCATGACATTTTTGGATAAAATGTCAAGTTGCATCATAATCTTGGCCATGTTTTGGTCTCTCTCATTGTCCTTTTCTGCCTACTCCTTAGATAGCTGAGATGTGGCCGGTAAGACCTGTTCTTTGCAGGTGTACCACGCCCTGTTGATGGTTGTCATGTCATCGAGAAGTTCAGTTGCTACTGCATATGGTTGTTGCATTAATCCTCCGGGCGAGAGTTGGTCAGCTACACCTTTTTTTTACCGAATCTAGACTCCGGTAGAAGTTTTGAAGGAGCACATTATCAGGTAGACCATGGGTTTGGCATTGTAGCACCATTTTCTTAGACCTGAGCCTAGTTTCGTGCAGAGACTCTCCATTCAGACGCTTAAAGCATTGGATGCTATCCCGAATAGTCATCATCTTCGAGGGAGGGAAAAATTGCACATTATATGCGGTGACCAACTCCTCCCATGAAGTGATTGAGTTGCGTGGAAACTTAGCTAGCCACTTGCACACCTCCCTCATCAACGAAAAAGGGAATAGCCTTAATCGAACCAACTCTTGATAGATGTTTTTGAATGAGAATGGTCCACAAACATCTATGAAGTTTTGAAGGTGCACATGTGGGTCCTCATGAGCTAATCCACTGAAGAGTCCCTTTAGTTGCAAGAATTGCAACATGGTGCTTGTTATGTGGAACACCGCACTTCCCTCTGCTGGAGGAAGACGAATGGCTCCAAAACCTTCGATGAGATGTGGATCATTGATGTTGCGCTCTTGGACATCGTTAAGGTTTTCAATGTCGTCTTGGTGGCCCACCTGGCTACCATTGCTACCGTTAACACTCGTGCTTTCTGAAATATTTACACAATCAACAGAACAAAACAAAACAAATCTACTAGACTAAAATTTCTCAAATAAAACCACTCCCCAGCAGCAACGCCATTTTGATGCTTATCGTGACCAACGCCACTAACCTACGGTACGAGTGTTTACGATTATCGATAATATAGTAACCCAACTAAAGGTTGGGGTCGTGTCCCAAGGGAGTGGTTTTGAGAATTAATAGAAAAATAAAATAAAATTCTAACCATTCGTAGCTAAAGACATAAACTATTAAAAACATTGTAAATTAAAAGAGGTGACAACAAGGTGTCAAATATCAAATGGGGGTTTTGTCACAAGTAGTAAAAACAAAAAAAATAACAAGAAAATCAGGTATGGGACAAGTTCTTGGGGTGTGACCACAAAACAGGTTGAGACAAATCGTTGGGTACATGCTTTCGATAGGAAATTTACAAGATAATAGTGACTAGACTAAGCTTTAGATGGAAATAAGTTCCCTCTCGAGCAACTTACCCCGTTTCAAATGCATTTCTCTCGGACACCCATTTGTCGCATGAAGGCCAGCCTACGCCTTACCCCACTCACTCCCTCGAGCTGAGTGTTAGGATATGGGACTAGGGCTCACCCTCTCGAGCTGAACCTCATGTTGACCCACTCCTTAGGCCATTAGTCTAGCTAATTTGGTTTTGCGACCTCCCTTTCGGGAAAGCCAAAAACACATGGGTGGCTTTGTATTTGCAACTAAAAACCCAATAAATTAAACCACAACAACTATGTGAAATCAACATTGAAATACATCTAACCTATCAGAAAGCAAGACCCAAAAAAAATATAACACATATTTGCTAAATCACATCCCAAGAATGGGGTTTTTAGCCACACATCAAGAAATAACAAAAAACACCTAAAGTGTTACTAAAATCAAATGGGTATAAGGAATTAAACATTGATTTAAGCAAAGGAAGAAGAATGGAGAAGACCCACTTACAACTTGGGGAAGATGAAATCCTTCTTTCTTCAAGTCTCCCAAAAAACCCTCTCCAAATTTGAGAGAAAATATCCAAAAAAGTACTATTCTATTGTGAAAATTAAAATAAATGTTCGACTCCTCTAAAATTAATAAAAAGTTTAGTATTTATAGACTTTAGAAATTAGTGTTGGCAGATCGTTCGACGAGGTTAGTCGGAATCGCCGATTAACTCGATCATTCTCCCTTTCGTGTAATTCGTCGCCGTCTTGCATTATCCATTAGCATCGTCATGCTCTATGTCATTTGGCGACATAGTAGTGGTTCGCGGACGTATTCGGTGAAACGTTGACTTCTTCTTTCATCACCTTTTTGATCCTCCTCCTTCAGGGTTTCGTGTACTAGAACATAGGGCAGAGTGTGTCCCTTCGGCAAATCGCCAATTGTGCTTAGCGATGCTCAGGCTTCATCTTCTTCGTTCTTTTCAGCCTTTTTGTTCCTTTTTGCGCCTAAGTGTCCATGCTTCCACTAAAACATCAAATACGTGAAACCTAAGAGTTTTCATCAGATATTTGGAATAAATAAGCATTTGAGGACACTATTTCTATTAAAATAAAGCCCTAAATGAGGACAATTTGTGGACTTATCACTTACCTTTCTTTGGAAGAAACTTGATGAAAACTAGACCTTTCTTAATCCATCACCTATAATCTTAATGAAGTTGTGGTTAGTCAAATAACCAACTTAGGCCAAAAGCCTAAGTTGGGGGTGTGTTGAAAATATAGGGGCAAGTCAAGATGTGCAAGGAAATTCTCTTCTTACCCATGATTTTGAGAAAAATGGAACCCCTCCATATAAAAAAGAAGAAGAAAAAGATAGAAAACAAAAAGAAAAAGAATGAAAAAGAAGGTTGCAGAATAAAGTGCAAAACAAAGGTGGTATCCAACACATTATGGGAAAGTGAATAATAGGATGACTTATGAGCACTAAATAAAATGATAAAGGAAAAGGAAAGGAAGTATTGTGAGCACCACATCTCATGAGGATGAAACTCACTGAGCCTAAATGGCCATACCTTTGCACTCATCCCCATTACAAGACTTGAAAAGACCTTTTTGATCTTGAGTTAGCTGAAACAAATGTTGATTGGAAAATATGGGTAAACCTATGGGTGAAATTATGCATTACGTTTTTCTTTGTAAGTGTGAGCATTGCATCTGATTCCAAAGCGTTAAACTGTGAAACCATTGTGTGAATATGGAATAATTATTTGTGTGAGGGCATTTGAACACTATAGTTGAGCTTGAAGTTGCATTTGAAGCAAGTATTGCGAGCATGAGGTTCTATGATATTGGTGAGTCACAACTTGAATATTTGAGTCCACATTTGATCTTTGCATAAGTAAATTGAGTCTTGTTGTGTGCATTCTTGATTAAGTCTTGTGTAGAACTATTCGAGACACCCTTTTTGAACGGATGAACTTGAGTTTGCTTGAGGACAAGCAAAAGTTTAAGTTGGGGGTGTTGATGAGTCCACAAATTGGACTCATTTAGGGCTATATTTTAATATAAATTGTGTCCTTAAATGCTTATTTTATCTCAATATCTGATGAAAACCCATAAGTTTCAGGTATTTGAAGTTTGAAGAAAAGCATGAACACTATGTTGCAAAAAGGAACAAAAAGGCTGAAAAGAATGAAGAAATGGAGGCTTGATGTTCGTCGAGTCCACTTGGCGAGTCGCCGAAGGGTCTTACTACGCCTTTTGTTGTAGTGTGTTTAGCCCTGAAGGAAAGGATCAAGTCGGCGAAAAATGGGAGAAGTCGGCGCATCACTAAGAAGTTTTGTGAAGCATTACCATGTCGTCCAATGATTCAGAGCATGACGATGTTGAAGGATGGTGCAAGATGGCGATGAACTATAGCACAAAGAGAATCACCGAGTTGATTGGCGATTCCGACTAACAACGCCGAATGATCCGATGCAGCACAAATCTGTGAAATCTATAAATACTACTTAGCATTGTAGTTTTAAGTGTAGAACAATTATTATAATTTTCATATAGAATAATAGTTTTTGATATTTTTGCTCTAAGTTTGAGAGGGTTTTGAAGACTTGAAGAAAAAGAGGGTTTCATCTCCAAGGATTTGGACTTGGGTCTCTTGGATTATTCATTCTTGACCAGTAAAAAGACTTAAATCTTCATACCCATTTGAATGCTAGCTCATTTAGGTATAAATTTCTATCTCTTGATGTGTGGCTAAAAACCCCAATTCTTGAGGTGTGATTTAGCGAATATAGTTAACGTAATTGTTGGGTTTTGCTTGCTGATAGTTTAACTGTAGTTTAATTGTGATTTTTCTTAGTGATTGTGGATGAATTTAATGAATTTGTAGTTGCAAATACAAGTTTATGTATGTGTTTTTGGCTTGCTCGAGAGAGAGGTTGTAAAACTAAGACCACTAGATTGATGGCTAGTGTGAGTGGGTTGACATGAGGTTCAACTCGAGAGAATGAACCCTCGTCCCATGTACACACACTCAGCTCGAGAGAGTTAGTGAGTTAAGGTGTAGGTTGGTCTTCATGCGGCAAGTGGGTGTCCGAGAGAAACCCGCTTGAAACGGGGTAGGTTGCTCGAGAGAGAGCTTATCCCCCTTAAAGCTTTGCCTAGTCACAATTACTATATGAAGCTTCTACCGAAAGCATGAACCCAAAAATCTTGCTTAATCTGTATTCCCATCACATCCGAAGGATCCCCTCTCATTGCTTAGAAACCCTTGTTTATTTCACTGATTTTACCTTACTAGTGACGAAAACCCCCATTGTTAATTGACACGTTTGTGTCCCCCTTTAATTTATAAAGTTTTTACTCGTTAATGTCTTTAGCTACGACTAGTTAGAACGAAATTTTATTTTTCTATAAATTCTCAAAACCACTCTCTTGGGACGATCCCAAACCTTGGTTGGGTTACTAAACTATTGTACAATCGTAGACAGTTGCATAAGATGTTGTAACTTGATTACGCAAACATAATGCATGCTCGTCTATTCATCTCATGAAGTTCTATAGGCAACTCTACTCAATGCACTACAACATAATGAAAAACGATGCACATAGGTCATTTCTATAGAGACCTAAGTTTTTTCATGAACATGCATATATAGAAATCATGGCCACTCATAAACACACAATGACCTTGATATCTAGGCACACCATCTCTGAGCCCTTGGGAGTAAGCCTCTGTGGCTTTTCTAAGCACCATTACTTTCAATTCTAAGGTCGGATCAAGTTATCACTTAAGCTTTCACATGCATTACACATGATTATTCTAAACTATGGTGAATTATACTACTACCCTTAATAGGAATCTACTAAATTATAACCTCTAGGCATTATCTAAACACCCCATTACTCAAGTCTTCATCAATATACCCAAAACTAAAAATGACAAAGTAGGGTTCTACTATCAATACATAAAACAACAATAAGGATCATTTATACTAAAGACAACATCAAAGTCTAGCATGTCAAGTCACACATGACTAGCAAGTCTGGAATCTAATAAAGCATAAAACTCATAGAACTAGCAACATTCAGAGGTCACTCTTGTTCATCTCTAGATTGAAGAGTATGGAACCTATTCCCATACGAAAAACTAGGAGAAATTTTCTTACCCTCTCTTCTTATAGCCTTTGCCTTTGGGCAATCTCTCAGCATGTGGCCACTTTCACCACAACTAAAGCAACCCTCTCTACCGGCTAAACACCTACCCTCATGTCTTTTTCCACATCTAACATAGGTAGGCCAATGGGACTCATTACTAATTCCTTGTGGCTTATAGTTTATAGAATTAGAAGTACCTTTTTTGGAAAACCTTTGTCGATTCTTAGAGCGACCATGTCCATCGGACCCATCATGAAAGGACTTTTTATCTTCCATTCTAGGCCTCTTTCTCTCACTAGATTTATCTTCCTTCAATTTAGATTCCTCAATTTGTTGGGCATACACTATAAGACGTAATGTACATATCACCAACAAGCATTGCGTTGCGACATTCTTTTGCTACTAAGTCGGACCCTCCCATCATATACTTATTCATCTTAGCCATTGAATCTTCCACTATAGTTGGAACATACTTGGATAGTTGTGTAAATTTCAAAGCATACTCCTTTGCACTCATGCTACCTTGCCTAAGGTTAACGAACTCTTGCATTTTAGCCTCCCTTAACTCTAGGGGAATGAACTCATCAAGAAGTGCCAATTTGAACACTTCCCACTCTATGGGACCCGCTCTTACAGGCATCCTATTTTGCCATTACTAACACCTTTCAATTGGTAAGAGGCTAACCGCTTTCTCTACCGAAGTCACCCCCATAATAGCAAGTATATTATATACCTCATCTATAAACTCCTTAGGATCATCCTCCACTTTAGAGCCAAAAAATTCCGCAAGGTTCATCCTCATAAAATCCCTCACTCTTAAAGCCACGAAATTCACATTAGGGTTCACCGGAACAACTTCCCTATTGACTTGAGCAGTCAGGGCTTGAGCCAGATCTTGAATAGCCTCTCTAAACTCTGCATGAGTAACATTCTCAACTAAAGGATCAATTGGAGCTTGAGGAGGGGCTTGGAGAGGAACTTCCTCCTCCCCACTATCTCCCCTATTCCTCCTAGCATTAGCCCTTCTAGTAGTCATATCCTAAAAACCATAGGGCACCGATTTGGAAAAAGACCTAATAGAGTTAAAATTCTATGGCACCACTTAGAGAATGAAGAATTGGAGTTTCCTAAGAATCCATTGGCTTCTTATTGATAAATATGGCATGCTCTACACTTATGAACAAGACTCTACTAGACGTGGTTTGAGATATCCTTGAAAAATTATAAACATTGTGATCTGATACCAAGTCTCTCACAACCTAGGGGTACACCCTAGATGTTAACATAGAACATAAAACCCTGAAGGACTCCATGTAAGCCACTCAGCATATCATAAAATAAAATAATAGAAAAGTGTGGAAATTTAAAAGATTTTTCTTAACAATCGAAGTCTCATAAAATGAAGCGGAAGTTCTTAACATTGTTTCATACCATGTAAAAAACTTTGAATAACTCTTGGGACACAGCCCTGAAGGATAAAATCTAGTCAGCGAGAGAAAGGAGCAGTCGGCGAGAGAAAGGAGCAGTCGGCGAGTCACCGAATGCTTTACGATGCAGTACCATATCGCACAAAGTTTCTAAACCTCAAGGATGCTGAAGGAAAAGGCAAAAAGGCGATGAAAATTACCAAAGGGCAGATCGCCGATTGGATCACCGATCCCAACTAACTGTGCCAACTGGACCTTCGCAACACAAGTTTTTGACAACTATAAATACTTGTTTAAATATTTAGCTTAGTATCTTATCTATTTTTTTTTTGTTGAATCATATTATTCTTCAGTTTTTGAAGTTTAGAGCTTAGAGCTGAATAGAGAGACAATATTTCCTTTGCTTTGAAGATTTGAAGATTTCCATTTTCTAAGAAATTTGAAATGGTTGTTGAAGACTCTTCATCTTAGACCATTGTAAAGACTATATCAATCCTACTCAGTTGATGAAAACACAACTCGATAACGATTTTAACCTTTTTACTATGTCTAGTTAAAACCCCAATTCTTGGGGTGTGAATATGGGTTAATTTAACTATTGGGTATTGTTAATTGATAGTTTATTTGTTGTTTAAAAGTGCTTTCATTCAATAATTGTGGTTGAATTTAATGGGTTGTAGTTGCAAACAGAATCTTAACTTCATGTTTTTGGCTTGCTAAAGAGAGGTTTTAAAACCAAAATTACTGAATCGATGGTCTGTGGGGATTGGGTTTTCATGGGTTCAGCTAAAGATAGTGAATCCTAAACCCTTTTCAACACATTCAGCTGGAGAGAATGAATGGACTAAAGTGAAGGTTGTTTTTCATTGCCACTTATTAGTGTTCGAGAGAAAGTTTATCCCAACTAAAGTATAGCTTATTCACTGATTTGCAGATGTTTACTAATAATTTCAATTACCCAGTTGTTTACCTTGGCCCATAATCCTATCACATCCCAAGAATCCCGTCTCCATATTCATATTTTCGTGTCATTTACCATTTTAAGTGATAATTGAGTACAAATCCTCCTTTGATATTGACACTTGTGTCGCCCCAAACTGGAATTATGTTTTTCTTCGTAAACGTTTTTATCTATGATTGACTTGAGAATATTTATGATTTTCTATTGATTTTAAAGTACGAACCACTCTATTGGGACTCGACCCCAAATCACTAATTGGATTATATTACTATTGAATGATTGTTGACACTTAGTATTGGATGAAGTGTCCGTGATACGTTAATCAAAATTGGCACCGCTGCCGAGGAGTGGTGTTACTTGAGAATTTTTAGTTATGTTAAATTTTGTGCTTGTTACTTATAGTGATACTTACTTACTGTTTAGTTTTGGTTTGCTTGTTGTGTCTTGAAAACAGAAAGTATGAGTGTGAATGGTGGCAATGGTTACCAAATGGACCACCCCCTTTTGAGACTGTTGAATCTTAGGGATAAACTCCTAATGTTCAAGCAATTCGGAGGTGAGACTATCTATGAGATGTGGTCGAGATTTAAAGCAATACTGCAGCAATGCCGAACTCATGGAATGCCAGATAAATTGCCACTTCAATCCTTCTATAGAGGTCTTGGTCCCGAAATTAGAAGTGTTGCTGATAAACTTTTTGCAGGTTATTTGATACAACAACCCTTTGAAGTAGTAGCCCAACTCCTAGATAGCGTGATTAAAGACAACAAAGAAACATATAAAGCCTAAGAATGGGCCACATTGTTGATGCAACTAGATGTCTTGTCTAAGAATGCTATGGAATTAGAGATAAGGTCCAAAAATAAGGACAAATACCATCTTCTTCACGAGTGTCAAAAGATGAAGCAGCAGAAGGGTGAACAAAATGAAGAGGCTCTATCACTAATTCTACATAAAATTGAAGAACAAGATAGAGTGTTGATTCAGTTGAAAGAGAATATCCTAATGCTTAATCAGATGATAACCTCCCATTCCATGATTATTCAGCTGCAAGACTCCTAAATACACCATGTGATTTTGTGTCTTTACTCACAGTCTAAGGAGGGTTTGCCTAGTGACACTGTGATGAACCCCAAGAATGAGGTCTGAGTGAGGAGTTATGTCATGCCACGACGTTAACTAAGGCACTTCTTGGGAGGCAACCCAAGTTTTCCTTTCTTTTTAAGTTTAGAATAATGGTGTGTTGAATGTGCAGGACAAAGTGTGGAAAGTGCAAATTGGCGAGCTCCAGGGCCAATCGGTGAATAACCAAAGAGGTCGGCGATCCCGACTCAGATCGATGTTGGACTCAAGACAACTTTAAATTGGAGCCTGTAAAAGTCGGTGAGCCCAGGAAATTATTGGCTAGTCGACGACCAGGTCGGCGATCGCGATCTTGTCTGCCGTTTGGACTTCCAGATTAACTGGAAGTCTTGTAAAACTTAGTGAGGTAAGTGACCATCCAGTGTGTCGTTGAGTGGTTCGACAAGCATGACTAATGCCGCTGAATGGGCGAGAACTGGATGGTTTTTAAATGGCCAAAGGTTTAAACTTTCAAACTCTTCACTTTCCCTCACTTTTGAACTTCACCAACTCACACACACATTTTAGTTTATATAATTTTGCATTTTTAGAGTATTTTAGTTGTTGATTTGTGCTCGAACTTGGATTAAATTGCCACCTAGCATTTCAATCTTATTTTTATCAGCATTAAAGGTTGGTTTTCCAAACACCTAGTTTACTTTTGGCATTTTGTACTCATTTGCAAATTATATTACCTTGATGAGCGGAGGGGTTCCATTTTTTCTCAAAACATGAGCAAAAGGGACTTCTTTGCATTTTCTTGATTCACTTTTTCTTTTTACGACACCCCCAACTTAGGCTTTTGGCCTAAGTTGGCTATTCAAATAGACCACAAATGATGAAGATTATGGGTAATGGATCAAGAAAGGTTATGGTTTCATCATGTTTCTTCTAAGAAAAGGTTAAGGCTCAAAGGGTGTTCAAAAGAGGTTCACACACTCACAAGGTAGGCCACAAAAAGAGGTACAATGTCAAATTGTTTCACACTCTTTAAAGTTTCCTAAAACCATCTCAGGAGTTCCAATCACTTAGTCAACCAGAAACACGGGGTAAATTCTAGGTCTCATCACACATGATTCATGGAAGGCTCATCACATAAGGCATTGACACCAAAATTCAAACAAGACTTCACACTTTCGCTAGTGTGTAATGTTCATCACAAGGGACTCAATTAAATACTTGGCTAGTCACAACGAGATTCAAAGAGCTCACATATGGACTATGCAACGTAATTTGGCCTCATAGTAGGCACACATTCATTTTTGTTCGATTATGAACCCTATTCAAGTCATCATTATTGATCAAAACGATACTCAAATTTGCAAAAGAACAACCACATATAATAACAAACAAGAGGTGGCAAAAAATTTTGGAAGGGTCAAAAATCATTTTATCATTTAAAACAAGGAGCCACAAGCTCAAACATCCACAAAAATAGTTTAATACACAAATACAGCTCAAAACCCAAATATATAAGAAAAACATCAATATTCACAAAATGACACACAAAAGGTGGGCCTCACCCCACCACAAATAAAGTCAGTTGTCCTCAAATGCGAACAAAATAAAATATCCACAAGTCAAAATAAAGAAAGACAGAGAGGGAGGTAAAGAGGGGATCATATCTACACAGTCACTCCATCTGTGTGGGCATTGGTTCTCGGTGCATCAGTGTGATCTCGGGCCTTAGTACCCGGAGTCACCTTAGAAGGAACAACAGTACCAGACCCACTAGGAGCTACCATCGACGTCTCGGTCAGCGATGTCTGGATCACCGACTACATAATCTTGTCCTCAAGATTTGGCAAGTCTATGTATATGCTCTTCTCATGTATCTCTCTTTGCTCCGTGTCGGTCCCAACATCCAACTCATCAACTTCTGCCTCAACCCTATGCACATCTCCGGTGGTAACTGGAGGAATCTCTGAAGTCTCAGGGTCATCCATATCATCTACTACCTCCAACAATGAAGTGAAGTCAGTAGACTTTAGATAGTCTACGTCCTTCCTTAAGTCAGCTACCTCGGCTCTCAAAGTCGTAACCTCGGAGGTCTCCCCTTGCCTGCTCTCACAAGCTGTGACTCTAGTAGCCATAACATCAACAGTAGCCCGGAGGGAAGTAGTGCACCTCTTGTTTGTGATTAAATGTGGTTGTTCTTTTGTAAATTTGAGTATCGGTTTTGATCAATACATATTACTTGAATAGTGCTCATAATCGAACAAAAATGAATGTGTGGTTGTGATGAGGCCAAATGAAGTTGCATAGTCAATATGTGAGCTCTTTGCATCTTGTTGTGACTAGCCAAGTATTGAATTGAGTCTCTTGTGATGAACATTGCACACTAGCGAAAGTGTTGAGTCTTGTTTGACTTTTGGTGTCAATACCTTGTGTGATGACCTTACCTTGAACAATGTGTGATGATACTTAGAATTTGCCCCATTGATCTGGTTGACTAAGTGATGTGAACTCTTGAGATGATTTTAGTAAACTTTAAAGAGTGTGAAATTATTTGACATTATACCTCTTTTTGTGGACTACCTTGTGAGTGTGTGAACCTCTTTCGAACACCCTTTGAGCCTTAACCTTCTTGATGAAACCATAACCTTTCTTGATCCATTACCCATAATCCTCATGATTTGTGGTCTGTTTGGATAGCAAACTTAGGCCAAAGGCCTATGTTGGGGGTCTAGTAAAAACAAAAGGTGAATCAAGAAATTGCAAAGAAGTCCCTTTTGCCCATGTTTTGAGAAAGATGGAACCCTTCCATACAAAAAAAAAAGAGAGAAAAATAAATGAAAAAGAAAAAAATGTAGTGGAATAATGTGTGAAAATGCAAAAAGAAATGGGGTTCCTAAAAATCACTGGAAAGTGAATAACGAGATGACTTGTGAGCACGATTAAAAATGATGATGAAAAGGAAAGGAATTGTTCTTCAAACTACATTTCATGAGGACTATAGCCATTGACACTAAATCACCATACCTTTGCACTCAGCTCCGTTACAATCCTTCAAAAGACCTTTTTGATCTTGAGTGAGTTGAAGCAAGTGTTGATTGGAAAATTCGGGCGAACCTATGGGTGAAATCATGCATTGTGCTCATCTTTGTGGGTGTGAGCGTTGCATTTTATTCTAGGACTTTCAATTGTTGAACCATGGTGTTTGAATATTGAATCATTTGTTGTGTGGAGGCATTTGATCACCTTTGTTGAGCCTGAACTTGCAGTTGAAGCAAGTAATGTGAGCTTGAGATTGTTTGATAATGGTGAGTCACAACTTGACTCTTTGAGTGCAGAATTGATCCTTGCATTGAGTAAGTTGAGTCTTTATGTGTGAATTCATGATTGAATCTTATGTAGCACTGTTTAAGACATCCTTTTTGAACTGCTGAACTTGAGTTTTACTTGAGGACAAGCAAAAGTTTAAGTTTGGGGTGTTGATGAGTACACAATTTGTACTCATTTAGGGATTTATTTGAATAGATTTAGTGTCCTCAAATGCATATTTTATGCCAATAACTGATGTAAACCCTTGAATTTTAGGTATTTGGATTGAGGGACAAAGCATGGACACTATTGAGCAAAAAGTAACAAGGCAGCTCAAAGAATGAAGGAAAGAAGGCCTGAGGATTTTGAAGTTTATAGCTTATAACTAAATAAAGAGACAATATTTCCTTAAATTTGAAGATTTGAAGATTTGAAGATTTCCATTTTCTAAGAAATTGCAAGTGGGTGTTGAAGACTTTTAATCTTATACCTTTGTAAAGACTATATAATTCCCACCCAGTTGATGGAAACACAACTTGGTAACGATTTTTACCTTTTGACTATGTCTAGCTAAACCCCAATTCTTAAGGTGTGATTATGGGTTGATTTAACTACTGCGTATTGTTAATTGATAGTTTATTTGTTGTTTAAAAATGAATTTGTTTAGTAATTGTGGTTGAATTGAATGGGTTGTAGTTGCAAATACAATCTTAACTTCGTGTTTTTGGCTTGCTCGAGAGAGAGGTTTTAAAACAAATATTACTGAATCGATGGTCTGTGGGGATTGCGTTGTCATGGGTTCAGCTAGAGAGAGTGAATCCTAAACCCTTTTCAACACATTCAGCTCGAGAGAGTGAATGGACTAAAAGGAAGGTTGTCCTTCATTGTCGCTTATTAGTGTTCGAGAGAAAGTTTATCCCCACTAAAGTCTAGCTTATTCACTGATTTGCAGTTGTTTACTATTAATTGCAATTACCCAGTTGTTTAACTTGGCCCATAATCATATCACATCCCAAGAATCCCGTCTCCATATTTGTATTTTCGTGTCATTTGCTATTTTAAGTGATAATAGAGTACAAATCCCCCTTTGATATTCGACACTTCTGTAACCCCAAACTTCAATTATGATTTTCTTCGTAAAGGTTTTTAGCTATGATTGACTTGAGCATATTTATGCTTTTCTATTGATTCTAGAGTACGAACTACTCCCTTGGGACTCGACCCCAACTCACTAGTTGGGTTATATTACTATTGAACGATCGTTGACACTAAGTATTGGATGAAGTGTTCTTGATACGTTAATCAACAACTATAGCAACAATCCAAGCTAAGCATACAACATATAAGAGAACGCTTCATAAGTAGCTTCAAGTCATACTTCTGCAATACATGAAGAAGACGCCATAATCCCACCCATACAAAGTACCACTTTAAGCCATCATACATATGTAATTACTATTCATTCTTTCTAGGATACCAAGAAATAGCACCAAACTAGGCTAAACCAAGATAATCATCTAGCTAACATAACTACATTATTCTAAGCCAAGCTACCATGGAAAGCATACTATCATGCAAGTCCAAGCTATTCAAAGAAGGATACTATTGCTCCATCCCAGCGACCATGAAATGATTTGGCCTAACCAAATCATGCTACCATGCAAGTATACTATGATACTTGTGCAACCTATCCTTTGGAATTGTATGATTACTCAATCCAATGAAGCCATGAGGTCTTATTCTCAAGCTACCATGAAATGGTCTTGTCTTACCAAGTCAAGCTATTCATGAAGGGATCTTATGTTACACTTCAATCTATTCTAGTCTATCATACTTCATTCATTTTAGGTGAGCAAACCTTTCAACCTAGAATCATTCTATCTCAGAAAACCTTTCACACCATGTTTATTATGTGTTCATGAGAATAGCCTTCCAATCAATACATCTACATATCATAATTATAGGCACTTCACTCTCAAAGTGTTCATAAAGAAATAGGTTCTATAAGAACATGCATAATCGCATACTTTACCTACTTGAGGTTTCTAACCTTTCCTTTAATCATCATATCAAGAATTCTAACATTAGACATGGATATCATCATAACTCAAGTGATTCTATCAATTCAAGATTCAATTATAAATAAGGTAGGTTAGGTGGGTAAGGTTCTTCCACAATAACTCTATGTAGTAGTCTACCATTATCATACAAGTTTTAATCTCAAGGCATTAACATTCATATTTCAACACATTAGCTTTACTCTCAAATCCCTAGGAATGGTCATGTATCATACACACCTAGATTACAAGGCATTCTAGTCACATGCTCATTCTTAAGCAATTCTAGTCATATATTATCATAAAGGTTCAATCTTAATTCTTAGTAGTCATGATCCATCACATATACATTATTTTAATTCAATTCATTTCTACATGGTTTTATTCTTGAACAATTATGATACATATCACCAACTCTAGAAGATCATCTATGAATCCTCCATTTCCCTTCACAAGCCATAAAGCCACATTACTTCAATTTCATCAATTAGACTAAGGTTACGCATGTAAAACACGTAATTTAATTTTAATAGCATGATTCACTACTAATTCAATTATAAACAATAAATAGCCACTCATTTGAATTCATGGTCAACTTAACCCCACAATATTGGAAAGAACCCTAACTTGAATTGGGGATTTCATATTCACAATTGTGGAATAACTAGCGGACTTCATGGCTCTATGAATAATCTATCATACCTTGATTATAAAGCCTTACAAAGCTTGCAACAATGGAGTCTTTGCCACTTTCTAGAGAGAGTACTGTTTTGAGAGGGAATCGAGATCTTTTTGGTGAGTGGAAATAATAACTAGGATCAATGAATTTAGGGGTCTAAAGTATTTATATATGTGGTCTAAGTAAGGTTAAAATTACACCACTTAACCCCTAATTAATTCTTGAAAGTTCCACAAACCCCTCACTTAACCGCCTAAGACAAGTTCACTGCCTCAGCCACGAGACCATGCCCACGGGCCATGAGTGGAACCATGAGGTGTGCTTGTCAAGCGTGGGTGGTAGTCTGGAAATTTTTTTATGGGACCCTGACTCAGGACCCATAACCCACGGGGCGTGAGTCCCTTTTGCGAGTCTACTGTTTTAAGGCAGATTTTTGGGTCCTCCTCAAGGACCGTTGGTTGGACTTAGGGAAGTCATGCCTTGACGTTCCTAACCTTCAACCCTTCATTTAAAGTACGGGGAGTTATATCTATGAGTCTACCCCTCACGTCAAGTTCTAGTTTAACCTACTAGTTTCCGGAGTGGTACAATATCTTCCGATTGGGAACATTCATCCTTGATTGACGTTCTATGCACTTCTTTAGATCACTACCCTAGACTAACAACCCATCATGCATGCAACACATTTAAATTCACACAACCAAGGAGGAAAACTTCACTCCAAGATAAACATACTCAATGCAACACAAGGGAGTAGGAACTACATCTAACAATCCAAAATGTATGAAATTCTCATAACTAACATGATCAAGGAGGAACTAACATCGCCTTGCTAAGATATGCTCATTATACACTCATGGAGGGTATATAAAATTTACTCTAATAAAGCATTCTTTCAAGGAGGAATCTTTCAAATCCAAACTAAGGCATGCTCATTCATCTCATGAAGTTCGATAGGCAACTCTACTCAATGCAGTACAACATAAGGAAAAACAACGCACATAGGTTATTTCTATCAAGACATAAGCTTTTTCATGAACATGCATATATATAAATCATGGCCACTCATAAACACACAATGGCCTTGCTATCTAGGCACATCATCTCCTCTTTGGGAGTAAGAATAGGTGGCTTTTCAAAGCACCATTACTTTTAATTCTAATGTTGGATCAAGTTGTCACTTAAGCTTTCACATGCATCACACATGATGATTCTAAACTATGGTGAACTATACTTCTACCCTTTATAGGAATCTACTCATTCATCACCTGTAGGGATTATCTAAACACCACATTCTTCAAGTCTTCACTAAAATACCGAAAGCTCAAAATGACAAAGTAGGGTTCTACTATCAATACATAAAACAACAATAAGGCTCACTCATACTAATGACAACATCAAAGCCTAGCATATCAAGTCACAAAATACAAGCAAGTCTGAAATCTAATAAAGCATAAAACATATACTGGTAGCAACATTCGTAGGTCACTGATGAGTTCACAAATTGGACTCATTTAGGACTATATTTTCATAGAAATTGTTTCCTCAATGCTTATTTTATCTCAATATCTGATGAAAACGCTTAAGTTTCATGTATTTGATGTTTGAAGAAAAGCATGGACACTGCATTGTAAAAAGAACGAAAGGGCTGAAAAGAACGAAGAAATGAAGGCCTGAGAATCGCCAAGTCCACTTGGCGAGTCGTTGAAGGGTCTTACTTTGCCTTTAGTTCCAGTATAATGAGCCTTGAAGGAAAGGATCACGTTTGCGGAAAAAGGAAGCCATCATGACTCATTACTAATTCCTTGTGGCTTAGGGTTAGACACCCTATATTCATTATACTTAAAAGAATTAGAAGCACCTTGTCCCAAAAACCATTGTCGATTCTTAGAGCAACCATGTCCATCTGACCCATCATGAAAGCAGTTATCATCTTCCATTCTTGGCCACTTATTCTCCCTAGATTTATCTTCCGTGAGTTTCGATTCCTCAATTTGTTGGGTATAAACTATAAGACGTGAGATATCCATATCACCAACAAGCATTGTCGTACATCATTCTTTTACTACTATATCGGACACTCCCATCATATACTTATTAATCTTATCCCTCGAATCTGCTACTATAGTTGGAGCAAACTTGGATAGTTGGGTAAATTTCAAGGAATACTCCTTAACACGCATGCTACCATGCCTAAGGTTAATGAACTCTTGCATTTTAGCCTCCCTCAACTCTAGGGGAATGAACCTATCAAGAAACACCAATTTGAACACTTCCCACTCTATGGGACCCGCTCCTACCTGCCTCCCATTTTTCCATTGCTCATATCATACTTGAGCAACACCTTTCAATTGGTAAGCGGCTAACCCTGCCTTCTCTACCGAAGTCACCCCCATAATAGAAAGTACTTTATATACCTCATCTATAAACTCCTTAGGATCCTCCTCCACTTTGGAGCCATAAAACTCTGCAGGTTTCATCCTCATTAAATCCCCCATTCTTAAAGGCGCAGAATTCACATTAGGGTTCACCGGAGCAACCACTTCCCTATTGAATTGAGTCATCACGGCTTGAGCTAGAACTTGAAAAGCCACTCTAAACTCTACATAAGTAACATTCTCAACTAAAGGATCAATTGGAGCTTGAGAAGGGGCTTGGAGAGGAATTTCTTGCTCCCCATTATCTTCATCATTCCTCCAAGCATTACCCCTTGTAGTAGTCATATCCTAAAAACCATAGTGCACATAATAGGAGAAATCTAATAGAGTTAAAACTCTATAGCACGACTTAGAGAATGAAGAATTGAAGTTTACGAAGCATCCAATAGCTTCTCATTCATAAATGTGGCGCGCTTCACACTTATGAAAGAGACTCTACTAGACGTAGTTTGAGACATCCTAGAATCATTCTAAACATTATGCTCTGATACAAAGTTTTTCACAACTCAGGGGTATACCCTAAATGGATAACGGTACATAAAACCCCGAAGGACTCCATGTAAGCCACTTAGCATATCATAACAAAAGATAATAGAAAAGTGCAGAAATTTAAAAGATTTTTCATGGCTATCGAAGTCTCATAAAACGAAGCGGAAGTCTTTAACATTGTTTCATACCATGTAAACAACTTTGAATAACTCTTAGGACATAGCTTACACAATAGACTAAAACATAAAGGAAATGTGGGCAAATCCTTTAAGCTATCAGGACTCACCAAATCTTCAACTTTTGCTTCTACTATGAACCTAGCCATGGGGATGGAGCTCAAGATCATCGGACGATACGTTTGATAAGAATGTTGGCAAGAGTGTGTGGTAGTGCAAAATATACTAAATATGATAGCTAGCATAATACCATAACAGCATAACAACATGATTATAAGCATAATCTCCAATATAGATATAATATAAGCATTAGGAAACATAAGGGATAATCCATAAACATAGGAGATACGTCATATTCATAAGCATAGTAAATCCTTAGATCTTCATAACATAAGAGAACTATTTCTCAAGTAACCTCAAAGTCAACTTGTGCAATGCATGGATAAGACCCCATAATCTCACCCATACTAAGTAAAACTTTTAGGCCATCATAATCATACTTACCATCTTTGGATCTTATCCTTAGCTTATTTCTCAAAGGTAAGGGAATCTTCACCTTTAGTCCAACATATCATGGAAGGAAACTATAGCAACAATCCAAGCTAAGCATACAACATATAAGAGAATACTTAATAAGTAGCTTCAAGTCATACTTGTGAAATGCATGGATAAGACGCCATAATCCAACCCATGCTAACTACCACTTTAGGCCATCCTACATAAATGATTATTATTCATCATTTCTAGGATACCAAGGAATAGCATCATACTAGGCTAAACAAAGCTAATCATGTAGCCAACATAACTAAGCCAAGATACCATGGAAAGCATACTATCATGCAAGTCCAAGCTAGTGCAAGATATCCTTTTAAATTGTATGATTACTCAATCTAAGGCTACCATGAGGTCTTATTCTCAAGGTACCATGAAATGGTCTTTTCTTACAAAGTCAAACTATTCATGAAGGGATGCAATGTCACACTTCAAACTATTCTAGTCTAACATGCTTCATTCATTTTAGGTGAGCAAACCTTTCAACCTATAATCATTCTATCTCAGAACAGCTCTCACATCATGTTCATTATGTGATCATGAGAATAGTCTTTCAATTAACACATCTACATATCATAATCATAGGCACTTCACTCCCAATGTGTTCATAAATCATTTACATAGGTTCTATAAGAACATGCATAATCTCATACTTTACCTCCTTGAGGTTTCTAAACATTCCTTTAATCATCAAATCTAGAAGTCTAACATTAGACATGGATATCATCATAACTCAAGTGATTCTATCAATTCATACATTCTCTCGACTTGAGATTACTTGATTCTCTTCTTCTTCTTCTCCACATTCTAGAGAAAGGATTTTTTTAGAGGGAATTAGGTTCTTTTTGGTGAGTATAAATAATGACTAGGATCAATGAATTTATGGGTCTAAAGTCTTTATATAGGTGGTCTAAGTAAGGTTAAAACGACACCACTTAACCCCTAATAAGTCCCGAAAAGTTCCACTAACCCCTCACTTAACCGCCTAAGACAAGTTAACTACCTCACCCACGAGAAAACGCCCACGGGCCGTGAGTGAACCTACGGGGCGTGCTGGTCAAGCATAGGTGGTGGTCTACAATTTTGTTTTTGGGACCCTGACACACGACCCCTCACCCATAAGGCGTGAATCCCATTCGTGGGTCTACTATTTTGAAGCAGATTTTTGGTTCCTCCACAATGACTCTTGGTTGGTCCTTTGGGAGTCGTACATTGACGTTCTAACCTTTAACCCTTCATTTTAAGTACGAGGAGTTATATCTACGACTTTAACCCTCACGTCAAGCTATAGTTTAGCCTACTAGTTTTTGGAGTATTACATTATAATAGACAAGGGAACATTCACCATTAGTCAAACATATCAAGGAAGGTAACATAGGTAACAATTCAAGCTGATCATACATCGTGTCAAGTAAATCTCATACTAGAACATAATTTCAATACTTCCTTGAAGCAATCTTGTTTCATCATAAACATGCTAGTTCAATTAGGGATTAGTCCCTTCTTAACTATTCTTGTTTTTCATGGAAAAGTAACTCTTTCCTAGTCCAAGACAAGTCATTACTCATGAATGGTTACGATTTACAAATTCAAGGCTACCAAGGAAAACACTACATTATGATTCACCTAGCTATCATGGAAAGCATACTATCATGCAAGGCCAAGCTACACAAGAAAGGGTACAATTTCTCAATCCAAGCTACCATTGAAATGGTTTGGCCTAACCAAGTCATGCTACCATGCAAGCACTCTATGATGGTAGTTCAAGCTACATTGGAAGGGTACTATTTCTCAATACAAGGCTACCACAAGAACTTCTAACTCAAGCTACCAAGCATGGTCTTGTCTTACCAAGTCAAGCTATTCATGAAGGGATCTATTTATATCATAACTTCAAGCTATTCTAGTCTAACATGCTTGATTCGTTTTAGTTGAGCAAACCTTTCAACCTAGAATCATTCTATGTGAGAAGACCTTTCACAACATACATTCATGCATTCATGGTATGGAGTATGTGGGTAAAGGCCTTCCACAACAATTCCATCACAATGCAACATTCATGGTATTAGCTTTACTCTCAAAGCCTCAACAATCATAGTTCATCTAGTAAGCTCTACTCTAAAAGCCCTAATAATCATAAGTCATTGTTCATGCTTTATTCTCAAGACCTTACATCTCATAAACATCATACATGCCTAGCTCTTACGACAAGTCTAATCATAATTTCTCATATATGATTTACCCTTAAGAAAATTCTAATCATAATTCATCATATAACCCCAATCTCAATCAATACTAGCCATAGGTCATCATGTATATTTTAACCTCATTCAATTCATATCTATATGCCCTAATCTCAAGCAATCTACTCTACATATTATCAATCTTAGAAGATTATCTCTAAATCCTCAATTCCCCCTCTTAAGCCATAAACCCACATTACTTCAATTTCATCAATTAGACTAGTGTTAGGCATGGAAAACATGTAATTTCATCATAATAACATGATTCACTACTAATTCAATCATAAACAATCAATATCAACTCAATTGTATCAACATACATCATAACCCACAACATTCAAGAAACCCTAACTTGAATTGGGGAATTCTTTATCAAATTGGGGGAATTCTAGGGGGCTCCATGGATACAAGAATCCATGGATAGATAAGCTATAATATTGATTTCACACATCAGGACAGTTCATCCAATACTAAGTGGCAACGATCGTTAGTCAGTAATATAACCCAACTAAGTGAGTTGGGGTCGAATCCCACAAGGAGCGGTATGTATTTGAGAATCAATAGAAAATCATGAATTTGTTCAAGTCAATTATAGGTAGAAACATTTACGAATAAAAGCATGGTTCAAGGTTGGGGTGACAGAAGTGTCAAATAACAGGGGGGTTTCAACTATCAGCTACAACCGCAAATAACACGAAAAGACAAGTAATGAGATGGGTTCTTGAAATGTGATTGGAATATGGGCTAAGGTAGATAAATGGGTGGTTGCAATTAATAGTAAATAGCTCTAAATCAGTGAATAAGCTAGACTTTAGTGGGTATAAACTTTCTCTCAAACAATTTACCTCGAATCAAATTGGTTTCTCTCAAACACCAATAAGCAGCAATTAAGAACAACCTACCCTTTAGTCCATTCACTCTCTCGAGCTGAATGTGTGGAAAAGTGTTTAGGATTCACTCTCTCGAGTTGAATCCATGACAACCGAATACCCACAGATTATCAAATCACTAATCTTGGTTTTAAAACCTCTCTCTTGAGTAAGACAAAAAACACGAAGGTAGAGTTGCATTTATAACTACAATCCTTTAGATTAAGCCACAATTACTGAATAAAATCACTTTTAAACAGCGTTTAAACTATCAATTAACAATACCCAACAGCTAAATCAACCCATAATCACATAATCACACCCCAAGATTTAGGGTTTTAGCTAGACATCATATAAAGATAAAAATCGTAACAAAATTGTGTTTCCATCAACTTGGTAAGATTAATTTCGTCTTTACAAAAGTCAAGATTCAAGAATCTCAAATATCCGCATTCAAAAATGGAAATCTTCAAATCTTCAAAGGAAAGGAAATATTGTCTCAATACTCTCATTTCTAAGCCCTCAACATCAAAAATGATAATAAGATAATTAGATGATAGATAGATTTCAGATGCTAAACTAAGAATTAAAAAATGTATTTATAGTCGTAAAAAATGTGTTGTGAAGGACCATTCGGTGCAATAAGTTGGGATCGCCGATCCAGTCGGCGATCCGCCCTTTGCTCAATTCAATCCCCTTTTTGCTTTTGCATTCAACAACTCCAAGTTTTGTAACTTTGGGGGATATAGCACTGCATCGCGGACCCGTTCTATGACACGTCGACTGCTCCTTTCTATCGCCGACTTGATTTTCTCCTTCAAGGCTTCGCACACTGGATCTTTAGGTGAGATCATGGCCATTCGGCGACTCGCCCAATGGATTAGGCGATCATTTGCCCTTCTTTTCTTCGTTCTTTCAGCTGCCTTGTTCCTTTTTGCTCATTAGTGTCCATGCTTTGTTCCTCAATCCAAATACCTGAAATCAACGGTTTACATTAGTTATTGGCACAAAATATAGCTTTGAGGACACTAAATATATTAAAATAATGCCCTAAATGAGTGCAAATCGTGGACTCATCAACACCCCAACTTAAACTTTTGCTTGTCCTCATGTAAAACTCAAGTTCAACAGTTCACAAAGGATGTCTCAAACAGGGCTACACAAGATTCAATCATGAATGCACACAAAAAGACTCAACTTACTGATGCAAGGATCCATTATGCACTCAAAGATTCAAGTTGTAACTCCCCATTATAAAAGACTCTCAAGTTCACAATAATTGCTTCAAATGCAAGTTCAAGCTCAATAATGGTATTCAAATGCCCTCACACAAAGAATGATTCCATATTCATGCACAATGGTTCAATAATTTAGAGCTCCGGAGTCAAATGCAACACTCACCCTCACAAAGATGAACACAATGCATGATTTCAGCCATAGGTTTGCCCTTATTTTCCAAACAACACTTGTTTCACCTTACTCAAGATCAAAAAGGTCTTTTCAAGGCTTGTAACGGGGTTGAGTTCAAAGGTATGGTCAATAAGGCTAAATGGTTGTAATCATCATGAAATGTGGTGTGAACAACATTTTCTTTCCTTTTCTTCATCATTTTAATTCGTGCTTACAAGTCACCTCATTATTCATCTCTCATGGACTGTTGGACACCCCATTTTCTTTACACTTTCATAATTTTATTCCACAACTTTTTTCATTCTTTTCTTTTTCTCTTTCTTTTTTATATGGAAGGGTTCCATCTTTCTCAAAACCATGGGTTAAAAGGGACTTCCTTGCACTTCCTAACTTACCTTCTATTTTCACCACACCCCCAATTTAGACTTTTGGCCTAAGTTGGCTATTCACACAAACCACAAATCAAGAAATGACACAATTTCATCAAGTTTATTCCAAGAAAAGGTTAAGGATCAAAAGGTGTTCAAGCGAGGTTCATACACTTAAAAGGTAGGCCACAAAAAGAGGTATAATGTCAATTTTTTTCACACTCTTCAAAGTTACCTAAGATCATATCAAGAGATTGCATCACTTAGTCAACCGGACCAACGGGGTAAATTCTAGGTGTCATCACACATGGTTCACAGTAAGCTCATCACACAAGGCATTGACACCAATGTCAAACAAGACTCCACACTTTCGCTAGTGTTCAAAGTTCATAACAAGTGAGTCAATTTGATATTTAGCTAGTCACAACGAGATGCAAAAAGTTCACATATTGTCTATGCACCTTCATTTGGCCTCATCGTAGCGGCACATTCATTTTTGTTTGATTATGAGCACTATTCAAGTCATTGGTATTGATCAAGACTGATACTCAAATTTTCAAGAGAACAACCACATTTAAACACAAATAGGATGGTGGCACAATTTTTTTTCGGAAGTGTCCAAAAATTATTTACAATTAAAACTAGGCATGCCTAAGAGCAGGTATAAACAAAAACCCAATGTATAAACAAAACCATATTCACAAAAGGTGGGCCTCACCCCACCACAAATAATACCATTTGTCCTCAAATGCAAAAGAAATAATATCCAAAAGTATTAGTAAGACAAAGAGGGAGGTAAAATGGGATCCTGTCTACTCAGTCACTCCATTTGTCTGGGCATCAGTGCCTAGTGTAGTGCTCAAAATCTGGGCATCAGTACCCGGAGTCTATTCAGAAGTACCTGCTCCTCTGGACCCACCCATGCTTGTGTCTCTTTAAGATGTTTGGAGTGCAGTCTCAAACATCACCTCCCCCAGGTCAGCCAGATCATCATAAACTGTAGCATCACTCACCTTTATCTGCTCCTCATAGGTCTCTACATCCGACTCATCAACTGTTGCATCATCCCTATGTACATCTTTGGCGGTAGCCGGAGGAATATCTTAAGTCTCAGGAGCATCCAAATCATCTGCAACCTTCAGTAGTGAAGTGAATTCAGTAGACTTGAGATAGTCTATGCCGTTCCTCAAATCTACTACTTCGATTTTCAAAGCCATAACCTCGGAGGTCTCCCCTTGCCTGCTCTCACAAGCCTCAACTCTTATGGTGAGAGTATCAATAGAAGTCTACAGGGGGTCAGTGCAACAATGATGGCACTTTCGATCATCCATGGGATGGATCTATCAAGTTTGGTTGCCCTTACGCCAGCTGAATGGGCGAGGTGCCCCATCTTCAGGAGCATAGCCTGAGTGATCCTGGTGGGCTGGGCAGAGGTAGAGGCACCCGAGGCATGTTAAGAAGAAGATGGGGTAGACGTACCTGAAGTCCCGGAGACCAGAGTAGGCAAAGATGCCTCTGCAGGTATCGACTCAAATATACACCTCCGGGGATGTGTCCACCGGAGCTGCCCTCTTCCTGTCAGCCTTCTCTCGAGTATACGCGTCCTCAATACACCAGATGTCAGTAGAGGAGGAAGGGGTAACCTCAATATCTCTTGTATCGTCCCAGGGCACTCCACTACGCTAGCACAACTCCTTGATCAAGATTGGAAATGGAAGTGAGGTCTACCTCTGCTTGTCCCTCATTGTTATCTCTTGCTCTATGAGGAGTCCCAGGTTGATGCTCCTCAAGGATATGATAGCTCTAAGGGAGGCCGCCTTAGGGTGGTGCAAAATGGACTCGTTCTGGGATGGCATTATTGTAACGACTCGGAAAATGATAGAGTGAAACTAGAGCCTCACATGTGAGTTTGGAGTCGAGAACTTAATGAAATGATTATATTTGAATTTGACCCAAAAGTTCTTAAAAATGTGCTTCGGAAGTTACCGGAAACTTGTTTAGCTGTATATAAAAAGATCTGTTTCATTTTTCGAAAATCCGACTTCATATTCTTGTTTAGGGGGTCAAATTGAGTGGGAAATGGGTCTAACCCAAATTTTAGAGCAACCGTATCAAAATCCGAAATTTCCAAGTGAAGCCTTTTTCGAGGGTCTACTTTGGAGGGTCATATCTCCTAGCACACAAATTATTTGGGTGGCCATAATATATCCATGGAAAGCCCTTTGAGTTAGCTACCTAACGCACTTCGTTTCATCTCATTCGGAGTTCGGACGAAGAAGTTATGCCCATTTTCGTAAAGTCTGTCCGGCAGAAAATGCAAATTCCAGTAGCTAATGTTACTGTTCATTACTGTTCACCCGCCTGAAAATTTTTCTAAGTGTTGGACCCTTTTTTTCAAAGGACTTATATTATTTCCTAGATACCATAATCCAATTCCCATCCCTAAAAACATTTCCCTCTCTACAATCCTTCATTAAGAAGAAGAAGAACTTGGAGCTAGGGCTTGGATTCAAGGCTTTCTTCATCAATTTTCTTGGGGAATCATAGCAAAGGTATGGTGACCCTTGATCCTTGATTATCTTTCCTTCAAGGAGTCCATTAAAAAGGGTTTCAAAAGTCTTCAAAGAACAAAATTTCTATTTTCTATTCTAGGTATGGGTTCATGGATAAAATGTTTTCAAAGTCATTATATTGGTGAATTGAAATTGTATTTATGATTTTAAGATGATTTTATATGAAACTTCTTCAAGAACCCATGTTTTCATTAAAAGACTTGAATTTGCTTATGAAGTGGGTTTAATGCCTATGATTTAATGTTGATGAATTGTTGGTATATGGATGAATTGAGGATTGTGGCCTTATGGGCAAATTATGGGCGAATCACCTTGTGGTGATAGAATTGTTGGGAATTGAGTAATGGTTATTATGGCTTTGGAGGATGGTAAGTTGGCTTAATCTCATATTAGGGATAAAACTGTTCTTGCTTGGTTTGATCCACTTATGGTGGAGGTGTTTAATTATGGAATGTATTGTGACCATGGCCTTAAAGGCAAGACATGAGGAGCTAATGTTGACTTAGAATTGTTTACTTGTTTGTTACATTGTGACCATGGCCTTGAAGGCATAGTATAAGAAATTGAAGTGTTATCATGACATTGTATGAATGAGAGTTCAATGAAGATAATGTGATCATGTTATGAATGTAAATGTGTTACTATTGAAAGATTATTTCTCAATTTGACACTCATGAATGTTGATGATAGAATATGAAGGATTCTTCAATGTAAAGTATACCTTGAATTGGTAGGGCTTATGCATCCTTTTCTTGTATAAATGATTATATTGTTGATTGTTGAATCCTTGGATCGGTAGGCTTATGGCACCCTTCCACACATGCTTATAATGAACCTTGGATCGGTAGGCTTATGGCACCCTTCCATTAATGATAAGTAATGAACCTTGGATTCGGTAGGCCTATGGCACCTTTCCATAAAAGTTAATGATGAGACTTGAATCGGTAGGCCCATGGCACCCTTTCAAGAGGAGTTAATGAGCTTTCCTAAATGTACCTTGAATCGGTAGGCTTATGGCACCCTTTCATGTGTTAAATAATGTACCTTGAATCGGTAGGCTTATGGAACCCTTTCATGTGTGATGATGTCAAAGTAATGAACTATTCTATGGGAATGTAGGCTAAGCACCGAGCGGATTTGGTTAGATGGAAACTCCCCCGACAGTTAGGCATGAGTTTCAATGATCGTCGACCTTATCCCATAAACTATGTGCCCGCATAGGAAGCTAGTGGATCCATTAAGCTATATACCGGTCTTCCTTAGGCAAGTAGACCACCTCTTTACGGTGTGGGGACTTATGACACCGGATTCCATGACAAGCTCTCATGGTCTATGTCGGTTAAACGCTTACTTCCCATCATGTGAGATTTTATTATGGTTTCTTGATAAGCTCTACAAAGTGTAGGTAGTAGTATGGGATGCTACCTATACATTGCACGAGTAGGCTTGGAGAGGGTCATAGTGAGTTTCTCTAAATCCTAATGTATGTGACACAAATGTGCCCTAAATGAGGTTATTAAAGAATGTTGGCTCTCAAATGTTTAATATGAGATGCATGCTATACTTGGGTTATATTATGAGTTATTTTCCCTTGTCATGTCTTAATTAATGATATACCTCTTATGTATGAATATTGTGCAAAGGTGAAAGAAGGAATGATAAGTTACTTTAAGTGACCTAAATGTGGTGCCTTAGTATGGATGGTGGTATGGGACGTCACCCATACATTGCACGAGGTATAGCATAAGGGTTTCTTGAGGTGAAGGTTCAAGGTAAAGGTTTTCATGTTGATATTGTTTAAAGGTGATATTATGACTTACTTGATGTTATGCTTGTCTTGTATGTCTTTTATACTATTGTTCATGATATTTCAAAAAGGTGGCATAATGCATGGTTTCTAACTAAAATGTCCCTTTTTAAAGCATGTTTTGCATGGTCATCATACTTAGTACTTAATTGTGCTAATTCCATATTTCTCTATTTTCTATAAGTGTAGGTTCCGGCAAGTGATCACTCCTAGCTAGTTTGAAGTGTTGGATTGCTTTCCTCCAAGACTTGGTATGTCCTCATGGATTCGAGGATAAGACTTTTAAGTCCTTTTGTTCATGTAATAGACTTAATAGACTTCTTTTGATTGTAAAGGGCCGTGTCCCTACTTATGTTTTGCGACTGTGTCTAAGATGGCCATGTGAGACTTAGACTTCCGCTGTGTGTTTTTAAAGTTGTTTTAAGAAGTTTAAATGTGTGGATGTAAATAAGTTTTTTTTTTTATTCCGCACTATTTTCATTATTGAATGCAATGAATGACTATGTGGCTCGTATAAGGCCCTTTCGGGGTCGAATACGCCATGTTACGACTAGGGGGTACTCTCGGGTCGTGACAAACATGGTATCAGAGCATAAGATTTTGGGAATGGTTTTTAGGATCAAAGTCTCACAAGCCAAGTCTAGTAGAGTCTTGTTCATCGGTGTGAGTCGCGACACATCTATGAGCGAGAGGCTATAGGACGGTAGAAGTTACACTTCTTTCATATTCTTAAAGTCGTGCCTTAGAGTGTGGTTCTATAAGTGTTCTTATCCTTATCCTTCTCTTGTGTTTATAGGATATGAATACAAGAGGGAGACCCGCAAGGAGAGTAGGAGAAGAGGATGTGAATGAGGAAGTTCCTCCCCAAGTTGTGCAAAATGGTCAAGGTGTGCAATGCAATCAAGTTCCTATAGGTGAGCAAGAGAATGAGGTTCCGGTGGTTCCCCCGGATATGACCAATGAAGAGATTAGGTCGGCTTTCTTAATCTTGGCCCGAGCCATGGCGGCTCAAGCGACTAGAGATATGGGGCCTAGGGTGAATGCTAATGAGGGTACTATGGCTTCTAAGTTGAGAGACTTTGTGAGGATGAATCCTCCGGTGTTTCTAGGTTCTAAGGTGGGAGAGGATCCCCAAGAATTTTTGGATGAAGTGTATAAGGTAGTGAGTGCTATGGGGGTGACTTCAAGAGAAAAGGCGGAGCTTGCCTCCTACCAATTGAAAGATGTTGCCCAAATTTGGTTCACTCAATGGAAGGCTAATAGGCCGGTGGGAGCGGATCCTATAGAATGGGAGGAGTTTAAGGAAGCTTTCCTTGGTAGGTACTTTCCCCGTGAGATGAGGGAGTGTAAGGTTGAGGAGTTTATCAATCTTCGGCAAGGTAATATGAGTGTGCAAGAGTATTCCTTGAGGTTTACCCAATTGTCTAAGTATGCCCCATGTTTGGTGTCAAACCCTAGGGATGAGATGAGTAGGTTTGTGACCGGCGTATCCGACCTAGTCAAGGAAGAGTGCCATACGGCAATGCTCCATAATGACATGAACATTTCTAGGCTCATAGTGTATGCTCAATCCATTGAGGAGTCCAAACTTAAGAGGATGAATAGGAATGTGAAGAGGGGTAGATCCGATGAGCAAAGTCAACCTAGGTTCAAGAAGAGGGCTCAAGATCAAGATTTTTCAAGTGCTCCTAAGGTTAACCAAGATAAAGGTGGTGGATCTCAATTTCCTAAACCTACTTGCACCACTTGTGGCAAGAGGCACTATGGGAAGTGTCTAGCCGGTACTAATGGATGCTATGGTTGTGGGAAGAATGATCACAAGGTGAAAGATTGTCCTACTTTTACGGCTAGAGGAAGGGAGGCAAAGCAAGCTTCTAAAGATGGAACGGTTCCTATTCCTCCAAATTATGGTCGTTTCTATGCTCTCCAAGCTAGAAAGGACAAGGAAGCTAATCCGAATGAAGGCGCCGGTAAGTTTTAGTTCCTTATGGTCATGAATGTCTTGATGAGGTTTCTATGGTGTTGTTTCTCATGTTTGCCTTAATTGGGTTTTCTTCTAAGTGGGGGATGGTAGGTTGAATAGCAAGGTTGTTGAGAGTGTTGATATCCTTATCTCATTCTTTCTATTCTTATTCAAGCTTGAGGCCAAGAGTTCCTAGTAGCTTGTTTTATGTTTTGGAGTCTTGGGTGAAAATGAGTTTCCATGGTCTCCTTATGTTATGCATGTCCTATTTGAATTCTTGTTAAATGATAAAATGAGTTTTCATAAACGTGTTCCTCGTGTTGATGTGCATTTAGTTGAGTTGTCTATATGCTTCATGAGGATAAATGTTGAACATGCTTAAATGTTGCATGAGTTGATTTATTAGGCATGCTTAAATGTGTTCTTGAGAATGTTGCATAATTGTACTTTTGTGAGAAAATTGCATAATGTGTCTAATAATTTTGGGATGAGTGTGATGTAAATTGGAGAAGGAAGTTCATCCAATGAAATGAGAAATGGTAAAGCTTGATGCATAAGGAATTGGTAGATGTATTCCTAATTTCTTGAATTGCATGAAGTTGTTTGAGCCTCATTGATGTGGAGTTGATGTTTCCTCCGATATTTATGTACTTGTATTGATGTTGTATGCATGTTGATTGGCTGTATACTTGAGTTGTTACCCCTTATGTGTTTAAAGTGTCATTCGAGGACGAATGTTCCTAAGTGGGGGATAATGTAACGACTCGGAAAATGATAGAGTGAAACTAGAGCCTCACATGTGAGTTTGGAGTCGAGAACTTAATGAAATGATTATATTTGAATTTGACCCAAAAGTTCTTAAAAATGTGCTTCGGAAGTTACCGGAAACTTGTTTAGCTGTATATAAAAAGATCTGTTTCATTTTTCGAAAATCCGACTTCATATTCTTGTTTAGGGGGTCAAATTGAGTGGGAAATGGGTCTAACCCAAATTTTAGAGCAACCGTATCAAAATCCGAAATTTCCAAGTGAAGCCTTTTTCGAGGGTCTACTTTGGAGGGTCATATCTCCTAGCACACAAATTATTTGGGTGGCCATAATATATCCATGGAAAGCCCTTTGAGTTAGCTACCTAACGCACTTCGTTTCATCTCATTCGGAGTTCGGACGAAGAAGTTATGCCCATTTTCGTAAAGTCTGTCCGGCAGAAAATGCAAATTCCAGTAGCTAATGTTACTGTTCATTACTGTTCACCCGCCTGAAAATTTTTCTAAGTGTTGGACCCTTTTTTTCAAAGGACTTATATTATTTCCTAGATACCATAATCCAATTCCCATCCCTAAAAACATTTCCCTCTCTACAATCCTTCATTAAGAAGAAGAAGAACTTGGAGCTAGGGCTTGGATTCAAGGCTTTCTTCATCAATTTTCTTGGGGAATCATAGCAAAGGTATGGTGACCCTTGATCCTTGATTATCTTTCCTTCAAGGAGTCCATTAAAAAGGGTTTCAAAAGTCTTCAAAGAACAAAATTTCTATTTTCTATTCTAGGTATGGGTTCATGGATAAAATGTTTTCAAAGTCATTATATTGGTGAATTGAAATTGTATTTATGATTTTAAGATGATTTTATATGAAACTTCTTCAAGAACCCATGTTTTCATTAAAAGACTTGAATTTGCTTATGAAGTGGGTTTAATGCCTATGATTTAATGTTGATGAATTGTTGGTATATGGATGAATTGAGGATTGTGGCCTTATGGGCAAATTATGGGCGAATCACCTTGTGGTGATAGAATTGTTGGGAATTGAGTAATGGTTATTATGGCTTTGGAGGATGGTAAGTTGGCTTAATCTCATATTAGGGATAAAACTGTTCTTGCTTGGTTTGATCCACTTATGGTGGAGGTGTTTAATTATGGAATGTATTGTGACCATGGCCTTAAAGGCAAGACATGAGGAGCTAATGTTGACTTAGAATTGTTTACTTGTTTGTTACATTGTGACCATGGCCTTGAAGGCATAGTATAAGAAATTGAAGTGTTATCATGACATTGTATGAATGAGAGTTCAATGAAGATAATGTGATCATGTTATGAATGTAAATGTGTTACTATTGAAAGATTATTTCTCAATTTGACACTCATGAATGTTGATGATAGAATATGAAGGATTCTTCAATGTAAAGTATACCTTGAATTGGTAGGGCTTATGCATCCTTTTCTTGTATAAATGATTATATTGTTGATTGTTGAATCCTTGGATCGGTAGGCTTATGGCACCCTTCCACACATGCTTATAATGAACCTTGGATCGGTAGGCTTATGGCACCCTTCCATTAATGATAAGTAATGAACCTTGGATTCGGTAGGCCTATGGCACCTTTCCATAAAAGTTAATGATGAGACTTGAATCGGTAGGCCCATGGCACCCTTTCAAGAGGAGTTAATGAGCTTTCCTAAATGTACCTTGAATCGGTAGGCTTATGGCACCCTTTCATGTGTTAAATAATGTACCTTGAATCGGTAGGCTTATGGAACCCTTTCATGTGTGATGATGTCAAAGTAATGAACTATTCTATGGGAATGTAGGCTAAGCACCGAGCGGATTTGGTTAGATGGAAACTCCCCCGACAGTTAGGCATGAGTTTCAATGATCGTCGACCTTATCCCATAAACTATGTGCCCGCATAGGAAGCTAGTGGATCCATTAAGCTATATACCGGTCTTCCTTAGGCAAGTAGACCACCTCTTTACGGTGTGGGGACTTATGACACCGGATTCCATGACAAGCTCTCATGGTCTATGTCGGTTAAACGCTTACTTCCCATCATGTGAGATTTTATTATGGTTTCTTGATAAGCTCTACAAAGTGTAGGTAGTAGTATGGGATGCTACCTATACATTGCACGAGTAGGCTTGGAGAGGGTCATAGTGAGTTTCTCTAAATCCTAATGTATGTGACACAAATGTGCCCTAAATGAGGTTATTAAAGAATGTTGGCTCTCAAATGTTTAATATGAGATGCATGCTATACTTGGGTTATATTATGAGTTATTTTCCCTTGTCATGTCTTAATTAATGATATACCTCTTATGTATGAATATTGTGCAAAGGTGAAAGAAGGAATGATAAGTTACTTTAAGTGACCTAAATGTGGTGCCTTAGTATGGATGGTGGTATGGGACGTCACCCATACATTGCACGAGGTATAGCATAAGGGTTTCTTGAGGTGAAGGTTCAAGGTAAAGGTTTTCATGTTGATATTGTTTAAAGGTGATATTATGACTTACTTGATGTTATGCTTGTCTTGTATGTCTTTTATACTATTGTTCATGATATTTCAAAAAGGTGGCATAATGCATGGTTTCTAACTAAAATGTCCCTTTTTAAAGCATGTTTTGCATGGTCATCATACTTAGTACTTAATTGTGCTAATTCCATATTTCTCTATTTTCTATAAGTGTAGGTTCCGGCAAGTGATCACTCCTAGCTAGTTTGAAGTGTTGGATTGCTTTCCTCCAAGACTTGGTATGTCCTCATGGATTCGAGGATAAGACTTTTAAGTCCTTTTGTTCATGTAATAGACTTAATAGACTTCTTTTGATTGTAAAGGGCCGTGTCCCTACTTATGTTTTGCGACTGTGTCTAAGATGGCCATGTGAGACTTAGACTTCCGCTGTGTGTTTTTAAAGTTGTTTTAAGAAGTTTAAATGTGTGGATGTAAATAAGTTTTTTTTTTTATTCCGCACTATTTTCATTATTGAATGCAATGAATGACTATGTGGCTCGTATAAGGCCCTTTCGGGGTCGAATACGCCATGTTACGACTAGGGGGTACTCTCGGGTCGTGACAATTATGGTGCTGCTAATGAATCCAAACCAGAACCCAGCAGTAATGATTAAATCCCTCTTCTCTATGGGGACCCTACCTCGATCCACCTCGGGGAAGTATCGGAAATCAGTGGAGCCAACCAGCCTTTCAAGTCATCTAAGGACTGTGTAACTAGCAAACCCTTTTATGCCTCTGTATCTCCAAGATCCCTGTCAAGTATAGTATTGATGTACTCGTTATTGCATCTAACTTCTATACCCTGGACCATGACCGACTTAACCAGTCTGAACTCACTGGCCTTCTTCTTACCCTTCCGGTCTAGGCCACCATACGCTGCATAGAACACCTGGACCCATGAAGGAATATAGGGGCCTTGGGGCCTGGTGAACTACTCAAAATATGTGGAAGTAGAGGGTATCCCTCACATCGGAGTATTTTCCCTAAAGGCCTTATGTAGATAATAACTTCTCCTCGAGGATGGATCGCAATCCATCACCATTCAACCTGTTGAGAAGCCTAGGAGGAGGGATGACTGGTGGCATTAGAGCAACAACAGGTGTCGGAGGTGGCACTGTGACTGCTGGTGTAGGACCTTGAGGGTCACTAGTTGAGTCAGGGCGATAACTAGAACGGATCTTCACCATCCGGGACTGCAAAGTCTAGTCATCCTCAGGCTCAGATAAAGTAGCCTAGGAGTCAGCAATCGCTCTCTCAGATGTGGGCCTCTTGACCTTGCCTTCCTTTTTTGGGAGGATTTGATCCTCCTTCATTGATTGTGATACATGATGCTCTTTTCCGGGGTAGCATGTCGATGTTTTTCCTTACAATGTCTGCAAAACATCGAGAAAAAGTTAAAAATGATTCAATCAAAAGAACAAAAAAATAGTTGTAGACATACTCGTCGAACCAATCAGCGAGTCATCGAATCACTTTGACGAGCTAGATCGGGCTCGCCGAAAGGATAGGCTAAAAAATCTCAAAAAAATTTGGCATGTAGGCGATAGAAAGGCTTTTTGCTGAATTGCTAACAACATTTGGCGGGCAAGGACTAGCCCGTTAAAAGTTACAGTGCAATTAAGGTTCAGGGGTGCAAACAAAGGGCGATCAAGAAGGACTTCGACGAGTCCCCGAGTGCTTTCGGTGACCTCAGGCTTCCGCCGAAAGTTAGAGAACCAAACTACTCATTTAGCATGAAATTAAAGGCGAGATGGGGAACTTCAGTGACCCATAGAGTGTTTTGGCGAGCTCGACCTAGCTCGCCAAACGACCCAATGCGCCTACTTTCAAGCCAACATCTCAAATTCAACCCCGCAAACCCTATAAACTCAATAGTCATGGGTTTTCCTTATTATTCATTTAAATGATTTAATTATGATCTCTTATTAATAAATTGATGAAATACTATGATTTTATGATGTTTTCCCATGAACCTATGTAATCCCCTTGTTTTTCAAGTGATGATCATATGATGTGGAATTTTGATTATGAAGGAAGAGTTTTATGAAATAGAGCATGTATTTATAGAATTACATGAATTATAATGAAATCCATATCTGACCCATGTTTTCTAATTGTTGATGATTTAAAGTGGGTTTTAAACCTTGAAAGCTAAATTATAGAATTATGCATGTCTTTATGAAATCTATGCAAATGTTTTAAGGATGCTTTGAGAGTAAAGTATCAATTATGATGATGTTGATGTGTTATTGAATGGATTTTCTTATATACACATGAAAGAATGATTGTGAAAGGCTTTCTCACATTACAAGGATTCTAAGGTTGGAACGTCTTCTCACTTAATTGAATCAAAGAGTAAGAGCTATCCTAATGATATTTATTGGATTTGTTATTGAATTATACCTTTCACTGGATTATAACTTAGCTTGGATTGGCAAGATGACGTACCTTTGCATGGATAATAAGAACAAGTAAGAAATGATTTCGTGGGATTTATGTTTAACACCGAGCGGATATTAAGATTGAAGCTCTCCCGTTAGTAGAGGTCGGGTTTCTAGAAGTAATATCCTTATCCCTTACCTATGTTCCCCCATAGGACGATTGTCTAGATAGACATTAGCTAGCAGATACACCTAAACTAGAATTTCATGGTCCTTACCTGGAAAGTAGGACAACCCTTTCCGTTGTGGGAGACACCGGGGGATCATGTTATAGCTCTTATGGTCTCTTTGTTAGTTAAGGATACTTACCACATAAATAATGAACTATGGCTACATCAAGAAGTATCTCATATGTGTTCAAAGGTTTCAAATGATGTTAGCTTGCATTGACCATGCTTTATGACTTATGTTTTCTAACCCTTTTATATCATGTTTTAGCTTGGTAAATTGCATGTCATGAAATATCCCCTTATAGCATTATTTAAATGTTTTATGCACAACTATCATACTTGGTACATTGTTTTGTACTAACGCATATTCTTACCTACATTTTCTCCAAATGTAGGGTCTAAAAGTCAGGTTTCTCAGTTTCGCCGGTAATGGTTGATTTTGAGGTTCTCGAGCTTTGGTGAGTCCTCATGTTCTTAGTTCTTTCTTATATTTCAGTTTTTGACATGATGTATGGGATATGGTCAATTTCATTCGATTGTATTAGATGTCTATTGAGACAAGAGGTTTAGACTTCCGCTTTTCTTTTATAAAACTATTGAACTTGAACTGTCCTTTTACCACTATTATTCTATGTCGTATGTTATGAATTCTTAGTTTCTTGTATGGGATCTCTCGGGGTCCTATACACAATTTTACATCTAGAGGGTACACCTGCGTCATGACATTTCCTCCATAGGGTTCCTAAATTATCCAATGTTGAAGAGTAGAATCTCCAATGGAAGTTAGGGTTTTTATTCAATATCATGGGTTCTTTTCAATCAATATCTAATTGATTGTTTTAAATCATTTTATGCATAAAATAAAGTAATTGCATGTTTCTAAGTTGAATTCCCATGAACCCATGTGAAATCTATGTTTTCTATAATTGATCATATGTGGAAGCTTTCGAATCATGAAACTTATGAAAAATAATAAAACAACAACCTACCCAAGTCCCCATAAGCTCGGCAGGTACAACCAACACAAAAGACCACCTACTCAGGCCCTCATAAGCCCAGAAGGTGCCAATTAGTCTATATATCCCTATCGGTAGTCCCCTAGCCCCATAGGTAGTCACATAGCCCTCTTAGGCATTAATATAACCCCGTAGGCAGCACAAAACTCTCTTAGGTATCAGCATAGCTTATAGCGACTCATAGCCCTCTTAGGCAACAACATGGCGTTGTAGGAAGCACATAGCCTTCTTAGGCATCAATATAGCCCTGTAGGCAACTCATATCCCTTTTAGGCATCCATACAGCCCTGTAGGCAGAACATATCCCTTCTAGACATAGATCACATTCTTGCAGCTAACCACAATAGCCCCAAGGGCAACAATAACAATCCAATTGCTAAAAGCGAGCCATTTAGTTATAAGCAACCTATACAAATAGCCTCTAAGTCATGTCCAACATAGGGACGCTACTAATTGAATAAAAATCCCGACAAGGGAGGATTATATCAACTCGAGCAGCCAACAATCAACAATAATGGGTACAAGTGTAACAAGGATAACAACCCAATTACATTACTCTTAAGCTTAAGGAAACATGTCGTAAGTAGGGAATAGCCTTAACATACCTTTCAAATGAACACTCGAAACACCGTAGTTCCTTAACGAAAGTTGTTCCTTATGTCCTAAGCTTTGCAAACACTATATATACATAACTAGTACGCACCTATAAATAGTTCATAATTAATCTTAAATTGGCAGAGTTTCCATATTGCACCAACTTGTCGAAACATCCATAGAAATTCATAAAAACAACCATAAAAGGGTCCCGAAATGATTACCTTAGTTAACCAAGTGTAAACCTTGAAGAAACACCAATAACTACAAAATTATATCTTCAAAAAGCAGCTCAAAACGCAGCTAATAGAAGGGGAAAATGATTGCCACGTGTAAGGATTACATTTCTAGGCACGGGGGGAATGTTTAACGGTAGAAATCGTCAAAAACTAACCTTCATCATGCTAGAACTCCATAGGAACCCTCTCTTAAGCTTTCTCTCTGGTTTGGAACTGAAATGGAATGTTTTCATGGCTTAAAACGTTAAGTAAGCCGACATACCATATTTTTGACCCGACCCAAATTCTTCCCCGACAGTCCCTAATAAATCCCTCATTACTTCTTTCTTTGATGTCGGTTTGATATGGGGTTTTGTGCGTTGAAAACTAGACTCGTAGACCTTTGATTTAATGGATGATAGGCCTTCTAACCCTTTATATATTGGTAGAAAACATCCAAGACATTTGACCAAAATTTTAGACAAATCTTTAAAAAGGAACTTACGATAACTTTCGCCAAGTTTTATTTTGCCACTTACTTAACTTCAAAACATGAGATACAACTCTTGAAAACTTAAAATATGACATACCACATCATTTTTAATTTATTACTCACCCTCCTTGTCTTTCCACGAAGATACGAGTTAATTTAGATGTTTTGGAAAGTCGGGGTGTTACATCCTTCTCCCTTAGAAGCATTCGTCCTCGAATGAAAAATAAATAAATATAAGTTACGCGGTTAAGTTTTTCACTATCCAGGAACCTGAAATGAAAAATTTATAACCTAGGCATCTCACATTACGACATAAATTGCTAAGCACTATAGCTCCGCAATAAAAGTGAGAGCAAATATACAACGACAACAACAATAATAATATGCAAAAATATAAAAAATATCAGATAGGTATCTTACCTCACTGCACCAATATAAACTAATATGCCATCATCCTGGGATATGAGACAAGTGAGGATATGTGGACCTCATGCCATCCTCAGCTTCCAAGGTCACCTCTTCTCTATTCTTGTTTATCAACAATACTTTAAACGAAGCCACCTCTTTGGTTCTTAATTTATGGACCTGCCGATCTAATATGTCAACTGGAGTTTCCTCGTAGGACAATTCCTCTGTGATCTGAATATCCTCATTTGGGACAACCCGAGAAGGGTCTCCTACGCACTTTTGTAGCATAGATACACGGAAATCTGGATGAACAGATTCTAGCCCCGAAGGCAATTCTAACTCATAAGCCACTCGTTCTACCCTCTGAAGGATCTGGTATGGCCTAATAAATCCTGGACTAAGCTTGCCTTTTTTGCCAAATCTCATAACCCCCTTCATAGGCGAGACATTTAAGAATACCCAATCATCGACGCAAAACTCTAAGTCCCTTAGTTGAACATCTGAGTATGACTTCTGTCAGCTTTGAGGTATTAGCAACCTTTCCCGTATGAGCTTGACCTGCTCCACTGTCTGTTGTACTAATTCGGGTCCAATCAATCCTGACTCACCTACCTCGAATAATCCAATGGGGGATCTACATTTTTGCCCATACAAAGCCTCATAAGGCACCATCCCGATGCTAGAATGATAACTATTATTGTATGTGAACTCTATAAGAGGTAAGTGGTCATCCCAACTCCTTTTGAAGTCTAGCGTACACGCCCGTAGCATATCCTCGAGTGTCAAAATTGTGTGCTCAGCCTGGCCATTAGTTTGAGGGTGAAAGGTTGTATTAAGATTAACCTGTGTCCCCAACGGGCTTTTGGTGCTCAACCATTACTTGTTGGCAGTTAGGACATTGTGCCACTAACTTAACAACGTAATTCTCCATCCCGTGCCACCAATAGATCTCCTTAACATCTTGGTACATCTTCGTCGAACCAGGGTGAATAGAATAACAGGAATGATGTGCCTCTTCCATAATACAATGCGGAAGCCCTACAACATTCCGAACACACAATCGACCACTATATCGAAGGACTCCCTCTCCTGCTATATCAAATGCGAAAGTCTATTGATTCTGAGCCTTGGGTTTGAGCTACTCTAAGCTAGGATCCTCTTGTTGTCGTGATTTTACTTCTACAACTAGAGATGATATGGCTGTGTCCTGAATTGCTACCCCACTATCTTCTGCCTCAAACAATCTAACTCTCAAGATAGCTAAATGATTAAGCTCTCACACTAGCTCACGCTTCTCAACACCTAAATATGATAAACTACCCATAGATCTTCAAACTGAGGGCATCAGCTACCACATTCTCCTTTCATGGATGATATAAAATGTCCATGTCGTAATCTTTCAGTAACTCAAGCCATCGACGTTGTCATAGATTTAACTCCTTCAGTCTAAAGATATATTGTAGGCTTTTATGATCTGTGAAGATATCAACTTGAACGCCAAACAAATAGTGTCTCCACATATTTAGCGAATGAACAACTACAACCAACTCTAAATTGTGGGTCGTATAGTTCTTCTCATGCTTTCTCAACTGCCTTGAAACATATGTGATAAGCTTACCATGTTGCATTAGAACTCATCTCAACCCAACACCAGAAGCATCACAATACAATCCATAGCCTTCTGAACCGTCTGGCAATGCAAAAACTGGTGTTGATGTCAGCCTGTCCTTCAGCTCATGGAAACTATGCTCGCAAGCCTCAGTCCACTGGAACTTAGCTGCTTTTGAGTCAGCTTCGTTAATGGGGCTGAAATTGAAGAAAACCCCTCTACAAACCTTTTGTAGTACCCATCTAACCCTAAGAAACTACGAACCTCAGTCGGAGTCATGGGTTTAGGCCATGTCTTTATGGCCTCAATCTTTTGTGTATCAACCGCAATGCCTGCATCTGATACAATATGACCTAAGAACGCTACAGAGTCTAACCAGAACTTACACTTAGAAAACTTTGCATAATGTTCTCGGTCTTGAAGAACCTGAAGGACTTCTCGGAGATGATTTTCATGCTCATCTTTTGAACGTGAATACACCAAAATATCATCAATAAATACAATCACAAACATGTCTAGATACGGCCTGAATATACTATTCATCAGGTCTATGAATATTGTTGGGGAATTAGTTAATCTAGAAGACATTACCAAGAACTCAAAGTGTCCATATCTAGTTCTAAAAGTTGTCTTTGGAACGTCTTTCTCCCGAACTCGTATCTGGTGGTACCCTTATCTTAAATCAATCTTCGAGAAATACTTAGCACCTTGTAACTGATCAAACAAGTCATATATCCTCGGAAGGGGATACTTATTCTTTGTAGTTGCCTTATTTAGTTGTCGATAATTGACACACATTCTTAGTGAGCCATCTTTCTTCCTTACGAACAATACTGGTGCACCCCATGGTGGAGCATTAGGCCTAATAAAGCCTTTATCCAGCAAGTCTTTCAACAGATCCTTCAACTCCTTTAGCTCAGCAAGAGCCATTCTATAAGGAGGGATAGATATGGGTTGTTCACTTGGTAGCATATCGATAGCAAAATCAATTTCCTATTCTCGAGGGATACCAGGGAGCTCGTCTGGAAATACATCTAGAAACTGATTAACTACCGGAATACACTAAAGAGTGGGTGGTTCTGCATGTATATCATGAACGTGAACAATATAATAAATACAACCCTTGGTAATCATCCTCCTCGCCTTAAGATAGGAAATAAACCTACCTTTCGGCGTTGCTATATCGTCTTTCAATTCCCGAACTACCTCTCCTGGAAAGTGGAATCTAACAATCTTTGTCCTGCACTCAACATTAGCATAATAAGACGCTAAACATTCTATACCCATAATAACGTAAATATCGACCATCTCTAACTCTACAGAGGTCTGACGGTCGATAATTTCTACCGTGCAACCTAGATAGATTCTCTTGGCAATAATAGACTCACCAACTGGTGTAGATACAATAAAGAGTTTATCTAATGACTCTACTACTATTTATAACTTCCCCACAATAAATGGAGTAACATAAGACACAGTAGATACAGGATCTATCAAAGAATAAACACAATGGGAGCAAACAATCAATGTACCTGTCACAACATCTGGAGATGACTTTGAGTCATGTGGGCCGGTTAACAAGTACGTACGATTTTGTCCACTACCAGAACTAGATGCTCTCTCTCTTCCTTCACCTCTACCTCTACGTACTGAAGTCTGAGGTCCACGCCCTATAGTCTGTGCTGATGAAGAGGAACATACTGCTAACCTAGTCAACTGACCTATACCACCCTAACCTATAGTAGGGCAGTTTCTCCTCTTATGTCCCTCCTGTCTACAAGAATAACAACCTGTGGAACCCTATCTACACCTCCCCAAATGAATACTACCGCAAGTAGCACAACGCGGTGAGGCTGTCCTAGCCTGGACTGAACCCCTCTATTGCTGCGAGCTTGATGCTCGTTAACCCTTACCTGGGCCTAACTGTTCATGACGATCAAATCTACTACCCTAGAACTGTTGTGGTGGAGGTCTAGGTAACTTAATAGAATATCTGGGTCTGGAACCACCCTGAAAATCTCCCTGCGAACCAGCGGGCCTATCCCTCTTTTGTCTCTCTCACTCGACCCTCTCGCTCATATGCTGTAAATGTCTGTGATTCTTTATTCCTTGTGCGAATGCCTGAAATCGCAAGATATTCATATTATCATTTAGTGCAGCAGTAGAACAAGCATTGATATAGTGTGAGTCGAGCCCTCCCATAATTCTACGCACCCTATCATGCATCGTATCAACAAATGCTGGTGCATATCCAGCTAATGAATCAAATCTCAGCCCGTACTCTCAAACACTCATGCTGCCCTATCGGAGGTTATGAAACTGATCAACCCGGCCATCCCTAATCTCTCGAGAAAATAGTGATCTATGAAAGCTTTTGTAAAGCTATCCCAAATGGGTAGGGATGCATCTTTTCCCCTAGATCTCTCCCAACTCTCATACCACAATACTGCTATATCGCCCAATCGAAATGTTGCTAACTCCAGTGACTCAGTCTCTGAGGCATGCATGATCTTAAGATCCTATGAAGCTGATCAATAAAGTGTTGAGGGTCTTCTATGCGATTTGTCCCTGTAAACTGTGGAGGATTCAAGGCAAGAAATTCACAAACTCTCAAAGTTTTGGGCGCTTTAGAAGGTCCGGCAACATGTGGTGCAACTGGTTGGCACTCTGCAGCTACTAACTGTTCTCTTTGTTGCATCAGTTTTTGTTGATCTATTTAATTTTGCAACATAAAATATTGTAATTGCATAATTGAACTACTATAACAATCTTACTTGTGTTAAGAACAAGAATAGAAAACATAAAAAATTCAAAAGTGTGAGAAAACCCCCATATTTATAGACAACAAATGATGGTATGAAAAGGTGCTTATTGTTCCTTATCAGATAAGTCACAATCCTTCATAAAAGTTACAACTTTTCAGAAATGCCATAACTCATTGAAAAAAGTCACAACTCTATTAAAAAGTTACAACCCTTCAGAAAACTCACTACCCATTAAAATTAAAAATGTCATCTTTTATATGATATATATCTAAAAAATAAATATAATATTAAAATACAACATATCTACTAAAATGGGTGTTTTATGTTGGGGTATTATAATAATTTAACATTCAAGTTAGGGAGTTCATGCTTTTAAAGTAGTATAGAAGATATAGATAGATAGATAGATATAGATATAAATAGATAGATAGATTGATTGATTTCAAATAAGCTATTAAGATAAATAACTTAATTTGCTTCAGTATAAAACACAGCGTAACACTCCTACCACTTCTCAACCTTTCCACTTCCCATATTTTTGGGATTACGTTCACGACTTTTAAAATTTCTTTTTTTTTATTCCACCAAAACAGAACCATCGATTTTTGGGTTAAAATATGCAAAAAAAGAAATGTGTTTTAGCGCTTAATTTATGAATTTTTTTGTTCCCAAATTGATTTTAGAAGAATGCATATACATATACATACACGACAAATGAAAAGCTACATCCTAAGTGAAGTTAGATTTCTGAGCTTAAAGGAACGTACCAGTTATGAATGATTCCTCTAAAAACCAAATTACAAGAAGACTCAAATCAAAGTAGATTGTTCGTGTGAATCTCTTAAACTTGTCATAAAAGAGCTACAAGACATACATGAAATTATGCTTTGCCACTTTGTATTGAGTGAAAATAGGATCAATGTAGTACAGTTCATTGTTTCTTCAAAACCATAGAAGCAAATTACAAACATACACCATTAAAGCAATTTGAAGCAATCACTAGTTTAGTTCTACATGATCACTTCTTAGTTTTCTTATTTCAGATTTTAGAGGTGTTCAATAAACTTGATTCAATGTAGTTATTCTTTTAATTGCTCCTTCAATCCCGTAATTCTGTCTGGCCATTCTATATGGAGGGATGGATATAGGTTGAGTATCTGGATTCACATTAATACCAAACTCTACTTCTCGTTCTGGAGGCAAACTCGGAAGATCTTCAAGAAATACATCGGGAAATGCATTTACCACTAGAATTGATTAAAGAGATGGTGGCTCAACATCAATATTTTTCACTCTCACTAGATGACATATGTATCCTTTGGACATCATCTTCTTTGCGTTAAGATAAGAAATAAATTTACCTCTTGGTGTCCCAATATTACCTTTCCATTCAAGGACAACCTCTTTTGAAAAATGGAAATGCAGCATCTTAGTTCGGCAATCCACCATGGCATAACAAGAAGCTAACCAATCCATACCCATTATAACATCAAAATCCACAATTTCTAGCTCAACAAGGTCAGCCAATGTATCACGATCACAAACAGTTACAATACATTTACGATAAATCCTTCTAGCTATAATAGACTCACCAATCGGTGTAGACACTTCAAATGGCTTCACTAATAATTTTGGTGTTCTTTTGAACTTTTCAGCAATCAATGGAGTAACATATGATAGTGTAGACCCCGCATGAATTAATACATATAAAATATGTGAAAAGATTGACAATGTACCTGTAACCACATCCGGTGAGGCTTCTAAATTTTGTTGATCCCCGAGAGAATATGTGCGATCCTGAACTCCACTAGAACTGGCTGCTCCCCTAGCCCCTCTACAACGGCCAGTAGGCATCTTTCCCCTACCTAAAGAAGGTGCTGATGAGGAGGATGCAACAATTGATCTAGTAGGTTGTACCACACCACCAACACCCCTATAAGGGCTATTTCCTCATCATATGACCTGGTGTTCCACACCAAAAACAAACATTTGTCCCAAACCGACATGCACCTAAATGATTTCTTCCATATTGTTTACAATACTGTCGATGAGGTCTTGATTGGCTCATACTTCCTTGCTCTTGGTACACCATTGTTCGTGAACCTTGGCTTTCACCTCTTTGCCCAAACTGATTGCCCCTAGACACTTGAAACTGAGGTGGGGTACTAGTTGTAGAGTAGGAAGATGATGGCCTAGGCGGTCTGTTAAAGAACCGAGTCCTAAACTCACCTTGGGATAGTGTAAACTTCCCTATAGATCTAGCCCTCTTAGAGTCCCCTATTTCTGACTCTTGTGTCCTTCTTCTTTGCCTTTGATCCTCCAACTTTTGCACAAAAACTTGCATCCTAGCTATATCCATATCTTTATTCAATGAAGCAATGGTACAGTCTCTAACCAGATATGAATCTAATCTATCCACATATCGATGAACTCTATCCCCCATAGTAGCTACTACATTAGGAGCATACCTGGCCAAGGAATTAAATTTGAGACTATACTCTCTCACGCTCATACTTCTTTGGTGGAGATTTAAGAATTGATCCGCATGGGCCTCTCGGATCTCCAATGGCAAGTAATTGTCAAGTAATGCCTTTTTGAACTCTTTCCGTGTAGCTGATGGTGCATATGTTTCCCTGGATTGCTTCCAAGCTTCATACCACAATACAACCACACCCTTTAATCTATATGTTGCTAGCTCGAGCGCTTATTTACCAACTACATGCATAACATCAAAAGTGTGTTCGATCTGATCTATAAAGTCTTGTGGATCTTCATTAGGATCTGACCCGGTGAATGATGGAGGGTCCAAATTAAGGAAATCACGTATCCGCGTGCCAGTTGCTCTATCTACACCACTAGTACCTGCAACTGGACCTTCTTGCCTTTGGTAGTGGCCAGCAACTATACGAGTCAATAATTAGACTGCATTCCTCAAATCTTGCTCGGTAGCATTAATAGGGGGTTATTGAGGTGCAGTTTCCCTCCTTAGATCTTCGGGAGATGGAGGGGTCAGGGAAATATGTGAGGGAGACTCATCTTGAGCCTCACCTTGTATAGCTTGACTAGGTGGTTATTGGCTGGTCCCTTCTTGGGTAGCCACATCTACTCGCTTACCAGTACTTTTGCTCCTTCTCGTAACCGGCATCCTTCCTATAATAAAACAATTTAGGAATTAGATATGATTCGCCTACAACACTGGTTCTATCGCACGATCTAAGAAATAAAAGAAAGGAGACAACTCCTACATGTCCCATAGCCTCCTGTTTATAAATGTGGTGCACAACACATCCATAAGCAAGACTCTACACTGACATGGCTTTGTAGATTCCCTAGGATGCCCTGCTCTGATACCACTTTTGTCACATCCCAAATCCCATTAAGATGGACAGGCACCCGATGCCCTCTAGGCCCGAGAGAACCAACATGTAACATGTGCTTACTATGCATATAACTATGAAAATCTTGTGACAAGTTCACATAGGATGTAGCGATACGAACCAACATAAGTAGACCCAAAACTTATATACAAGACTTGGCCGTTGAGGCCACAACTTATTTAGACGCAACTTAACCATAAACATAAGTCTACAGAACCTCTAAAAGATAGAAAACCTTAGAATAGGTCGGGACAGACCCCGCCTTACTCTTAACTACGATACAATACCTAAAATGAATCTACCAAAGACTCAGTAAAGCTCTGAATCAATCTGGAGCTCATCGAAAGTAGTTGAGTGTCGTGTGCTCCTACCAAGGAGGTCTACTAGCTGAAGTACCTGTGCATGCAGCATGAAATGCAGTGTCCCCCGTGAGGGACGTCAGTACGAGAAAATGTACTAAATATGTAAGGCAATAACATGTATAAAATAAGAGTTCGAATGAAACCAAGTATCAATATCTGTGTGCATAAATCAGAATAGAAGACCACCTTTGTTAACTCTTGTGGGATCATGTATGTTACATTCTTGTCTTTACCTTTCTGTGTGTTTTGATCTTTATAAGGCATGTGATACGAATGACAGCTGATCAGTGGTAGAAGAAGATGACCCATGCTAGGCATTTTAACCCCTGGGATGCGGTCCTCATAAATACACAAATTGGGATCGGCCCATGCTAGGCTTATGCCCCTGAGCTACCACCCTTCTATACCAATTGGGATCGGCCCATTCTAGGCTTTCGCCCCTGAGCTGCCACCCTTAATTATATACATTTCTTTACTTAGATTCTTTAATCTTTGAGACTGTTGTTTTGGTGGTCATAATCATTCTTTATATTTGGAATTACGGACCAGTAGTAGAAGATATGAAAATAATACTTTAAGGCAGTTGAAACGACCCCAAAATGCCTGAAATTGTGCTTCGGAAACACCTATAATTGTAATTTCCATATATCTCAAAATTCGTGCATGATTTCGGAAATTTGACTTTATATTCTTATTCAGGGGGTCAAATTGAGTAGGAAATGGGTCTAACCCGAATTTTAGAACAATCGTATCAAAATTCAAAAATCGCAAAATATGCGATTTTCAGGGTCAACTTTAAAGGGGCATATCTCTTAGCACACAAGGAACTTAAAGGGCCACCACCTATTAAATTAAAGCCCTTTGAGTTAGCTTACCAACGCACCTAGTTTCACCTCATTCCGAGTTAGGATGAGGGAGTTATGACCATTTTCGTAAAACCTGTCTCGGCAGAATTGCAAATTCAAGTGAGCAAAGTTACTGTAGCGGCTGGAGACGTTTTTCTTTTATAAAAAGAGGATATGTCCCATACTTAGTTATAAATTTTTCTAGCTCCAAAACACTCAAAAACACTCTCTAAGCCCTCTCCAAAATTCCACCAAGATCTTCAACCAAATTCAAAGATCTCAAGCTCTAATTCCGGATTCAAGACTCAATCTCAAGCTTCAATTCTCCATTCCAATCTTCATCAAGGATTCTCCAAAGTTGAGGTATGTGGGTTGATTGTGGAAACCTTCCTTTCCACAAGTCCAACCATTTATCCTCTATTTTACTTCAAGTTTATGGGTCCTTATGATCATTTATGAACTCTTGAATTATGGAATTACTACTACACATTCTATTATGGTCTATTTTTGCATATTATCATGAAATGAAATTATTATGTGATGATTATGGTTTTCATGCTTTCATGATCAAATTATGAAGGTTGATATATATATGTATGTTGTTGGTGGGCTGATTTATATGTATTTCGGAATTGGTTGGACTTAGTACTCTTGAAAGACATAATTTTATCTACATGAACAATAGCCCACCATGTGTTTGATAAAATGTCATTTATAGAATTCTTAGGAAATGGAAGGTCCAATGTACATCCTAGGAGTCGGATGATTATATAATTATTGAAATGATGATGAAAGGGATACATGTATATGATTTCTCTATATAGTGTTGTGAGTCGACCAAGCCTAGTACGGGGGGTAGTAGGCCCGTATAACCGTATCGAGGGGTTGGTACCTTGGTTGCCTAGTACGGGGGGTAGTAGGCCCGTATAACCATATCGAGGGGTTTGTACCTTGGTCCCTAGCTCGGGGGGTGGTAGGCCCGGGTAACCACATTGAGGGGTTTGTACCTCTTTCGCCTCTCCAAGGGGGTGGTAGGCCTTGGAAATACTATATTGATGGTCACTCGCCACACATGTACTACGTCCCACTAAATATGATTTTTGTGTAAGCGTCATTATATATATCATTTCATTAATGTGCTATCTATCGGGTATGATTATGCATTTTCCCTATGATGTCCATCTATTGTAGCATTGCATTGCATCCCATATACTTAGTACATTCAAACGTACTAATGCATACTCTATGCCTACATGATGTCACCATGTAGGGACCGGAGCACCGCTTGACCATCCACCTCCGCGTGGCTAATACATTTTCTATCGAGGTTATTGGTGAGTCCTCCATTCCGGGGACGTTGCTTATGATTTTTGCTATGTATAAGACTTTTCTTTTTTTTGTTATGTATTGACTATGAGGGTGAGCCTGGTAGTTTGTCTTGGCCCCCGCTAAGTACTCATGTTTAGAGGTGGTGTTGGACGAGTTGTGTATTATGCTTGAACTTGACTCATCTATGGTATTTATGTATCATTTCTTCTTCTTTTTTCTTGCTCCCTTAGTCCCAATTTCCCCCTTGATTATGCTTATCGCTTATGGTCATTTTAATTGCTTTCCGCGACCAATGATGTGTAATGATACGCTATGAGGCTTGTTTGGGGTTCGTTCGTGTTCCCCATTCGCCGGTCACGTCTAGGCCCTAGGCTTGGGTCGTGACAAACTTGGTATCAGAGCACTAGGTTGATAGATCCTCGGAGTCCAACACACCGCGTTGATTAGAGTCCGATTCATGGTTGTGTTGTTCACCACAACTATGAGTAGGATGCTATGAGACGTTTTAGGAAATGTTTCCCTTCTCCTTGTTCTAAGTCGTGCTATAGAGTTGAATTAAGTTCTTCCCTAACAGTTGTTCTTTGCTATGCTAGATCATGCCTAATACAAGAGGAAGACGAACCCGCGCACCCGAGGAGCAACTGAACAATGGGGATCTTCGGGATGCCCTTACTTTATTTGCTCAAGCTATGGCTAATCAAGCCAACCACGGGGCCCAAGCCCCTCAGGCTCCTACCCCGGCATCTCGTGTGAGAGACTTCGTGCGGATGAATCCCCCGAATTCTATGGGTCTAAGTTAGATGAAGACCCTCAAGAGTTCATTGACGAAGTGCACAAGATATTAGCTATCATGAGCATGAGGTCAGAAGATAAGGCGGAGTTGGCGGCCTACCAACTAAAAGGGGTGGCCCAAATATGGTACAACCAATGGAAAGAAGAGAAGGGGGCAAACTATGTGGTGCCTTGGGAAGAGTTCAATACGGCTTTCCTTAATCGATTCTTTCCTCTTGAACTTAGGGAAGCCAAATTGGTGGAGTTCATGAATTTAAAACAAGGGTCTATGAGTGTGAGGGAGTATGCCCTCAAGTTTAACCAACTTTCAAGATATGCTCCACACTTGGTTGCCGACTCACGATCTAGAATGAACAAATTCGTGATGGGTGTGTCCGACCTAGTGAGTGAAGAATGTCGGTCCGCAATGTTGATTAGTGACATGGACTTGTCCCGCTTGATGGTCTATGCCGAACAAATGGAGGAGGAGAAGTTGAGGAAGAGGAGGGGTCATGAGGCCAAGAGGGCCCGTTTTGAGGGCAAGTTCCAAAGTCGAAGGGGAGGCCGGTTTCATCAAGGCCAAGGGTCTTCTCATGCGCCCCATAAGGGGTTTTCCAATGATGTTCCAAGGGCCCAAGGTGTTGGTGGTATGGGTCCTATTGATGTATGTCCGAAGTGTGGTAAGGGCCATGGAGGCCCGTGCTTGAGAAATACCGGTGCTTGCTACAATTGTGGGGAAATGGGGCACAAGGCAATGGATTGTCCTCGAAATCGCAACAAGGGTAAGGAGGTCCGTCCACAAGGTGCCAATGCGGTTCCTTTGGGGAGAGGGGACCGACAAGATGGTGCCCCAAGGCACAATCGATTTTATGCTTTGCATGGGAGGCAAGGGGTCGATGAAGTCCCCGATGTCGTTACCGGTATGTTGAAAATCTTCGACTTTGATGTATATGCATTAATTGATCCGAGTGCCTCTCTTTCTTTTGTCACCCCCTTTGTTGCCAAAAAGTTTCATGTTGAGCCCGAATTGTTGCGTGAGTCATATAAGGTGTCTACTCCTATTGGTGCATATATTGTTGCTAGGAAGGTCTATAGGAATTGTCCTATTTGCATCTTGCATAAAATATTGCCTTGTGATCTTGTTGAGTTGGACATGGTCGATTTTAATGTTGTTCTTGGGATGGATTTGTTGCATGCATACTATGCTTCCATTGATTGTAGAACCCGTAGGGTCAAATTCCAATTCCCTAGTGAACTTATTCTTGAATGGGAAAGCCAAAATGTGGTAGTCAAGGGTAGGTTCATCTCTTGCATTAAAGCCCGTAAGTTGATCTCTAAGGGGTGTCTCTATCACCTTGTGAGGGTTAAGGATGTGGAGTCCAAAACCCTTCCTATAGAGTCGGTTCCGATCGTAAATGAATTCCTTGATGTCTTTCCTAATGACCTTCCCGGTGTTCCTCCCGAAAGGGAAATAGATTTTGGCATAGACCTCCTCCCCGATACTCAACCCATTTCTATTCCCCCTTACCGTATGGCCCCGGCGGAGTTAAAGGAGTTGAAGGAACAATTGAGGGACTTGTTGGAGAAGGGTTTTATTAGGCCTAGCCAAGGGTGCTCCGGTGTTGTTTGTGAAGAAGAAAGATGGGTCCCTTAGGATGTGTATTGATTACCGGCAACTCAATAGAGTCACCGTCAAGAATAAATATCCTCTTCCTAGGATTGATGACTTGTTTGACCAATTGCAAGGGGCTAGCCATTTCTCTAAGATTGATCTTCGGTCCGGGTATCATCAAGTGAAGGTGAGGGAGTGTGACATTCCCAAGACAGCCTTCCGGACTAGGTATGGGCATTATGAATTTGTGGTCATGTCCTTTGGGTTGACCAATGCACCGGTTATCTTCATGGACCTAATGAATAGGGTCTTTAAACCCTACCTTGATTCCTTTGTTGTGGTCTTCATTGATGATATTTTAATCTATTCGCATAGCGAGGAAGAACATATGGGTCACTTGAGGGTTGTGTTGCAAAGATTGAGAGAGGAGAAGTTGTATGCCAAGTATGAAAAGTGTGAATTTTGGTTGAAGGAGGTTGCCTTCCTAGGTCATGTGGTGTCGGGGGATGGTATTAAGGTAGATCCTAAGAAGACCGATGTGATTAGAAATTGGCCTAGGCCATTGACCCCGTCGGATATTAGGAGCTTCTTGGGCTTAGCGGGTTACTACCGGAGATTTGTGAATGGGTTTTCTTCTATTGCTTCTCCCATGACTAAGTTGACACAAAAGAAGGCTAAGTTTGAGTGGACCGACGAGTGCGAAAGGAGTTTTCAAACCTTGAAAGATAAACTTGTGTCCGCTCCTATATTGTCACTACCGAATGGGCTTGAGGGATTTGTTGTGTATTGTGATGCTTCTAGAGTTGGCTTGGGTTGTGTCCTAATGCAAAATGGTAAGGTGATAGCCTATGCTTCTAGACAACTCAAAGTGCATGAAAAGAACTATCCTACGCATGATCTTGAATTAGCCGCGGTGGTGTTTGCTTTAAAGATTTGGCGTCATTACTTGTATGGGGTACATGTTGATGTGTTCACCGATCATAAGAGCCTCCAATATGTCTTCACCCAAAAAGATCTCAACTTGAGACAAAGAAGGTGGCTAGAATTTCTTAAAGATTATGATATGAGTGTGCATTATCATCCCGGTAAAGCTAATGTGGTGGCGGATGCTTTGAGTAGGGTGTCTATGGGTAGCCTAGTTCATGTTGATATTGGTCTAGGTTGGGGGTTAGGTTGGAAGAGGTTGGTAATGGTGGTGTGGTCGTTGTTGATGGTGCTAGGTCTTCCTTGGTTGATGAGGTGATAGCAAAACAAGATCTTGACTCTTCCTTGTTAGAATTGAAGGCCTTGGTGAAAGAGGGCAAAGTGGAAGTTTTTTCCCAAGGGGGAGATGGTCCCCTTAGGTACCAAGGTAGGTTGTGTGTGCCTTGTGTTGATAGTTTGAGGGAGAAAATTCTTGAGGAGGCTTATAATTCTTCCTACTCCATTCACCCCGGTTCCACCAAAATGTATAGAGATTTGAGGGATGTGTATTGGTGGGGAGGCATGAAGAAGGACATTGCCAAATTCGTCTCCGGTTGTCATAGTTGTCAACAAGTCAAGGCCGAACATCAAAGGTCGGGTGGTCTAACCCAAGACATAGAGATTCCTACTTGGAAGTGGGAAGAAATTAATATGGATTTTGTAGTTGGTTTACCCAAGACTAGAAAAGGTTTTGTTTCTATTTGGGTGGTAGTTGATAGGATGACAAAATCGGCTCATTTTCTACCGGTAAAGACAACATATGGAACGGAAGATTATGCAAGATTATATATTCATGACTTGGTAAGGTTGCATGGGATTCCTCTATCCATCATATCGGACCGTGGTACTCAATTTACTTCACACTTTTGGAAGTCCTTTCAAAGAGGTCTAGGTACGAGAGTTAAGCTTACTACGGCCTTTCACCCGCAAACGGATGGACAAGCCGAAAGGACTATCCAAACACTTGGGGATATGCTTAGGGCTTGTGTATTGGAGCTTAGGGGTAGTTGGGATGATCATCTTCCATTGATTGAGTTTGCCTATAACAATAGCTATCATTCTAGCATCGGTATGGCTCCTTTTGAGGCTCTCTATGGGAGGCGTTGTAGATCACCGGTTGGGTGGTTTGAGGTTGGTGAGGTGGCCTTGTTAGGACCAGACCTAGTTATGGAGGCTCTTGAGAAGGTTAGAATGATTAGAGAAAGGTTGAACACGGCCCAAAGTCGCCAAAAGTCCTATGCCGATGTGAGAAGAAGGGCTCTTGAATTCCGAGTTGGTGATTGGGTCTATTTGAAGGTGTCACCCATGAAGGGTGTGGTTCGTTTTGGTAAGAAGGGCAAGTTGAGCCCAAGATACGTGGGTCCTTATAAGGTGATGAGGAGAATTGGCAAGGTAGCTTATGAGTTGGAATTGCCTAGCGAAATGGATTTGGTTCATCCGGTATTTCATGTGTGTATGTTGAGGAAGTGTGTGGGTGATCCGAATGCCATTGTGTCTCTTGATGTTGTGGGTGTTGTTGAAGATAATTTGACCTATGAAGAGGTTCCGTTCCATATTTTAGATAGACAAGTGAAGAGGTTGAGAAACAAAGATGTGGCTTCCGTTAAAGTCCTTTGGAGAAATCAACAAGTTGAAAGTGCTACTTGGGAGGCCGAAGCGGACATGCAAAGACGATATCCTTATCTTTTCCACTCCACTCAAGCCTAAGGTATTGATCTAAGCCCTTTATAAAATCTCATGTCTTAAGTTCAACCCCCATGTCATTGCTTACATTCATGTTTAAGTTGACAAGTTCATTGTGGTTTTACAACTATGTTGAAGTTTTTGAAATAAGGTGTAAGTGCATTGTTGCATCCTTATGTGGGCTGATATTGCCATGTTTGTATCCCTCATGTACGTTTCTTTAACATTCCGGGACAAATGTTCCCAAGGGGGAGATATTGAAACGACCCCAAAATGCCCGAAAATGTGCTTCAGAAACACCTATAATTGTAATTTCCATATATCTCAAAATCCGTGCATGATTTCAGAAATTCGACTTCATATTCTTATTCAGGGGGTCAAATTGAATAGGAAATGGGTCTAACCCGAATTTTAGAACAATCGTATCAAAATTCGAAAATCGCAAAAAATGCGATTTTCAGGGTCAACTTTAAAGGGGCATATCTCTTAGCACACAAGGAACTGAAAGGGACACCACCTATTAAATTAAAGCCCTTTGAGTTATCTTTCCAACGCACCTAGTTTCACCTCATTCCGAGTTAGGATGAGGGAGTTATGACCATTTTCGTAAAACCTGTCTCGGCAGAATTGCAAATTCCAGTGAGCAAAGTTACTGTAGCGGCTGGAGACGTTTTTCTTTTATAAAAAGAGGATATGTCCCATACTTAGTTATAAATTTTTCTAGCTCCAAAACACTCAAAAACACTCTCTAAGCCCTCTCCAAAATTCCACCAAGATCTTCAACCAAATTCAAAGATCTCAAGCTCTAATTCCGGATTCAAGACTCAATCTCAAGCTTCAATTCTCCATTCCAATCTTCATCAAGGATTCTCCAAAGTTGAGGTATGTGGGTTGATTGTGGAAACCTTCCTTTCCACAAGTCCAACCATTTATCCTCTATTTTACTTCAAGTTTATGGGTCCTTATGATCATTTATGAACTCTTGAATTATGGAATTACTACTACACATTCTACTATGGTCTATTTTTGCATATTATCATGAAATGAAATTATTATGTGATGATTATGGTTTTCATGCTTTCATGATCAAATTATGAAGGTTGATATATATGTATGTTGTTGGTGGGCTGATTTATATGTATTTCGGAATTGGTTGGACTTAGTACTCTTGAAAGACATAATTTTATCTACATGAACAATAGCCCACCATGTGTTTGATAAAATGTCATTTATAGAATTCTTAGGAAATGGAAGGTCCAATGTACATCCTAGGAGTCGGATGATTATATAATTATTGAAATGATGATGAAAGGGATACATGTATATGATTTCTCTATATAGTGTTGTGAGTCGACCAAGCCTAGTACGGGGGGTAGTAGGCCCGTATAACCGTATCGAGGGGTTGGTACCTTGGTTGCCTAGTACGGGGGGTAGTAGGCCCGTATAACCATATCGAGGGGTTTGTACCTTGGTCCCTAGCTCGGGGGGTGGTAGGCCCGGGTAACCACATTGAGGGGTTTGTACCTCTTTCGCCTCTCCAAGGGGGTGGTAGGCCTTGAAAATACTATATTGATGGTCACTCACCACACATGTACTACGTCCCACTAAATATGATTTTTGTGTAAGCGTTATTATATATATCATTTCATTAATGTACTATCTATCGGGTATGATTATGCATTTTCCCTATGATGTCCATCTATTGTAGCATTGCATTGCATCCCATATACTTAGTACATTCAAACGTACTAATGCATACTCTATGCCTACATGATGTCACCATGTAAGGACCGGAGCACCGCTTGATCATCCTCCTCCGCGTGGCTAATACGATTTTCTATCGAGGTTATTGGTGAGTCCTCCATTCCGGGGACGTTGCTTATGATCTTTTGCTATGTATAAGACTTTTCTTTTTTTTTTTGTTACGTATTGACTATGAGGGTGAGCCCGGTAGTTTGTCTTGGCCCCCGCTAAGTACTCATGTTTAGAAGTGGTGTTGGACAAGTTGTGTATTATGCTTGAACTTGACTCATCTATGGTATTTATGTATCATTTCTTCTTCTTTTTTCTTGCTCCCTTAGTCCCGATTTCCCCCTTGATTATGCTTATCGCTTATGGTAATTTTAATTGCTTCCGTGACTAAGGATGTGTAATGATACGCTATGAGGCTTGTTTGGGGTTCCTTCGGGTTCCCCATTCGCCGGTCACGTCTAGGCCCTAGGCTTGGGTCATGACAGCAGTATCAATGACATAAGGAGCTAAGTAACATCAATGCATTACTTGTGAGCTTAAATTACACAATTGACTTCAATTGACTAAGAAGAGGATTCACCAAACTTGCTTTTGCAAATACCATTTCTATACCAGCACATAGGAGGATAATTACACAAGTATAGAGTACTAAACATATAATGAAGTAATTTTATACACTAAGGAGCGGGGGAAAATATTGTTGGCTATTTGGAGATCATACGCTGCCACTATGTTTTCTTTACTAGGAATAGAACTTAGGAAATTCAATTATTGATATTAATCTCAAGAATCAGATTTCATGCCGAAGAATATTGAATCGAATAGCCTTACATACCTTGTCTTCTGATCAATACAACTATCACGATTTAGCCTCCCCTTTCAGGTTTTAATCTACAATATAAGTCATGATAAATTTAAATTAGCAGCTATCACACCTTGAGCCTCGTAAGACAGTAGTTAAGTTTGATGGATAATGTGCCCATACATCCCCTAAAACAATGTGTATCACCACACCCTCCTTCTCTGCCCAATATATACATTATATATCCTTTTCCAAGATTACCCAAACTGCACCAACAACAATACACATAAAACAACCTCAAGTATTCTTTATCATACAACCAATTATTGAACTTACCAGACCCTTGAGTTCTTTATGACAGCACATCCATAATTCCTCACTCAAACTCATACATAAGGAGGAAGAAAATGGAGCAATCACCTTCCCTCAATTTCTGCAACTTCACCTTATAACTTGAATTCCTCTAGAACTTCAACTTCCCTTCACACTTAAACCAAAGAAGAGGAGAAAAGTATCTTAATAACCAAGGAAGTGAGCAGTAGCTTCTAGAAATATTATGCCTTTATACCTACACTCGAGCATGAATAACATGTTTTCCTAATCATCCATGGGAGAATTAAGCTAAATCCATAAGTGTTTTCACTTACCTTGTCTTGCAGAGATGAGGGTTTCTTCAAGAACCCTAGAAGAACTTTAAGGCTGCTGCTTAATCCTTAAGAGAAAAGAGAGAGAAAGAGCTGGAGCTAATCCTCAATAATGTGTGCTAAAATGAGTCAGAATAGCAACCAATATATCTTTATATTGAGCTTTCTTCACATTTAAGCATATCCACTAGAAAGCTTCATTTTCAGCCACTAATTGGTCAAGTAGGTGATGCACCTGCTTATGTATATCAAGTAGCTCAAAATATCAAACTATGTGATGCACCTACTAGCTTTCACTTGGGCTTAAATATATTAGGCCTTGGCAGATTTGGCAGCTAGGCTTTAATTTCATTTTATTTTATTTAACATAGTTTGGGCCTCTAGTGAGTCCATTAGCATAGGAAAAAATTTGATCCATAAATCTTGGCCTTTTTAACTAGATTCATATAGCTCAAGTAGGTGATGCACCTACTTGTTTCTTTGGACTGGTCAATAAGTCAAAGTAGGTGATGCACCTACTTGTCACCTACTAGCTTAGTCAAGTCAAGCAAGCAGCTCACCTATTTTATTCCATTCTCTAATTATTAATCTTTTTTTCTTTAATTTAGCACTTAACTTTCAACTATAAGCTCAATTAGCACCTTCCCGTCTCGAGTTTAAATACCTCCATTGGAGTTATAACTTGTAGTACACATGCTGCAACGTGCAAGGCATCACATCACCTTCCGAGCTAGTTTAAACCAACACTAATCATATAAGAAACATGGTCCCTCACCTATACTATAAGGCTATGTCAAGTATCACAAAAATAGAATAAGCATATGCATAATACGGGCTATTACAACTAGGTCTACCAATTCAAGACATTAACACATTAAGTCAAGGTACATTCATTTTTCAAGAGGAGGATTCCTAAACCTACCAAGTCAAGATACTTCATTCAATTATAGAAACCTAAGTCTACCAAATCGAAGATACAACATTACATTACAGAAATCTTTCACATTTAATCATCAACATTCATGATTGTTAATACAAAGATAACATTCAATCCCAACACAATTAGCTTCTAAACAATATCATAACTCATTCTTTTAGGTCACACATATGTTCCACATTACATACACATATACAATATCATGATAACCCTTCAATTCCTCAAACTATGTCTTCAAGACCATGCTCACAATGTACATAGTATGTAAACACCTCCACCTTTCAAGTTGATTAACAATTCAAGCAGAATTCTATTTTATCATGAAATTAGGTCAAACTTGCCCTTTCAAGTCTATGATCATAAATCCTCAATTCACCATAATTAGGCATAGATGATGATATAATTCAACAATCTAAATCAATCTAGGCATAAATGCATTAAAATTCATTCATAATCAACAAACCCATTTCATGAGTCACAATTTATAAATCTAGAGAAATCATGTGTTCATAAAGTATTTTGATATTAAATCATCAATTAAACATAAATATAATCATAATTTATCACTTGAAAATGTTTGATGCAAGAACCCATGAGATTGAGTAAAACCTAAGGTTTTTGTGAAACTTGGAAATCTTGAAAACTTCTTTGAAATTGACTCTAGGGTGAAAGATAATCCTAGATGAAGGATCACCATATCTTATTAGATGAAATACATGAAAATCAACTCAATTTTAGCCTCCCTCTTCAAGCCCTAAGTCTTCTTCTTCTCTTGGTCTTCAATGGGTTATAGAGAAAATATATTTTGAGAGATAAAGGGTTTTGATTTGGAGAAAAATGAATAATGAAATCTAAAATAGATTTTTAATACTCTTAAAATATGTTAAATACTTAAAATAACCGTCCACACACTTATTGGTACTTGGGGTGAATTTACCAATTCACCCCTAGCTTGGTCGTGTCACCTTGAAAGATTACAGATGTGGTTGACGGATCATCATCCACAGACCGTGGATGGGCTGACGCCTCCTTGCTGTCCCTTTGTTGATAGGTTCAGAGTGGTGCATTTTGGGGTCATGACCTACGGAGGTCATCCACAGGGCGTGGATGGAACTACGGGGCGTGAACCTCATCCATAGGTCACCCCATTTAGGGCAGCCTCATGATTTCCTTGGGGCCTTGGGGTCTAGACTTAGGATCTTTCTAAAGGACCCTTAGACTAGTCCTTGGGGAGTCATACCTTGACGTCTAACCCGAAGTACTTCAACCATGGCTCGAAACAACATTAAACCACTTCAAAACTCAAGACAAACACCCATGAGGCTCTAGTTTCACTAGTTCCTTTTTAAGGTCGTTACAGTTCTAAGAGTGAGGGTGATCACCAGGACCCTCATACCACCATTTTTGAGCTAGAGGATGATCAACTACTGCTAGCCCGGAAAGCTGAGATGCACTCCAAAAGTTTGAATGATCCATCTTGGATCACGGCACCACATGCCACTACTCCTCCTCAAGTTCCAGATCAGGGTGTGGCCCCAACAACACCTTCACAGGGTCCTCCTCCCCAGTCTATGAAGTCTAAATGCTTAGGGATTGAGGATGATCATTGAATAGAAAAGATTGTCCACAGACGGTGTGGTGGATAGATTCCCTAAAATCTAGAGCACATTGAAATCCCACAAGTTGTAGATATTCACTAAACCCCATGGCCCTTACATTCCTAAATGGGTTCGGGAGTTTTACACCGCTTACGGAGCTCTAGAGCCTCAAGGAAAGAGAAATGAGGCAACCTTCAAACTGGTCAACTATGTAGTTGTCAAAGGGAAGAAGGTGAAGTGTGACAGTAGTGACATAAATGGTTTGTTGGAATGCACTGCCACCAACATTGCTGATGACTACCAATACATGATCAAGACTAAGTCGTTGGAGACTATGAAGGAATGGTTGACTCCTCTATTATCTAAGGCTGGAGTGAAAATTGAGAAGAAGAACCTCAATGTGGTAGCGAGGTACTGGTTTGGCTTCGCCAGCAGTACCATAATGTCGTCTCAAAATGAGTCTATCCTCCGCCACACAAAGGCAGCTTGTCTTGGTTATGTCATTTCAGGGAAGCGCATAAACTTAGCCATGATTATTGAACAAGAGATGGACATGAGGGCCAAGCAGCGCCAAACCTCCCTCCCTTTTTCGGTGTTGATCAACGAGTTGTACCAACGATCCCTTGTGCATCGTAATGAAAATAAGGATGTGGAGGCGATTCCCACCTCCTATACTAACATCCGACGGATCGAGGCTGAGTATTTGAAACATGAGTTTGAGAAGAAGAAGGCATCCCTGGAGGATTCTTCCATTGCTGTGGATATTGAGACTTTACCAGCATATGCAGTATTGCCTACTCTAGCCCCTGGGCCTTAAGGTATATCTAGTGTTGCTCATTCCATGACTCTGAGCTATTCTATTGCTCCCTTTCTCCCAAGGTTTGATGTTTGTGCTGTTGTTTCCCGACCTCTACTCACCTAGGCGGCGATACTACAGATGGGCAGCTACCCTATTCAGCTGATAGGTGTGCCTCCAGGCTAGAGGCTACAATCCCTTAGATGATTGAGAGAGCCCTCACTGTTGCTATGACATCTCTTAATTTGTTTATTGATGCCTTAACGACAAGGATAGAGGTTTGTGAAAGGGGTCAGGGAAGCCCTGAAGGAAGAGGAAAAAAAAGGCGATGAAAGGAGCAGTCAGTTCTTCGGCGAATAGTTCCATGAAGCCGTACTATACCGCGCAATGGTCCAACACGTTATGATGCTGATGGCAAGCATGAAATGGCGATGGAACAGAAGAAGAGCGAGTCGTCGAGTCATTCGACGACATCGACTAACTTCACCAAAAGATCCGCCAACGCTATTTTCTGAAGTCTATAAATACTAAACTTGTTATTAATTTTATAAGTTTCGAACCATTATTTGAATTTTCATAATAGAATTGTATGTTTTTAGATATTTTCTCTCATGTTTGTATAGGGTTTTGTGGGAGACTTGAAGAGAGAAGGATTTAATCTTCCCCAAGTTTGAAGTGGGTCTTCTCCATTCTTCTTCCTTTGTTTAAATCAAGGTTTAATTTCCTACACCCATTTTATTTTAGTATCATTTTAGGTGTATTTTGTTATTTCATGATGTGTGGCTAAAAGCCCCATTCTTGGGGTATGATTTAGCAAATATGTGTTGATATTGTTGTTGGGTCTTGCTTGGTGATAGGGTAGATGTATGTTAATGGTGATTTCACCGAGTGGTTGTGGTTTAATTTAATGGATTTGTTGTTGCAAATACAAAATCACCCATGTATTTTCGGCTTGCCCGAGAGGAAGGTCGCGAAACCAAGACCACTAGACTGATGGCCTAAGGAGTGGGTCGACATGAGGTTCAGCCCAAGAGGGTGAGCCCTAGTCCCATATCCTAACACTCAGCTCGAGAGAGTGAGTGGGGTAAGGTGAAGGCTGGTCTTCATGCGACAAATGGGTGTCCGAGAGAAACCCATTTGAAACGGAGTAAGTTGCCCAAGAGGGAACTTATTTCCATATAAAGCTTAGCCTAGTCACTATTATCTTGCAAATTTCCTATTGAAAGCATGTACCCAACGATTTATCTCAACTTGTATTGCGGTCACACCCCAAGAACATTTTCCCATATTTGATTTTCTTGGTAACTTTTGCTAATTTTACTACTTTTGACAAAAACCCCAAATCAACATTTGACCCCCTTTAATTTACTATGTTTTTAATCGTTAATGTCTTTAGCTACGACTAGTTAGAGCTTAATTATATTTTTCTATCAATTCTCAAAACCACTCCCTTGGGACACGACCCCAACCTTTAGCTGGGTTGCTATACTATCGATGATCATACACACTTATACCGTAGGTTATTGTCATTGGTCACGGTAAGCATCAAAATGGCCCCGTTGCCGGGGAGTGGTGTTATTTGAGAATTTTTATATTAGTAGAATTTTTGTTCTTCTTAGTTGTAGTTTACGAATTTAATTTTTAGTTTTGTCCTGTTGATTGTGTAAACATTTCAGAAAGCATGAGTGTTAACGGTAGTAATGGGAGCCAAGTGGGCTATCAGGACGACATTGGTAACCTCAACGATATCCAAGAGCCCAACATCAATGATCCACATCTCATGGGAGGCGTCGGAGCCATCTGTCTACCTCCAGCAGAGTGAAATACGGTGTTCCACATAACAAGCACCATGTTGCAACTTTTGCAACTAAAAGGGATTTTCAGTGGATTGGCTCATGAGGACCCATATGAGCATCTTCGAAACTTCGTGGTTGTGTGTGGACGTTTCTCGTTCAAGAACATCTATCAGGAATCAATTCGATTAAGACTATTCCCTTTCTCATTGATGGGGAAGCTTGGAAGTGGCTAGCTGAATTACCTCGAAATTCAATCACTTTATGGAAGGAGCTGGTCACCGCTTTTAATGTGCAATTTTTCCCTCCCTCGAAGATGATGACTATTCGGGATAGCATCCAAAGCTTCAAGCGTCTAAATTGAGAGACTCTTTAAGAAACTTGGCTCTGGTTTAAGAAATTGGTGCTACAATGCCCAACCTATGGTCTACCTGATAATATGCTCCTTCAATACTTTTACCGGAGTCTAGACTCGGTGACCAAAGGTGTAGCTGACCAACTCTCGCTCGGAGGCTTAATGCAGCAACCATACGCAGTAGCAGCTCAACTTCTCGATGGGATGACAACCATCAATGGGGAGTGGTACACTCGCGAAGAACATGTCTCACCGGTCACATTTCAGCTATCAAAGGAGCAAGTTGAAAATGATAATGAGAGAGACCAAAACATGGTCAAGATCATGACACAACTTGAAATTTTATCTAATAATGTCATGGGGGCTGGTTCCCGTGGTGTCAATGTTATGGGAGTCGAGGGTGTGAATCCTGATGAAATGAAGTTTGAAGCTATGTATATTGAGGAAGTAAATTTCCTAGCTAACCAAGGCGGGGGCTACCGTTCAAACTATCCAAGGCAGGGTGGTAATCAAGGATGGGTTAGAGACGAAGGCTGGAAGGATCGAGATCATGATGGGAAGGACCGTAATCCAAATTGGAAGGATGGGGAGAAAGATAGATATGTGCCTCCCCACGAGCGTCAGAACCCTAAGGATTTGAAAAGTGGTAGGTCTGAGGATATACTCTCGTGTATCTTAAACAAAGTTGAAGGGTGAGAAAAATGCTAAAATGTATGAAAGAAGACGTGTCTACCCTCAGTAAGAATGTCATCTCTCATTCAGTTTCAATCAAATAGTTAGAGACCCAAATGGGTCATATCTCGTCTCATCCCAACCCGAGACAACAAAGGGGGTTTTCCTAGTCACACTATGGCTAACCCAAAGAGTGAGGTCTAAAGGTTAACTTGCATCGTGTCGCGACGTTAACTAAGGCACTGTTTGGGAGGCAACACAAAACCATTTACTCGGTTTATTTGCTATCTTGATAAAATAATAATGTGTTATTTGTAAATATTGAGTAAGGAAAGTGCTTGAAAAGATGTATGGAGGCGAGCAACGGTTCAGTTTGGTGGATCGCCAATGAGTAAGGTGCACCCAATCATTCCCACCATTTGACACAATACATCTTAATGGTTCAGTCCTTAAAACTTGGCGGAGTATGAATTTTGTCGGCGCATCGCCAATCTTATTAGTGATCTTGATAAAGACCATCAATGCATTGCTCACCTGAACTGAAAACTCTGTTATATTTGGCGATGACATTAGATATTTGGCATTTTGCCGAGTAATTGAGTGAGATCGACTAACATCGCCGATGAGCAGAAACTGGACGGTCACAAGCCACAGGTTTTAAAGTTCCATTTCATTCACTTTCTTTCACTTTGTCCATTTTCACAAACTCACACTCACACTTTAGCAGTTATATTTCTCTCACTTTTAGAGTATTTTACGTGTCGAATTGTGCTCGGATTAGGATCACATTTCTGCATAGCAGGCCAGTACTATCTAATTCGACATCAAAGGTTGGTAATCAAACTCCTTAGTTATTTGATCAGATTTTTTACTCAATTGCATAATCACTGACAATAGAAAATCTCTTTTGAGTCTCTGAGTCACTAGGATTGTATTTATTATCGATTAAGACCTGATATTTTCTGCATGATTTGAGGGACTATCACTTAGCTTTGCTTTGAAGTGAACTGTTAAGCAGTGAGAATATAAGTTTCTTTGGGTTTTCGTTCAAATTGAGTTATATAAGCGTAAGTTGCACTATCTTGGGTTGCGGGGTGAAATTTGAAAGGATGGTTGAAACGAGACATGTTGAGCTGATCAGTTAAGTTATATAAGTGTAAGTTGCATTATCTTGCAAATTTCCTATTGAAAGCATGCACACAACGATTTATCTCAACTTGTATAGCGGTCACACCCCAAGAACATTTCCCCATACCTGATTCTCTTGTAAACTTTTGCTATTTTTACTACTTGTGACAAAACCCCCAAATTAATATTTGACACTTTTGTGTCGCCCCCTTTAATTTCCTATGTTTTTAATTGTTAATGCCTTTAGCTACGACTAGTTAGAGCTTAATTTTATTTTTCTATCAATTCTCAAAAGAACTCCCTTGGGACACGATCCTAACCTTTAGTTGGGTTACTATACTATCGACGATTATAGACACTCATACAATAGGTTAGTATCGTTGGTCACGATAAGCATCAGGAGGCAACCCTAGATGTACAATGTAGCCAACCATAGGTTCTTCTTTTCGGTTTAGTAGTTTTCTTTGTTTATTTTCTTTTCTGTATTCTTTTAGATAGGTGCTTTATTTTTGTTTTAGTTTTGGCTAGATATAGCATAGGGTCCGTCTCTAAAAAGTGTCCAGAAAATGTTAAAAGAAAGCCCTAATGGTTGCTACATGTGCAGGGGCGAAAAACAATAATCTAGAGAAAAGGTCTGTTGCAGAGGTCTACGGACCCATCGACGGTCCGTGGTTCATTTCATGGACCGTGAATGGAGTTCGTCGATCCAGGTAAGACTTTTAAATTTTCCTAAATGTAAAAGTGACCTACAGATCCCATCTACAGACCGTAGGTTGACCCACGGACTGTAGACGGGTTCTCGTGAGTCCAAACCCTAGTTCTGCCTGACCCGACCCACACCTCTTTTAAATAAAACCCACCTTTTTCAAATCATTCCCCACTTCTCAAAATTTCCTCCTAATTGTTTTTAAACACCTCAGAATCCTAAAATCCTTCCATATTACCATAATTTTTCCATTAATCACTCCACATTCATCCTCTCAGATTCCCAATTCACTCTCCTCTCTCTCAAATCCCTTAATTCCCAATTTCCCAGAGGTTCCAGTATTCGGGTTTGGTGTGAAAAGAGAGTTAGAAGTTGTTGGAAGTCAAAAGTCGTCACACAATCACCCATTTCCTTTGCTTGCAAGGTAATCGACTTTCCCTTCACTTTTAATTCCGGTTCATTATTGCTATAGAAAGTCACGAAGTGGATCTTGACCTTGGGTAATTGCTGTATGAAATTTCATGCTAAACTAAAATTAGAAACACCATTGGGACGATAGATTGTGATTGTTTTGTCTTTGTAATGTGTAAAAACAAAGTAACAAGAGTCTAAATGCATGTTTCGACGTAGGGTTCCTAGCCTCGTATGCAATACTTGTTGAAGATTGAGTAATTGGAACCTTTGGGATGACAAACTAGCATATATTATGTTGTAATGCATGACTAGACCTAGCTTTATGGATGAAATGGTTGAAAAATAAATGTTTTAAATAGGAGGCATGATACCTGGAATAGAACTGATCCACGAGACCCTGTCTACGGACCGTCGATCAGTCTACGGACCGTAGATCAGGTCTGTGGTCTATGGCACAAAGCAATTTCACTAAGTGTGGAACCACAAAGGTGGACTATGGTCCATAGGTCATTCTACGGACCGTTTTGCACATCCGTGGTTCCCATCATACCTAACTTTTTGGGCCTTCTGACCTATGGAGGGGATCCACGGACCGTAGGTCAACCTACGAACCATAGAAACCCACCGTAGGTGGCAGCCGAAGCTAGTGTCTGTAATTTTTATTTTTTTTATTTGTGTTCATTATTTGTTCTAAAAAAATAGACTGTCTGTAGTTCATATCGATACTATTTCTTCCTCCACAGGTACAATGGCCCCAAAGAAAGCTATAGCCATTAAGGGTAGATCAAAATCAACAGCTCCTACCCATCGGCTAATCGACGAGGATATTGATGTTGCGAAAGACCCCAAATATGTCCCCCCACTGGAAGGACATCACCCACAACACCCTGGGATACTCAAAATCAAAGCTAAGAATATGGTCCTTGACGTATTCACTACCTCCCAGTTTGATGAGGAGGATACACTGATCGGGTCATTGGCTGGGTCTGGTTCTTAGTCCGCCTCTGCTGTAGGGTCTACTTTTTGGTCTGCCACAAGCTCAAGTTTACTTGGCCAGGCTTCCTCGTCTGATGAAGCTAATAGTTCAAAGGAAATCCTAGTGCCACAAAACAACAACCCTGCTTCGGTTGCTGAGGAGACAAATAGATTGTGCGTGGAGGGCCAATGTCAAATCTACAAGGATGTGAAGATGTTGAATGAAAAAGAAAAGATGGCCCGGCTAATCACAGAGGAGCGTAGAGTTCTCACGGGGAACCTACACACTGTACCTGACATCCACTTGCTCTTTCAACATCATAACTGTGAGTGGATGGGAAAGGTACTCGGAACATATAGTAAGGAGATCGTGAGGGAGTTCTATGGTTCCTACGCAGCCACTCTTCGAGGCTCTATTCACAAAAATGCCAATCCTGAATCCCAGAACCACTCAATAATACACTAGTGCACGGGTTTTCTATGGATATCTTTGAGATCACTATCCGCCGGTTCCTTTGTGGCCCTAGCCACACTTGGGAACTCAACACGGCCGAATTTGACTACAGATAGGACATTGTATAGGGTGGGGCGTTTCAGTACATTGCCGAGAAAAGGGAGATTGTATTACACTGGTTGGGTAGTTATTGCTTCTGACGAAGAGCGAGCTGAGTGGGTCACCACTCCGGGCTTAAGCATCAAGATGTCCACTCTCACATTTCTGACTATGTTTTTCTGGCTATTGGTACGAAATCGGGTTTCTCCCATGAAGGTTGATAATGCACTCACTTGGGACCGCGCAGTTATGGTAGCAGCATTGGTTGCGGGTTCAAGATTGATTTTACCCGCATGATCATTGCAGAGATTCATGAGAGGGCTTTCATGGCCTCCAGCACTTACCCTTTTCTTTGCTTGATCTTTTTGGTATGCAGGGACTCTAGAGTGCCGATCTGGCAGTGTGACAAGTTGATTCAGGAAATAGGGACCCTCGATACAGGCTTGATTTGGGATGAGGCGAATGTGGCGGCACCACGCCGAGAGTCGCAGGTCGATGTACCTCCTTTGGGAAAAGATTTAGTAGATGATGTGGAGCAGATGTAGGGTGATGACCCTACCCCTCCAGCCCACACTAATGATGCCCCGACCTCCCCATGTCAGGCAGCTACTCGGACTCCTAGATCATCCACAGTCACCCCGCCTTCGGGAGCTGCTGTTGTGCCCTTGGCTCGACTTCAAAAATTGGAAGCTTTGATGGCCACACTATTTCATCATGTGAAGCCATTGTTGTAGACGTCTATCGCAGAGTCCGAGGTTAGAATGGAGCGGCGGATGGAGACCATGATGGACCAAAAGGTCCAGGCCGTTCATAAGTGCCTGGATGCCTTCCAGTTGAGAGTCCTCTCATGACCAGCCCCCGTCATAGATCTCTCTTCTATATAGACCGAGCTGGACAGTCTCCGAGCCGACCTTGATACCATATTTCCCTATTTCCCCCACACACAGATAAGCCAGAGTCCGCATCTACTGCATTAGCTGATGATACAATGCTTGATGCTTTATTCAGTAAGGACATAGCACCGCCCGAGTCCACCCATGCTCATGGGAAGAGACCCCGCTCCAGTCGCATTTCTGACACTACTGAAGAGGCCCGAGCAAAGAAGCAGGAACACCAGCTGAATGAGCAGGCTAGGAAAGCTTCCATAGTAGATGAGGAGTTTTGCATGTTTAGTCTCACAGATCTAAAAAAGATCAAACCATTGTTTAGAGTAATAATTTCAAAACTTGACACCTAAAACATAACTACTAGAGTATTCTCCAGATTCTTTTGTGGTTTAACACTAATGATCAAATTTATATCAGAGAGCATAGTTGACTTACTTTAAATTTTGCAAATCCATGTTAATATGATAGGGCAACCAAGGTGAAGGAAACAAAAAATTTTAAGAATGTTTTTCAATTGAGACCTGGAGAAAAGTTAATAGCCACTTTCTATCAAAATCCAGTCGGTCGGGAGAATCACACCTCATTTACGAGATACTTGGGTTTGCTAGTTTCTGATCGTAATATTTGCCTTTTGTGGGTACACGTATGGATAGATATCGAAGAGATTATGCTTGAGCATATGTGGCTAGTTGTTACAGTTAGAATTATAACATTACTCTCTCTTATTTTCTCTGACTCGATACAATTGCTACTGTAACAACAATACTTTCCCTATTCTTCTTGCATTTGTCTAGAGTTTACTATGGTCATTTATTTAAAGTTGAATATCACTTCAATGAAACAATCTCTTCTCTTCATGCTTCAAGACAAGTGGGCTTGTATAGCTATTTTAACCTTTATTATCTTTAAATAATTGTACAAAAGTCGTGTGAGTATGCTATAGGTTATAAATACATTATAGTCCAAGACAAAATATAAAGCTTAATATAGTTGAACAGAAGAAGTAGTAGAACATAATATATTGCATAAAGAGATTATTATTTCTAAATGAAATAAGAAACAAAATAATGGAGTTAAAGGAACAATGCAAGCAGATATTTGATTAACACTAATGGATGTACATGTTTATTTTTTATCCTAAAACATCCAGGTTACTACTCCATTTGGTGATTCATATTTTGATGCCTTGTTTTCACTTATTTCAAAGATTCTTTTGATATTTCAGGAAAGGTTTGACAGTGATATCATTAATGATCAAAGAGATAATGGTTTGCAACATATTAGAATGTTTTGGAACAATTGGAGAGGATCATTGCACAAGAATATGAAATCTAAGTCATCGCACGAAGTTCTAAATGATGTGCCGATAGGAGTAGAAAAGAGTGATTGGGAATGGTTGGTCAAGGAACATTTTTAACTAATATGTTTAACGTATGATTGCACAGCTATTAATTAATATCATTTTATTTCCAACTCACATATGATTACTTTTTTGGAATATTTCTTTTGATAAAGTAAATGATTTCATTTTTGATATCAAGAGGATGCAAAACAGTTACAAAAGTTAAGATTAAAAATAGAATCATTAACAAGCTTGTGATAATTTCAGTGTTGTGTTGTTAATGTAGGAATCAAGTACAAGAAACACAATCAACAGGTCTAAGTTATGTATGCCTCACCGTACAGGTAGCAAACCTATAAGAGAGATTGGTTACGAACTGGTAAATAAATAAGGAAACCCTACAAAGAAACCTCCTTTTTGTATAAAAGAACTGATAGTACTTACTTTTTTTATTGTTAAGGGAGGCAAAGATGGTATTCCACCATACATGACAACTATCTTCTTTGAGTCTTTTAAAAAGTAAAATGATCTTGTCGAACTTGAAACCAATGAAAAATATGCATGTTTATCAATAAATTTCATTTAAAATTTTCTCTCTTACTTAGTGAATTGAAATATTCTTGTATTTTGTAGGCTGAAATTGAAAATCTTGTACAATTAGAACCGTCTCTTACTAATATCAAGGTAGTGGAACGGTTCTTTGGACCTCAATGCAAAATTCATGTAGTTGGATTTTGTGGTAGGATAACCACTAAGAAGTTGAAAGGTGGTAGTACCTCTAAGGCTGCGTTTTTGGAGGAACTGAAAACAACTGGAAAATAAAAGGAATCACTACAAAAGTGTGTGTATATTCTAGAGAGTAAATATGATTGGTTTTAATGTATAGTGGTTCGTTAGCATTTGTTACCTCCATAACCTCCACCAGGTTAGCAAATTTTCTATTAGCTATTCAATGATGTGTATTTTGCAATGAATTTAATGATGTCATTTACAAAGCATAATTCTCTTTAAAGGTCATTTGAGTCTATACTTAAATTCATATTCATGAAAGAATGCCCTAGGCATTCAAACCAACATACATCATAATAGCTCATAGATTCATTAGGTGAGAATGTCCTTTCAACCTTAGAATCATCAACATGTGAGTAAGCCTTTCATATCATATTCATAGTGTGTTCATGAGAATGGCCTTTCAATTAACACAACAAGATTATCATAAACATACATACATACTTCATGCATAATCAAGTGTAAGGGTATAGGGAAGAAGGATCTTGCATCAATACCACAATTACACAATAGTCATAGGATCATCACAATCTAAGTTAATCATGAGTTAATATACAATCCTTATCAACATACACAAACCCTAGTTATTGCCCTTCAAGGCTAGGAATCAAGATCAACCCTAAATTCTAGAATTTCAACACTAGATAGGGGAATTTCATGATTCAACAACTTAATAAACATAAACATAATGAATTGTCAAGCTTCCATGATCAATCAAGTCACACCTTAGTTCACAATTTGGGAAGAAGAGGAAATCATGGGTCCAAGGGAGATTTTCATCAAAATCCAACAATACTCCATTAATATAACCATAAATCATCATTATAAATCATAATAAATCATAATTAAACAATTTAAATCATTTTAGAAGAAAACCCATGACTAGATGAAAACCCTAGGGTTTTGGAAGTCTCAAAACATAGTTTGAAGGGGCTTCTTGGGGGATATCTACCCAAGAATAAAAAGCATCCATACCTTTGCTTCATTTCCACAAGAAATTGGAGAATAAAGTTTGGTTCTTGAACACCTAGCTTGACCTTGACCTTGCTTTTCAATAGAGTCTTAGAGAGAATATTTTGAGAAGGAAGTAGGTTATGTTTGAGTCTTGTGAGTTATGAGGTGTTAAGTGGAGTTTAATGAATTAGAAGTATTTATATATGTCTAAAATAATTAATATAACCGTTCCACCCTTACTTAATTAATAAGAAATTAATTAAAATATTTGACCCTTGGCCGAAACTTAACAGCTTTTACAGTTGTGATCCACGAAACCCCCACCTACGATCCGTAGGTAAGGTGACGCCACATACTGGTAATCCGTCATTTCCATCAGAGAAGGGGGAGGACCAGGGGAGGCCAAGCCTTGACCCATGACCCCTACCTATGCAGTGTGGGTCCACCCACGGTTCATGGGCGACCATCCGTAGGTCCTACTGTCTTTTGACATCTTTTTGGGCCTTCACTTGGGTCTTCCTCAAGGACCCTTGGGGGTCATGCCTTGACATCTAGGTCCTAAAACATTAGTAATAACTTAGGGAGGTCATTTTATGACTACCATCTTCATGTTAACCCTTTTTAGGACACTACTACATGTTAGGCTTAGCTTAGGCCATTAGAATTCTGAGGTGTTACAAAATCCTATGAGGTCTTGATGAAATTCTTTTAAATTCTTGTGGGTTGTGTTGTTGAAGTTTTCTTGAGTTTGATTCATTTTTTCGGGTGTGATTTTGAGTTTAATCTTATATATATTGAGGGTATAATCGATTCTAAGTGTTTGGGGAAAGAATCAATTGAAATTAGAAGGTTTAGAGTTGAAAAATAAAGAAGAAAGTTTGAGGTTTTCTGGGGAGGGGGCTGGGGCGCCCCAATAAGTGTTATAAACTTTGAGCTCGGGGCGTCGTGTCAGCCAGAGTGCACTAACCCTGTCTCTGAATTTCACCGTCTAGCGCCCCACGTCTCTGAATGTGCCAGGGATGCCAGTTCTTCCCATTCTTCCCCATCTTTCTGTACTAGTTTCTTTGCAACATACCTATGTTTTCTAGTTGATTCCAACACTCTGAAGTACATGTAAACATCCTAAAATCATCCATATACATGAGATCATGAACCTTGAATCCATAATTCAATTCATGGAAAGTTAAGAGTCAAGTCTAGAAGTTACGAAGCAAGTCAAGAGAAGTTCATAAAGTTTTCCAAAGTCTTTCGCAAACGTTTTAACTTCGTCTTAAGACTTAAGTTTTGAGTTGACTAAAGAGTTAAGAGTAATGTTCATTTATTCAAAGATAATACGGGAACTAGTATTCCTAAAAGTTAGAAATGTTTTCACATTTGAGCAAGAAAGGGAACATCGATTCGAAGAAAGCTTTTAAGTTAAGTTTTGAGTAATTGTCTGAACCAAAGAAAGAAGTTTTGTTTTAAAAACATATGAGCGCAGTACATTTTGGGAGTAGTATTGAGCACCGATATAGGGATGCGAGTTCATAATAACTCAAGTCTCCATAAACCATTTAGCCATCATAGGTAGTAAAAGATCTTACTTTTTAGATGACTCCTAAGTGCTTTTAAGCATAGACTAGTGGATCCACTTAGTTAAGGCATCCTATATGATGACAAAGTATAGGACAGTTCTGGCAGCGTGGGCAAGACAATGTATCACCACTTAGGCTCATAGTGGTGGTTATCGATTAGAGAAACTCCCACGAAAACTATATTACATTATTATATGATTAAAGCTGAGTTTGTTATTACATTTTCTTTAACATACTGAGTTGGTTTCAACTGTTTTAAAAGCTTTCTATATATATATATATATATTGCATGTGTATTGTTGCTCCATATTGAGTTAAGTTATTCATGAGTTGATTAAAGCCAAGGTAAGTGTTTCTTTCAGATTCTTTTCAAGCTTATGTTATGTTTAGTTTTCTCCTCGAATACTCGTATATTCAATGTACTGATGCCTTTTGTCCTGCATCATTTTATGATATAGACACAGGTAACTAGGATCAGCATCCAACGCCTCGTTGATCCAGTTGAGCACTCAAAGTCTATTGGTGAGCCTCCTTGCTTTTCGAAGGGTTCCTTTTTATATTGCTTTAGTTTTTCAGTTGTTAGTATGATCAGTGGTCTTGTCCCGACATCCTTCTTTGTTTTAGAGGCTTCATAGACTAGTAGATATAGTTTTTTAGTCTTTCCATTTTCAGTTGTATATGTTTAAGAATTGAGATGCCATTTTGGCTAGGTTTAATATTTCTTTAAGAGATTGCATAAGTTATCCTTGTGAGACTATTTCTTGTGTTTAAGTCTTTTACTGTATAAGTAAACTAGGCCTGGTGTTCCCTTGGGGACATCAACCGTTTTTGAGTGCCAGTCCCACCTAAGGTGTAGGCTCGGGGAGTGACAAACTTTGTATCAGAGCACATAGTTCAAGAGTCCTATGGAGTCGATGAGGTCGTATCAGTAGAGTCCTAGTTATCAATGTGAAGTGTGTCATATGTATAATTAGGATGTTGCGACACTTAGGAAACTATCTCACTTCTTTCATACTCATTTCGTGTGTTAGAGTTTGATCTCTAAAAAGTTTCTTCTAATTCGTGCTTGAACGTGTGTTTCAATTCATCATGCCTCCACGAAGAGCTGTTAGAGGTCATCATACCAAACGTAATGTTGAGGAGCATGTGGTACCTAATGCACCTGAAGTGCAATCCCAAAGAGAAGTTACTAATGTTGAGTTCAGAGATGCGATAAGGATGCTAAGTCAAGCTGTGACTAACCAGGTTAAGAAAAAAAGAGGGGCTCGACCAGAAGAGGCTGACACTTCGAGGATTCGTGAGTTCTTGAGGATGAAACCTCCAAGTTTCATTGGTTCAAGCACTACTGAGGATCCAGAGAACTTTATTGAGGAGCTGCAAAAGGTATTTGATGTTATACACGTTACCAATAGTGAGCGAGTTGAACTATCTGCACATCAATTGAACACTGTTGCTAGAACTTGGTTTGACCAGTGGATGAAGGGTAAGGCTGAGGGAGCACCACCTGCGAGTTGGGCATGTTTTGAGCAGCCCTTCTTGGGGTGTTTCTTTCCCTGAGAACTGAGAGAGGCAAAGGTACGAGAGTTTCTTACCCTTAAGAAAGATTCCTAAGTGTTCATGAGTATAGGTTCAAGCTCACCCAACTATCCCATTATGCTCCGGAGATGGTTACGGATATGAGGAGTAGAATGACTTTGTTTGTTGCTTGGTTGTCTCGTCTGTGGAGTAAGGAAGGTAATGCTGCATTGATAATAGGCAACATGTATATAGCAAGGTTAATGGTATATATTCAATAGGTAAAGGAAGAGAAGTTGAGGGATAGGGAGGAGCTTAGCAAAAAGAAGGATAAGTCAGGAGTGAATCCGGGCAGCAAAGAAGTAATGTGAACTGTTCGTCCTTTCAGCAAAAGCAAATGGGACCTGCTCCATAATTCTCTAGTGCACCTGCACCCAGGAACAAAGGTGAGTGTAATAGCCAGAATTCCCAACACTTTAGAGCTAGATCTCCACAATCTCAAGGTTGTGTGGCACAAGGAGGTAACTGGGCTCCTGCATGTGCTATGTAACGACTCGAAAAACTAGTAGATCAAACTAGAGCCTTACGAGTGTGTTGCTGAGTTTGTTATGGTGGTTTATGTTGTAAAATGAGTTCCCAAGTTTAGGTTGAGGGGTTTAGGGGTTAAACGTCAAGGTACGACTCCCCAAGGACCACCAAGGTTCCTTGAGGAGGACCCTAAAACCTAACCCTAAGGACCAACCAAGGTTCCTTGAGGAGGACCTTAAAACCTAACCCCAAGGCTTCCCCAAGAACCAAAAAGCCGTCAAAATGTCATGACCTACGGATGGGACCTACTGGGCGTAGGTCCATCCACGCCCTGTAAGGCTTGGTCATAGCTCAAGACCACCAGGTGAAGAGTTTTTGAACCCACCCACGTACCTGCAGGATGAGGCGTGAGTGCACCCACCATCCGTGGGTCAAGGGGAGTAGGTTACCCCTGTGAAACTGCCCATTCACGACCAAGGCTTAGAATTATTAGGTAATTCCAAACTAAGTAGTTACTGGTGGGGGATGGTTAATATTGTTTTATTTCACTTATTTAAGGCTTTTAAAACTATTGAACACCCTTTACAACTCACTATTCCCAAAACCCAAAAATAGAAACTACCGCCTCTCCAAAATAATTCTCTCTGTAGAAACAACCATTGGTGAAGAAGAAGTCAAGGTTTGGAGCTCAAGAGTTCATTTTTTTTCTTCAATTTCATGAGGAAGACTCCATTGAGGTATGGTAGTTTACATCTATGGGTAGCTTTCACCCATCGAGTCCCATCAAAACATGATTTCAAAGTTCCCAAAATCCCCCAAAAGTTAGGGTTTCAATCAAAGTCATGGGTTCAAGTTCAAAACGTTTTCAAAGATATATTTATGATGAATTATGATTGAATTGATGACTTAAGGTGGATTTATGATGAATTTTCCCCATGAAACCATGATTTCCCCCAAAAGACTAAATTGTGAATTTATGATTTGGGTTCATTGATTATGGAAGCATGTGAAGATATTAAGTCTATATTGATTTAGTTTATTGCATTATGTAATTATTCATGCCTAAATTGTAGTATTCTAGGTGTGTTGGTGAATTGTGATTCATGGCCTTGAAGGGCAAAGTATGAAGAATTGATGTATAATCATGATGTTATGTATATGCTTTGTGATTTCAATGAAAGTAATGTGATCATGTCTAGAAAGGAATTGTGCTATTATTGAAAGGATATTCTCAATTTAACACTCATGAATGATCATGATAGAATGTGAAAGGTTTCTTCAATGTAATGTCACGTCTTGAATCGGTAGGCTTAGGGCAACCTCTTCTTGTGTAAATAAAAGTAATGTTGATTGATGTACCTTGAATTGGTAGGCTTAGGGAATGCTCTTCTTGTGTAAATAAAAGTAATATTGATCGATGTACCTTGAATTGGTAGGCTTAGGGCATCCTTTTCTTATGTAAATGAAAGTAATTATGATTGATGTACCTTGAATTGGTAGGCATAGGCATCCACTTCTTGTGTTACTAATGTATCCTGACTTAATGAACATTGAATTGGTAGACCTAATGTTGGTAGCCCTTTCATGTAATGAATAATGAACCTTTAATCGATATACCTAATGTTGGTAGCCCTTTCATAAATGATTAATGAAGAATCCTAAGGCTCTGTCTTGAACCGGTAGATCTAATGGTGGTATCCCTCCATGATGAGTTTATGAACTAATTTAATGGTGAGCCTTGAACCAGTAGACCTAATGGTGGTGGCCCTTTTCTTGAGGATTCAATGAGCTATCCTAATAATGTACCTTGATTCGGTAGACCTAATGGTAGTGGCCCTTCTATGTGTAATGTACTTTGGTTCAGTAGACCTAATGTTGGTAGCCCTCACAACTATAATAATGTTAATAAGAATGAACTACTCTATGGGAATGGAGGTTAAGTACCGAGTGCATATGGTAAGATGGAAGCTCTCCCTACATTAGGTCGGGTTTCAATGAACTTCTTTCTTATCCCATAACTATGTGCCTACATAGGTTATTAGATAGTGGATCCACCTGAGCTAAAATGTTACCGGTGATACCTTAGGCAAGTAGACCAACCCTTTACATTGTGGGGTAGACACTAGATTCCATGTTAAGCTCACATGGTCTATGTCAGTTAATGCTTATTCCAATCATGTGAGATACGTGCTATGGTTTCTCAAGAGGTTTTATGAAGTGTGGGTGGTAGTATGGGATGCCATTCATGCATTGCATGAGTAGCCTTTGAGAGGGCTATGGTGTGATTCTCCAATGTCTTTATGTCTAATGAAATGAATGTGCTCTTAATGAATCTAATGAGAATGTTGACTTAAAGGCTTAATGAAATGTTGACTGTTTTTCTTGGAAATGTTATTATGAGTTACTTTTCTTGTCATGAATTCTTAAATGTGAATGTTCCTTATGCATGAGTATTGACTAAATGCGAATATGAATAATGGTAAGTTCATCTATGGTGGCCTGAAAGTGGTACTTAGTAGGAATAGTAGTATGGGATGCTATTCTTAGATTGCACAAGTATAGCTTAGGGATACTTAAGGTGAAGGTACTAATGTGTTGTAATGGCTTACATGTTGATTATGTTTGTATCTTATGCCTTTTATACTAAAGTTCATGATGTTTCTCAAAATTGGCATATAGCATGGTTTTCAACCAAAATGTCCTTTGTATGCATGGTTATTGCATGGCTATCATACTTAGTACATTTTTGTGTGCTAACCCATATTTCTACATTTTTATAGAGTGTAGGGTTTGGAGACTGGAGTTCTATTCTTGGAAGATATATTTCTAAGGAGCAAGGAGTTGAAGATTTGATGAGTCCTCATAGTTTCGAGGACAAACCCACTATTCCCTTTAAGTCTTTTATTTTATGTTTAGAGCTTTTGTATGGGTTATGTCCCAAAATATTATTCAAAGCGCGGTAGATGGTTTGAGACAAAGTATAGAAAGACTTCTGCTCGCTTTTATGAAAATGACTTTGATTGTAAAGAAAAGTTTTAAATTTCCATATTTTTCTGTATGTTCCTATGTCATTATATGCTGTGAGGCTTGTATGAGGATTTTCGGAGTGTTGTACGCCGTGTCACGTCCGGGATGTAGGCTCGGGTCATGACAAACATGGTATCAGAACACATGATTCTGGGATTGTTTTAGGATGTCACAAATCACATCTAGTAGAGTCTTGTTCATATTGTGAAGCTGGCCACATTTATGAATAGGAGGATATTGGATGTTAGGAAAATCTCATTTCTTCATTCTTCAAGTCATTCCATAGAGTTTAACTGTATAAGGTCTCTCTCTCCTATTACTTGTCCGATGGTCTTTAGGATATGACCACTTGAAGGACTCATGCTACAAGGATTGAGGGAGAAAAAGGTTAGTAGTGATGCCAATTGTGGCTATATGACTAGATAGGACTTGATATAAGAGATTTGGATGAAATAGTGGTGTTTAAGTGATGCCTATAGTTGTTGTGAGTAGATTCCTTTAAAAGAGGGTAGAAGTGTAGTTCACCTTGGTTTAGAATCATCTTGTGTGATGAGTGTGAAGGTTTAGTGATGATTTGCTCCGACTCTAGAATTAAAAGAAGTGATATTTAAAAGAGTTTTTATAGGCTTAAACCCAAGGGGGAGATAATGTGTGAGATAGCAAGGTCGTTGAGTATCCTTGATGTTCATGAGTTAGGTTTACTTGAAATTCTCACCTTAAGAGGTGTAGTGAGTTTGATAAGTTTAGACCCGGTTTGGTAGACTCATATGAGACCTTGACTGGTGTTGGTAAGGTTGTTTGTGAGAAAGAGTTTCTTAATGAGAACCTCCCTAGTTTAGAAGTGCCGGTTGGGATCTTAAATCGACAAGTTAAGAAATAGAAGAGTAAAGAAGTTCCATCCATGAAAAATGTTGAGGAGGGTTGTCTTAGTAAGGGTTTTAGTAAAAGATGCTACTAGAGTTGACAAAGGAGCTTTTCCGGATGAAGGCACCGGTATGTTGATAGTTCCTTATGGTTGTGAATGTTTTATTGAGGTCCTTATGTTAATTTGATGTTAGCCCTAGTATGGGTTTACTCCTAAGTGGGAGATGGTATGTTTAATAGTAAGGTTGTTGAGAGTTCTGATAGCTTTTTCTCTTTGTTTCTATTCCTATTCAAGCCTAAGGCAAAGAATTCCTTTTTGGCTTGTTTCATGTTTTGAAGTCATGTCTGATTATGTGTTTCTGGGGTTACCTCATGTTATGCATGCTATTGATGAATTCATGTTTAATGAGCTAATGAGTTTTTATGATTTCTATTCCTCATGTTGATGTGCATTTAGTATGAGTTGCCTATATGCTTCATGAGGTGAATTGTTGAACAAGCCGAAATGTGCTTTTAAGAGTAATTGCATAATTTTCTTAATGATGTTATGATGAGCATGCTTTATATTGTAGAAGGTAATTCCTCCAATGAAATGAGAAATGTTGAAGTTTTCACGCATGATGGGTTTGTAGATGTAGTTACTACTTCCATGTGTTGCATTGAGTATGTTTGAAATGGAGTTGATGTTTCCTCCTAGTTTTGTGTATTGTTATGATGTTTCATGGATGATGGGCTTCTAGTCTTGAGTGTTTATGTCTGTAAAGTGTTTAAAGAATCATTCCAGGACGAATGTTCCCAAGGGGGGATAATGTAATGACTTGGAAAACTAATAGGTGAAACTAGAGCCTTACGAGTTTGTTGTTGAATATGTTCTTGGGTTTTAAGTTGTAAAATGACTTCCCAAGTTTTGGTTGAGGGGTTTAGGGGCTAAACATCATGGTACGACCTCCCAAGGCCCAACCATGGGTCCTTGAGGAGGACCTAAAGCCTAACCCCAAGGCTGCCCCAAAAACCAAAATGCTGTCCAAATTGTCATGACCTACGGATGGGACCTACTGGGCGTAGGTCCATCCACGCCTGATGTTTGCGTAATCAACGACACAAATTCCGATGCAAGTGTCTACGATCATGCAATAGTATAATAACCCAACCAAGGGTTGGGGTCATGTCCCAAGGGAGTGGGCGTGAAAATTAGTGGTTAAGCACAAATGTGCTAAAGCTAATCGTAGCCAAAAAATTTAACAATTAAAAACATTGTAAGTTAAAGGGGATGACACAAAAGTGTCAAATATCAAAAGGGGTTTTGTCACAAGTAGCTAAAGCAACAAAAATCAAGAGAAAATTCAAGGATGGGGAAAGTTCTTCGGGTGTGACCGCAATACAAGTTGAGCTAAATCGTTGGGTACATGCTTTTGATAGGAAATTTGCAAGACAATAGTGACTAAGCTAAGCTTTAGATGGAAATAAGTTTTCTCTCGAGAAACCTACCACATTTCAAATAGGTTCCTCTCGGACACCCATTTGCCGCATGAAGGCCAGCCTACGCCTTAACCCACTCATTCTCTCAAGCTGAGTGTTAGGATATGGGACTAGGGCTCACCCTCTCAGGCTAAACCTCATGTCGACCAACTCCTTAGGCCATCAGTCTAGCGGTCTTGGTTTCGCGACCTTTCTCTCGAGCAAGCCGAATACACATAGGTGGTTTTTGTAATTGCAATTGCAAACACATTAAATTAAACCACAACCACTAGGTGAAATCACCATTAAAATACATCTAACCTATCATCAAGCAAAACCCAACAATAATATCAACACATATTTGCTAAACCACACCCCAAGAATGGGGGGTTTTAGCCACACATCAATAAATAAGAAATTACATGATAGAGAAATCAAATATGTATAATAAATTAAACCTTAATAAAAGAAAAGGAAGAAGAATGGAGAAGACCCACATCCAATTTAGGGAAGATGAATTCCTTCTCTCTTCAAGTCTCCCAAAAAACCCTCTCCAAACATGAGAGAAAATAAAAGTACTAAAATTATATTAAAAATCTAATATTGTCTAATCCCCCACCAAAAAAAACTAGTAAAGTTTAGTACTGATAGACTTCAGAAAATAGTGCTGATGGATCGCTCGGCGAGGTTAGTCGCGAACGCCGAATGACTCTGCGATTTGCCCTTTTTCTAGTTCATCATCGTTTGTGCTTTCCCTTTAGCATCTGTGCATTCTGGATTATTGGGTGGTATACTTCTACTTCGCGGAATTGATCGACGAAGCGTCGAATGCTCCTTTCATCTCCTTTGTGATCCTTCTCCTTCAGAGCCTCGCGTACTGGAACAAAGGGCGGAGTGTGTCCCTTCAGGAAATCGCCAAGTATGTTTGGCGATGCTCAGGCTTCAACTTCTTCGTTCTTTTCAGCCTTGTTGTTCTTTTTTGCGCCTAAGTGTCCCTGCTTCCACTAAAACTTCAAATACCTGAAACTTAAGTATTTTCATCAAATATTTGGACTAAATAAGCATTTGAGGACACAATTTCTATTAAAATATAGCCCTAATTGAGTCCAATTTGTGGACTAATCAACACCCCCAACTTAAACCTTTGTTTGTCCTCAAGCAAACTCAAGTTCAGCTGATCACAAAGGGTGTCTCAAACAGTGCTACACAAGACTCAATCATGAATGTACACAACAAGACTCAAGTTACTCATGCAAAGATCAATTGTGTACTCAAAGATTCAAGTTGTCACACACCATTACCAAAGATTCTCATTTTCGCAATACTTGCTACTTGTGCAAGTTCAAGCTTAACAAAAAGTATCTAAATGCCCTCACGTAAAGAATGATTCCATATTCACACATAGAGGTTAATGAATTCAAGATCAGGAATCAGATGCAATGCTCACACTCAAAAATAGGAACATAATGCATGTTTTCACCCATAGGTTTGCCCTTATTTTCTAATCGACTTTCGATTTGGCTTACTCAAGATCAAAATGGTATTTTCTAAGGCTTGTAATGGGGCTAAATGCAAGGGTATGATCATTTAGGCTCAATGACTTCTTCATCCTCGTGAGATGAGTGCAAGGGTATGGTTATTTTCTTCTAGTGCTTGTAAGTAATCCTTTTATTCACGCTCTATGTATTGTTTGGAAACCCAATTCCTTTTGCACTTTCTATTCCACAACTTTTTTTAAAGGGTTTCCATTTTGTTTTGCAATACCATGGGTTAAGGGATACTTTTCTTGCACTTCTTGACTTCTCCTTTTCCTTTTCAACACACCCCCAACTTAGGATTTCGGCCTAAGTTGGGTATTCACTAAACCACAAAAATCAAGAGGATTATAGGTAGTGGGTCAAGTAAGGTCTAGGGTTCGTCCAGGTTCTTCCAAAGAAAGGTAAGGCTCAAACAGTGTTCAAAAGTGTTTCACACGCTCATGGGTAGGCCACAAAAGAGGTATATATCAAATGTGGCTCACTCTATATAAAGTTGCCTAAGATCATTTCAAGAGCACACCTTTCTAAATCAATCAGACTAACGAGGCAAATTCTGGGTTAATCACACAAGGCATCAACACTTAAGTCAAACAAGACTACACACTTTCGCTAGTGTACAACCGTCATTACAAGAGAATCAATTTGATAAATGGCTAATCACAACGAGATGCAAAGAGTTCACATATTGTCTATGCAACTTCATATGGTCTCATCATAGCCGTGCATTCATTTTTGTTTTATTGATAGCACTATTCAGGTGATCAGTATTGATCGAAAGTGAGACTTAAATTTTGCAAAAGAACAGCAACTGTCAACACACGAGATGTTGCAAAAAATTTTGCAATTTTCAAAATTGTCCAAATCATTTTCCATAAGCTTAAACATCTACAGAAAGCAGATAAAGCACAATTTTAAAGTAGAACAACCCAACTATACACACAAAACACAACTATCAACACAACAGGTATGGGCCTCACCCCACCACAATTAAAAAGCGTTTGTCCTCAAATGCAAATAAAAGTGTCTAAAAGTAAAAATAATTAAGACAGAGAGAGAAGTAAAAAGAAGTCTTGTGTATGCAGTCTCTCTATCTGTCGGGGTCTGAATATGGGCATCAGTGCACGGTGCATCTATCTGGTCACGGGTCTAAGTACCCGGAGTAGCCTTAGACGAACTAACAAAGCTAGATCCGCTAGGAGCAGTTATGGATGTCTCAGTCGGCACTGTCTCAGTTTCCGACCGCACAACCATCTCCACAAGATTCGGCAAGTCTCTGAATATGATGTCCTCTTGACTTTCGCTCACTAACTCATCGTGCAATGCTATCTACTCCTCATCGGTCTCTGTCTCTGACTCTGCATGTACTTCATCATCCCTCTGCACATCTCTGCTGGTAGTAGCCGGAGGAATCCCCGAAGTCTCAGGAGCATCCTTGTCATCTGTTTGTTGCATTAGTGTAGTGAAGTCGGTAGCCTTCAAATAGGCTACGGCCTTCTTCAACTCTGTTTTTTTAGCTTTTAATGCTCAAACGTTGGGTGTCACCCCCTGTCTGCTCTCACAAGCAGTGACTCTGGCAGTCAGATCATCAATAGTGGTCCTAAGGGGGGCTAGTGCAGTAAAGATGGCATTGTAAATCAACTTTCGGATGGATCTCTCCAATCGTATCGCCCTCACATCTATTGAATAAGCTAGTTTCCCCTTCTTCAGGATCATAGCATGAGTGATCCTGGTGGGCTAGGAGGAAGATGATGTACCTGGAATATGTGAAGGAGAAGAAGGAGCGGGTATACCTGAAGGCTCCGAAGCCGAAGTAGATGAGGGTGCCTCTGCTGGAAATGAGTCAACATCGACCTCAAGAAAAGTATCTATTAGGGCTGCTCTCCTCCTGTCAACCTCCTCTCATATGAACTCGGCCTCTATACGTCGGATATCGGTGGAAAAAGACGAGGTGAACTCTATATCGATGGTAGGATACCAAGGTACTCCGACATGCCGACATTGCTCAGTGATCAGAACAGGAAAAGGCAGAGTTATCTGTGTCATTTTGGCTCTTATAGCCATCTCCTTTGAAACGAGCAGTCCCAAATCGATCTGCCTCCTAGCCATGATAGACCCAAGGGGAGCCGCTTTATGATGACGCAAAATGGATTCATTCTGGGATGGTATCATAGTGTTGTTGATGAAACCAATCCAGTACCAGGAGGCAATGTTCATATCCCTCTTCTCAATCGACGCTCCTCCATCCATCCACTTCGGGATGGTGTTAGAGATCATTGGAGCTAACCAACCCTTCAAATCATCCAGGGATGGAAGAATAGGCAAACCCTGGTAGGGCAATAATGAGTTCAGCGGCCGACCCAATACATCATTAATATGATCGTTGTGACACTCCACCTCCTTGTCTCTAACAATAACCGACTTCACCAGTCGGAACTCACTAGCATTCTTCTTATTCTTTGGGACCAACTATTCATATGCTAAGTAGAATTCCCGGACCCAGGAAGGAATGTAGGGGGCCTGTGGCCTAGTGAACTGCTCTAATTCATGATATCTGAGTGTGTCAAGCACCTCGGCGTGCTTGCCTTCCAAGCCCTCTAAAGATAGTAACTTTTCTTCTAGAATGGTTCGCAAACCATCGCCTTTAAATTTGTTTAACAACCTGGGTGGAGGTGGAGCTACGGGGATTGCAGGGGAAACTGGAGGTGGTGCTGGAGTTGGCACTGATTCAGTTGTTGGGGTAGTGGCAGTTGAAGGGGTTCCGGTAAATGTGGGTTGAGCTCTAGCCCAGAGTTCAACCCTTCGATTCATCAAAGGTTGCTCATCCTCCGTCTCAGAAAAAGTTGGTTCAACATTTGTTCCCTTCCTAGCTATGTGCGTTTTTCGTTTGCCTTTATCTCTCGGTTGGAGGTCATCTCTTTTTTTCTTTGGAGGGTTTGATCCTCCTACATTGATCGTAATGCCTTTAGCCTTTTTCAGTGGCTTCTCGCTTAAATTGGTGCGTACCATATCTGCAAAAGATTGAGAAAGGATAAGAAAACAACTTAAATGCAGGCACAGTGACTTTATCTGCAGATAGATTCGCCGATGAAGTCGGTGAATCGCCGAACCAATTCGGGGAACAAAATTGGACTTGCCGACGGATTGGCTAAACAATTAAAACAAGTCAGCTATAAGAGATTTCTTCGGCGAGGAACGGTTTGTCCGCCGAAAGTTAGAGTGCATAAGGGTCTCAAGGGTAGCATATAAGGAGCGATCAGGAGTATTTTTAGCGAGTCGCCGAGTGCATTCGGTGACCAATGTCTTCTCGCTGGAACATACAGTCTTATCCAATTTGACCTAATACTAAGGGTGAGATGGACACATTGGGAGAACCACTAAATGATTCGGTGAGCTCGACCCAGCTCGGCAAATGGTCCAACATGCCCATTTTCAATCCATCTTCTCGAATTCAATCCCGCAAACCCCGAAAGCAAAATCAAAGCATGCACTAACAAAATTTGAATAGGACCCATACTGCCCATCACCCCAAAATATTCAGATTTTTCCCGAACTTGCCGCATTTGTCCATTTGACTATATTTCCTCTTAAGAGTGGTGTCACCTCTCTATCTTTGAGCAAATTTTTGACATTTAGCAAAAACATGGGCTACTCAGACTTCACCCAATCAATCAAACCAACATGCAATCATGACCCAAATCATTAAAGAGCACAAATATTACGAGCATTGAACAATCAGACAACACATCCAAGATTTTTGAATTAAAACAAACATATAATCATTCTAATCCCATCAGAGAGGCCCAGCGCACATCACTAAGAGATAATCATCGCAAATGAGTGCAAAACTTTCATATGTAAAACTGGAAATTGGAAACCAACCTTCAATTTTGATTAAATTCGATTTGAAAAGCTAGGCGGCAAAGAATTCCAATTCGGAGCACAAGTCCTAAACTAAAATGCTAGAGTAATGCTAAATTGAAGAAGATACTACCTTAGTGCGAGTTTAGGATATTTGTGAGTGAGGGAAACTGAAGAAGTTAAAGTTTTGAATCTTTTGGCCATTATAACTCGTCCAATTTGCGCTTATTCGAGGACGTTAGTTGCAATAGCCGATCCACTCGGTGAGTCGCCGAGTGGTCCCTTGTCCCGCCGATTGTTAATGACTTGTCAATTTCTTGGGATCAAGATGGCGATCTAAATAGAGATCACCGACCTGGTCTGCAATGCGCCGAACTACTTTTCAAGGTCGCCGAGTTTTACAAGCTCTAATTTCAACTTGAGTTGAGTCAAATGGCGGGTCAGGTCGGGCATGCCGACTTGTTTGGCAGTCCACCGACTGACCATTCTCTCGCAAAATTGTATTTTTCACCACCTTCCTCATTCAAACCTGCACCACTAACACACTATTATTTATAAAAGTAAAATCCTGAACATTTAAAATCTTGAGTTGCCTCTCAAGAAGCGCCTTATTTTACGTCGTGGCACGATGAAATTTTGATCTCATTCTCCAGTATTGGGGTTAGCCCTAGTATCACTAGGTATCCCCAATATGTCATTTGGGTGGAGGTGCGGCACTCTAAATCTCAGGAGTGACATGATTAGTTGAAGTGATCTAGAGTGGGATCCAATCAATTGATTTAACACTTCAATATTCTCTTTCATTTCCTCCAACACTCGATCTTGTGGAGAATGGTTTGAAGTGTGTCATCGACACATTTTTCTCCCTACATCTAGATTGCTTCCTTTCGTGGAGAGGTATGTACCTCCCTTGACTCTTGCACTGGTTTTCCACCTCTGTTATTTTGGTGGCCAACTCATGCAACTGAGTTACCAGTGTGGGTAATGTGAAGTCTCTCTCGACTTCTTGCTTCATCTCAGCCGAGTTGCCACCATTTCCCTCAGCTATGCTCAGGGGATCTACCTATACTAACAAATTGAAAGAAAAACAAAACTAAAAATAAGGTTAGTAATCAACGATTAATGAAATAAAAGCATGCACTAACCAAATTTGAACAGGACCCACACTACCCATCACCCTAGAATACTCAGATTTCTCCCGGATTTGCCGCATTTGGCCATTTGACTATATTTGGTCTTAATAGTGGTGTCACCCTCTCTATCATTGAGCAAAATTTTGACATTTAGCACAAACATGAGCTACTCAGACTTCACCCAATCAATCAAACCAACATGCAATCATGACCAAAATTATTTAAAAGCACAAAAATTACGAGCATTCAACAATCAGACAACACAGGCAAGATTTTCGAATTAAAATAGACATATAATCATTCTAATCCCATCATAGAGGCCCAACACACATCACTAAGAGACAATCATCGTAAATGTGTGCAAAACTTTCAAATGTAAAAGTGGAAAATGGAAATAAACCTCCAATGTTGACTAAATGCTATTAGAAAAGCTAGGCGGCAAAGTATTCCAATTCTGAGCACAAGTCCTGAATTAAAATGCTAGAATAATACTAAATTGAAGAAGATACTACCTTAGTGCGAGTTTAGGAGATTTCTGAGTGAGGGAAAGTGAAGAGGTTGAAGTTTTAAATCTTTTGGCCATTATAACCCGTCCAGTTCGCGCTCATTCGGCGACATTAGTTGCAATCGCCAATCCACTCGGCGAGTCACTGAGTGGTCCCTTGTACCACCTATTGTTAAAGACATGTCAATTTCATGGGATCAAGATGGTAGTCTATAACGAGATCACCGACCTGGTCTGCGATGCATCAAACTACTTTTAAAGATCGTCGAGTTTGACAGGATCTAATTTAAACTTGACTTGAGTCAAACGAGGGATCAGGTTGGGCATGCCGACTTGTTTGGCGGTCCACCGACTGACCATTCTCTCGCCAAACTATATTTTTCACCACTTTCCTCATTCAAACCTGCACCACAACACACTATTATTTATAAAAGTAATATCCTAAACATTTAAAACCTTGGGTTGCCTCCCAAGAAGCACCTTATTTTACATTGTGGCACGACGCGATTTTGATCTCATTCTCCAGTATTGGGGTTAGCCCTAGTATCACTAGGTAGCCCCAATATGTCATTTGGGTGGAGATGCAGCACCCTAAAACTCAAGAGTGACCTGATTAGTTCAAGTGATATAGAGTGGGATCCAATCATTTGATTCAATATTCTCTTTCATTTCCTGCAACACCCGATCTTGTGGAGAATGGTTCGAAGTGTGTACTTGACACGTTTTTCTCCCTACATCTAGACTGCTTCCTTTCGTGGAGAGGTATGTACCTCCCTTGACTCTTGCACTAGATTTCCACCTCCGTTATTTTGTTGGCCAACTCATGCAAGTGAGTTACCAGTGTGGGTAATGTGAAGTCTCACTTGACTTCTTGCTTCATCTCAGCCGAATTGCCACCATTTCCCTCAGCCATGCTCACGGGACCTATCTTTACTAACAAATTGAAAGAAAAAGAAAACTAAAAATAAGGTTAGTAATCAACGATTATTGAAAACAGAATTGACTTAAACCAAAAACTTTCACGTAACATCACTCCTCGACAGCGGTGCCATTTTGATGTTTGTGTAATCAACAACACAATTTTGATGCAAGTGTCTACGATCGTGCAATAGTATAATAACCAACCAAGTGTTGGGGTCGTGTCCCAAGGAAGTGGGCGTTAAAATTAGTGGTTAAGCAAAAATGTGCTAAAGCTAATGGTAGCTAAAAAATTTAACGATTAAAAACATTGTAGGTTAAAGGAGATGACATAAAAGTGTCAAATATAAAAGGGGGTTTTGTGACAAGTAGCTAAAGCAACAAAAATCAGGAGAAATTCAAGGATGGGGAAAGTTCTTGTGATGTGACCATAATACAAGTTGACATAAATCGTTGGCCCCATGCTTTCGATAGGAAATTTGCAAGATAATAGTGACTAGGCTAAGCTTTAGATGGAAATAAGTTCCCTCTCGAGCAACTTACCCCGTTTCAAATAGGTTCCTTTCGGACACCCATTTGCCACATGAAGGCTAGCCTACGCCATACCCCACTCACTCTCTCGAGTTGAGTGTTACAATATGGGACTAGGGCTCACCCTCTCGGGCTGAACATCATATCGACCGACTCCTTAGGTCATCAGTTTAGCAGTTTTGGTTTCGTGACCTCTCTCTCAAGCAAGCTGAAAACACATAGGTGGTTTGGTATTTGTAACTACAAACCCATTAAATTAAACCACAACCACTAGCTGAAATCACCATTAAAATGCATCTAACCTAACGGTAAGCAAAACCCAACAATAATATCAACATATATTTGCTAAATCACACCCCAAGAATGGGTTTTTTAGCCACACATCAAGAAATAAGAAGTTATACCTAAAATGATAGAGAAATCAAATGGGTTTAAGAAATTAAACCTGAATATAAGCAAAGAAAGGAGAATGGAGAAGACCCACTTCTAATGTGGGGAAGATGAACTCCTTCTCTTTGTCTCCCAAAAAACCCTCTCCAAACTTGAGAGAAAATAAAAGTACTAAAATTATATTAAGAATCTAACATTGTCTAATCCCCCACCAAAAAAAACTAGTAAAGAGTTTAATATTTATAGATTTCAGAAAATAGTGATGGCGGATCGCTCGACGAGGTTAGTCGTGAACGCCGAATGACTCGGCGATTTGCCCTTTTTGTAGTTCATCACCGTTTGTGATTTGCTTCAGCATTTGTGCTTTCTGGATCATTGGACGGTATACTTCTGATTCATGGAACAAATCGACGAAGAGCCGACTACTCCTTTAATCGCCTTTTTGATCCTTCTCCTTCAGGGCTTCGCATACTGAACAAAGGGCGGAGTGTGTCCCTTCAGCGAATCGCCAAGCACTTGGCGATTCTCAGGCTTCAGCTTTTTTGTTCTTTTTTTGCTCCTAAGTGTCCCTGCTTCCACTAAAACTTCAAATACCTGAAACTTAAGTATTTTCTTAATATATTTGGACTAAATAAGCATTTGAGGACATAATTTCTATTAAAATATATCCCTAATTGAGTCCAATTTGTGGACCCATCAACGCCACATAGGGCTTGGCCATGGGTCAAGACCAACATATGAAGAGTTGTTGAACCCACCCTCGAACCTGCATGACAGGGTGTGAGTGCACCCATGGTCCGTGGGTCAAGTGGTGTAGGTCACCCCTCCGAAACTGCCCATTCACGGCCAAGGCTAGAATTATCTTGTAATTCCAAGTTAATTAGTTAGTGGTTTGGGACGGTTAATATTGTTTTATTTCACTTATTTAATGCTTTTTAAACTATTAAACACCCTTTACAACTCATTATTCCCAAAACTCAAAAATAGAAACTACCTCCTCTCCAAAATAATTATCTATCTAGAAACCACCATTGGAGAAGAAAAAGGAGCTCAAGAGTTCATCTTTGCTCTTCAATTTCGTGAGGAAGCATCCACTGAGGTATGATGGTTTTCATCTATGGGTAGCTTTCACCCGTAGAGTCTCATCAAAACATGATTTCAAAGTTTCCAAAATCCCCCAAAAGTTAGGATTTCAATCTAAGTCAGGAGTTCAACTTCAAAACATTTTCAAAGTTTTATGTATGATGAAATATGATTGAATTGATGAATTTAGGTGGATTTATGATTAATTTCCCCCAAAATACTAAATTGTGAATTTGTGATTTGGATTGATTGATTATGGATGCATGTGAAGAGATTAAGTCTATACTGATTTAGTTTATTGGATTATGTCATTATTCATGCCTAAATTGTAGTATTCTAGGTGTGTTGGTGAATATTTATTAATGGCCTTGAAGGGCAAAGTATGAAGAATTGATGTATAATCATGATGTTATGTATATGCTTTGTGATTTCAATGAAAGTAATCTGATCATATCTAGAATGCAATTGTGTTATTATTGAAAGGTTTATGTCAATTTAACACTCATGAATGATTATGATAGAATGTGAAAGGTTTCTTCAATGTAATGTTACATATTGAATTGGTAGGCTTAGGGCATCCTCTTCTTGTGTATACAAAAGTAATGTTGATTGATGTACCTTGAATTGGTAGGCTTAGGGAATCCTCTTCTTGTGTAAACGAACGTAATGATGATTGATGTACCTTGACTTCGTAGGCTTAGGTATCATCTTCTTGTGTTACTAATGTATCTAGACTTAATGAACATTGAATCAGTAGAGCTAATGTTGGTAGCCTTTACATGTAATGAATAATGAACCTTGAATCGATAGACCTAATGTTGGTAGCCCTTTCATAAATGATTAATGAAGTATCTTAAGACTATGTCTTGAACCAATAGACCTAATGGTGGTAGCCCTTCATGATGTGTCAAGGAACTAATGTAATGGTAAACCTTGAATCGGTAGACCTAATGGTGGTGGCCCTTTCTTGAGGATTCAATGGGCTATCCTAATAATATACCTTGAATTGGTCGACCTAATGGTGGTGGCCCTTTCATGTGTAATGTACTTTGGGTCGGTAGACCTAATGTTGGTAGCCCTCTCAAGTATAATAATGTTCATAAGAATGAACAGTACTATGGGAATAGAGGCTAAGTACAAAGTGGATATGGTAAGATGGAAGCTCTCTCTGTGTTAGGCCGGGTTTCAATGAGCATCTTTCTTATCCCATAACTATGTGCCCGCATAGGTTATTAGCTAGTGGATCCACCTAAGCTAAAATGTTACCGGTCGTACCTTAGGCAAGTAGACCAATGTCAAGACCTGTGGTTACCCCTAGAAGTAACACGGCGTAATTGACTGCGAAGGGGTCGCATACAAGCCTCATAGCATTCATGAACATTAAAGCATAGGAAAATAGTGCGGAATTTAAAACTTTTCTTTACAATTGAAGTCTCTTATAAAATGAAAGAGTCTCTACGACACTATGTCTCAAACCATCTATTATACTTGGAATGAAACTCTTGAAATACAAATCTTAGGGACACGACCCTTACAACAAAAGTCTAAAACATAATAGAAAGACAATAAAGGACATATGGTTGAGCTCTCAAATATGATGAGGACTCACCAATCTTCTTCTTCTTTATATCCTATGAACCTAGCCACGAGGATGGAATCCAATATCTCCAAAGCCTACACTTATACAAAATATAGAAAGATGGGGTTAGCACAAAAACTCCTAAGTATGGAAGCCATGCACAAAACCATTGAAACATGCATAAAAAGGTACATTTCATTTGAAATCATTCTATATGCCATTTTTAAACGTCATCTTTGAAATAGTTGGAGAATGCAACCAATAAGGCAACTCACATACATTTCATTATAACATGAGAGATATCATTATAATAACAAGCATAGTCTCCAACATCAATATAATACACATCCGAATCTTCACAATACATAGCCTCCAATTATAAAAGAATACAAAGTCAAATACCAAGATGATCTCATCATGAAGTAATCATCACATAAGCAACCCCTAAGAAACACTTGTGCAATGTATGGTAACTAACATGCATTTACATTGTAAAACACAAGCCAAATTCACATTCATACCCATTTCATAGTAAATCCACTACCTTAGTAACCCCTAAGGAACACTTGTGCAATGTGGGGTTAGCATCCCATAATACCAACCCTACTAAGTACTCCTTTGAAGCTACCTTAGTCATGCATTTCATCTTTAAACCTCATAATAATCAATAGTCACAAATAAGGAAATAGTCATGTACATTACTTGAATTATAAGGAAAGTCATTGATAAGAACTATCCATTCAATATACATGCATGCATTCAAATCTCATCATAAATAAAAGGAACCATTCCATGACATCCTACTAAATCTATTTGTGCAATGTAAAAGTGAAGTCCTATACGCCCACTCCTACTAAGTAAAACTCATTAAGAAGTCATAGTATAGTTCATGTCTCATTCTTTATTATATAGGGAAAAGTTTCAATAATCGACATAGACCATGCGAGCTACATGGAATCTAGTGTCGAGTAACCCCTCATCGAAAGAAGGTGTCCTACCTGCCTAAGGTAGAACTAAATGTATAGATATAAGGTGGATCCACTAGCTAAAGACCTATGTGGGCACATAGTTATAGATAGGGAGATTGCTTCTGGAAACCTACCCTATTGCATTGGAGGAGGGGGTTCCATCTCATGAGTTCACTTGGATGACCCACCATATTCCATTGGCGGAAGGGCCTTTACCTCATTTTCCATATCCACTCAGTGCTAAGCATTATTTCCTAAATTATATGTAATTATATCTTGAATTGCATTTACATGTGTGAAGGAATGCTCTATCATTCGTTCAATTCAATTCATCGAAATAGCTCATAGATTCATTAAAGTGAGAATGTACTTTCAACTTTAGAATCATAATTAGTATGTGAGAATAACTTTCACACCAAGATCATGTGTTCAGCAATACCACAATATACACAATATTCATAGGGCCTTCAACTTCCAAGTAAATCATGAGTTCACACACAATCTTTTCAACATGCACAAACCTTTACAAAATTCCCTTCAAGGCCTATGGACAACCTCATCCCAAGCATATAGAAATATCACATTAGATAAGGGAATACCATCATCCAACAACTCATCAATACCTTAATCACACCATGATTGGCACATTTTACTTCAAGTATTCATAAACATGCATATAATATCATGATCAAGTCAATTCATGTTTAGAAACATTACCCTAAACTAATTCAAGTCTAGGTGATCTAATCTTACGCATTACATGAAGAATTTCATCATTCTAAGAGGATCACATTTAAACCCTCAATATGTCACTTTTATGACACAACCCTAGACTTTACCAATTCACCTTAGAAATCTTAGGTTAATCAAGTATACATATAAAATAACACTTAGATCATGCAATTACATCATAATCAACTCACATTCAACCAATTAGACCAACTTGCAAAAACATCATATAATGTAAAGAAGAACCATAGCTAGGGTTGGGGAAAACTCATGGATTCTTTGGAATTCAAGTTAAACTCATCTACAATCAGTAGTATAATCAATAACAAACATAATTCAACCTTTAAGAACAACTTTTAAAAGAATCCGTGGGGTTGAGCTGAAACCCTAGCTAATTGGGTTTTCTAGAAATGAGTTAAAAGCTTTTGAAATGGCTCCTTGGGTGATAGCTTTGCAAGGATGAAGAACTCCCATACCTTAGGTGTAGAATCCAACCAAATTAGTGTAGAAAAGCTTCGTTCTTGAAGCTCTAACTTGGTTTCCTTCTTGGTTCTTCAATGGAGTTTCTAGAGAGACGATTCTTGGAGAGGGAGGTAGTTGTGTTTTGATTTGGGGTCTTGGGTTATAATGATTTAATGAAGTGTTTAATGATATAAAACAGTTTATATATATATATATATATATATATACACTACATTAAACGGCCCCTACTCAAATCAACTAATAAAAGAATTACCTAAACTAACCCACCTAAGGCCGACTCTAGGCAGTCTCCAGGTGCAATCCACGAGACCGCCATCCACGGACCGTGGATGGGAAGACACCCCATCCCGTGGGGTCGTGGTTTGGGTCTGCATCTAGGTATTGGTGGCCTTGACCTATGGAGCAAGACCACGAGTCGTAGATCAATCTACTGGACGTGGATTGCATCCGTAGTTCACAAGATTCTGCCAACTTTTGTGAACTTAGGCAGCTTTGGGGGTTAGATTTTACGGTCCTCCCCAAGGGCCCTTGGTTGGTCCTTGTAATAAAATATTTGATGGTGAATTAGCTACAACAATATTCTATAAATAAGAAATAGCTATAAGAAATGAATTTAGTAGTATGATAATAGAAGTAGAAGAACAAAATAAAGAAAAAATTATAAACAGTAATCTAATGGTAAAATTAGCAATATGTAATGTGTGTTATATAGATGAATATACATGTGCATTTAGAGAGTACTATTATAAAGGAACATATAGTACAGAAGAGAGTAAAGAAATAAGGAAACATTACCAGAACCTTTTAGTTCAAAAGTAATAAAAAGTTGGAATGAAGCAAGACTAACAGATACCTTAGGAGCTAGAATGAAATTTTTACAACGATGGTTTATAGAACTATGTGAAAAACATAAAGAAGAAATAAAAATGGAAAAAATATTAGTAAAAGACTTAGCATGTTGTAAAAATAAAATAGCACCCCAATTTCGATGTACGGATAGGTATTATAAAAAGAAGTATAATAAAAGCAGAAACTATAAAAAATATAGATCAAAATATAAGTATAAAAGGTCAAGAAGGAAATACTACATAAAGAACTACAAAACTAAAAGACCATATAGACCAAAGAAAAAACTAACGGAATGTATTTGTTATAACTGTGGAAAATTAGGACACATAACTAAAGATTGCAAATTACCTAAAAATCCAAAGAAAAACAAATATCAGAAATATTAATAGATAATGAAAATTATATGCAAATGGAATATATAGATTATAAATTAGAAAGCGATGATAGTATATATGAATTATCGGATAACGAAATAAATGATGACTCTAGCATGGTCTTACTAGATTTTCCGGTTTGTTACATTATCTCCCCCTTAGGAACATCCGTCCTCGAATGACACTTTAAACACTTTTCGAATTAAAGACTCGAGACTAGCAGCCCAAACATGCATGAAACATCAATAATGCACAACTCAAGATACGATATTCACAATGTGCACTCATCCAAAAGAGGTAACATCAACTCTAATTCAACATGTTCAATGTAATACAAGGAAGTATGAACTATATCTAAACAACCTATTTATGCATGAGATTCTCATAACTTGCCATGTTCAAGGAGGAACTAGCATATCCTAACTAAAACATGTCCATTTATTCTTCTCCTGAAGTACAAAAGGCAACTCCTACTCAAAGCATCACAACATAAGTGAAACAATTCACATAAACTCATTTTCTTTCAAAACACAAGTTTTCATGAACATGCATTATATATAAAGAAGTCATGGACACATATAAGCACATAACAACAATATTAGATAGGCATACCATCTCCCCCTTAGGAGTGAGCCTATACCATCACTTCGAAATATCATTAATCACATAGTCATAGGAAGAATTACATTTTCTCATTAAAAGCAAGCTCAACACAATCAACATGGAGCCCAAGTGTCATTACATCAAAAACACAACAAAGCATGTTCATCACACCATCTCATGAAGTCAAATACGCCATCTCAATACTAGAATGCACAACAACATGAGGAACATGTAAATCATGAAAAAACCATTTTATACAAAGTAAGAACCTTCCAAAAACATGCAGAACATAAGGAGATAATGGAAATTTGTAAAACACTCATGACTACTACACAGAAAAGTAAGCCCAAAAAGGAACCCTTTGCCTCAAGCTAGAATAGGAATAAAAGAAAATGATGAGAATATCGGGACTCTCAATCAACGTTGCTACTCAAGCACATGATCTCCCCATTAGGATTAAGCCCCTTTTACAAAAAACCTCAAATACTACTCCTTTCAACAAACTCAAGGCATTATCAAGACTCAATATAACCTTACCAGGCTCAAAAACTAATAGAGATCTAATAACCATGCATCCAAACCCTACCAAGGTAAAGAAAAGTAACTTTATGGGCCAAGGAAGTTATAGGATCCACATAACCTCCAAGAGTCCACAATCAAGAAATGAGTCAAGTAGAACTCATCATCATAGGCTATAGGAGAAATAGAACGGAACATAAGGATATTGGGACATCTCATTGGCCCTTGGCCTCCCAAATAAGCACCTTCAACTAACACCCTTACTAAAATGCCACTCCTCAACATTTTCATGGAAGCACTTTCTTACTCTTCTATTTGGCCTGCCGGTCTAAGATCCCAATAGGTACTTCTAAATTAGAGAGGTTCTCATCTAAGCACTCTTGCTCACAAGCAACCTTACCAAGACCACTCGAAGTCTCATATGAGCCTACCAAACCGAGACTAAACTTCTCAAACTTACTACACTCTTTAAGGTGAGAATTTCAAGCAAGACTAATTCATGAACATCAGGGACACTCAATGACCTTACCATCTAAGAATATTATCCCCCACTTGGGGTAAGCCTATACAAACTCTTTACAACATCACTTCCTTCAATTCTAAGGTCGGAGCAAGTCATAACTAAACCTTCACACTCATCACACAATATGATTCTAAACCATGGAGGATCACACTTCTATCCTTTTTTAAAATGAGTTTACTCATTCAACCCCTCTAGGCAACACTTAAACACCACTATTCATCTGAATCCAACACATCATAAAACTCATTACGGCAAAGTTGGGTTATACCAACAATGACATATGGTCATAATTAAACCCATGAATAGTAAGGACAACACAAAAGTTCATGATATCCCATTTATCAAGTCACAGAAGACAATTATTACCGGAATAAAAATTAGCATGAAACACATACCGGGATTAACATTAGGAGGATACTCTTATTCACCTCTACCTTGAAGAGCATCAGACCTAATTTTCTTCCTTTCTTTACCCCTAGTGGCATGTTTCGGGCAATCTCTTATTTTGCGGTCACTCATACCACATCCATAACAATCCTTCGTGTCGGCTAGACACTTACCATCATCTTTCTTTCCACACCTAGCACAAGTAGGCCTAATTACATAAGATCCACTACCACTCACTCCTTGAGATTTTACGGTAGACACCTCCTTTTGGTTAAACTTAGGGGGAATATTGGAAAAGATTTGACCATAAAACCCTTCTTGGGAGGAGTCATCATTTTCAAGCCTATACCTATTTGTTCCTCTAGACCTCTCTTCAAGTTTCTCCTTTTCAAACCGTTGAGCACGAATCACAAGAAAATCCATATCCATATCTTTCTCAAGCATAACCATACTACATTCCCTTTTTATCAAGTCGGATAAACCCGACACAAACTTAGTCATCTTCATCTTAGGGTTGGCCACTATGGATGGAGAATATCTTGACAACCTAGTGAACACCCGAGCATACTCCTCAACACTCAACCTACCTTGACGAATGTTAACAAACTAAAGTATCTTAGTCTCTCTCACCTCTACAGGGCAAAAAATTTCAATAAACCTATTCTTAAATCTTTCTCATTCCATGGGGCCCGCTTTTACCAGCCTCGCTCCTTTCTATTGACCAAACCACATTAGAGCAACATCTTTCAATTGGTAAGCTAAAGCGACCCTTTTTAAAGAGAACTAACTTATACTTGCGACACTCAAAAGGGATTAATGAGGGCATACTTATTTTAATGTAGTAGAGGGATTAGATGCATAATGACTTTCGAAAAGTAATTTAAGCAAATAACCGACGAGCTTTTCTTGTATATATAATATCCTCACACTCAAGGATGAAATAACAAGAATATTACAAGCTTCCGACTCCCAAAATCATCCTGCTCATGCTTCACACAGACATTCAAAAGTAATAGTAGATTTAGGATATTACAAGACTTGGGTTTACACACCCCAAACAGAACAAAACATATAGCCATATTTATATTACAATTCATGGTGAAATGATCAAATCAGCCCTCAAAATCCCATGTAAATATACAACACATAGAATAGGTACAAGTCCCAAGGTTTATACAAAATATAGATGTCTATATGCAAATGTGATCTTCCTTAAGGCTCTCAAAACATCCATCTCCAATGGCCAACTTCAAGCATTATCTCGAACAGCCCCTATGATAGAAACAATTATCGCTAAGCATATAGCTTAGTGGTGTGTAAACTATCGGTTTGGAGCCCTCAAATTCAGCAAGTTATCATTCTCAAGTCAAGGGCAACATAATTGAACATAATAAGTAAATCAAGTAAACAATATATAAAGAGTATCAAGTTTTATATTTAAAGATCCAACTGTCAAAAATGCTCATAGCACAGTTTTCCAATAGATTCAACAACAAGGCTTGCCCAATATATACACATCATGTCGTCACACCAAGCACAAGCAGGTATTAAGAAGGGTCAAAACCGAATAATGAAGAGAACCAAGAAACATATTAAAAATGGCTTTCTAGTTCGTACTTAAAATGGACAACTTCCATTCTTAAGACGAACTAAAAATCCAGAGTCAAGATGGCAAATAATCTGAATCAAGAGGCATGCCAATAGTGACAAAGTCACAGCCATAAGAAGGACAACGTCCCAACAGGAGTGCCAAGTGATCAAACAATCCATACAGGTGGGTGAGTTACACAAGCGTCTTTAATGAATTAAAGAATACCAATACGACAATGCAAATTGAAAAGAGTTAACCAAGGTACCAAAGTAAACTTTCAGATATACCAGCAAGTAAAAAGTGTACAAGTATAAGTTTATACACAAACCTCAGTTCTTTAGCACAAAAATAGTCCAACACAACTTCACGAGTTCAAATCGTAGACCAACCAACGTATCAAAGTCTTCAACTCGTACACGAGGTTATACAACCTTAAAAAATGAATTTAATAACTTATTTACTTTCTAGTAGCACAATAATGATGGTGTAACACAGGGTTATCATCACAAGTAAGCCTGGCCTGTACAAATACGACTATACTCCAAAAATAGAAATTCTACCCAATAAAAGCACTTCATTTCGCAACTTAGATTTGAAGCAGAAAACTGCCAAAATGGAATTTATATACTTCATAAAAGATGTAGGTACATCTGTTAAGCTTGCAAATAATCAAGAATAGCCGCAAATACGCTTTGTACAAAAAGATAAAATCAAAACACGGACAGTTGAACATACAGGATTTCAAATTCCAGAATCTGGACAGAACATTTCATATGTTGCGTCCCTTATTTCGTAGTCATCAAAGCTAAATTAGAGTTTACCATAAACAAAAGAGTTGTATGTATAGATTCAGCTTTCCAAATCATATTTAGTCATCGAAAAAGGAGTTATTCAGAACGAGAAATTTTAAAAGTACTAAATACTACTCAACTAAAAAAACAAGTTTTGATTAGTCAACAAAATGTAGGATGTCTCGACTTCCAGCTAGAATGACCAAGGGTTTCTCTTGTGATTTTGATGAACAAATGGTTAGAAAATGTTCTTAGGTTCTTGGACTTCAGTTCCAAACAAAAATTACAAGAGGAGGTGTGATAATATAGTCTTAAGAGTGATGCTTAGTCACATATACAGTTGTCACTAAAAGGTGATACCCAAAATTATTGTGTGCTGCCCAAAATGTATATATATACACCTATATGTATATAATCGATACCAACACTTTCAATTCATATGAAATTTTAATTATAAAAATTACGGAAATACCCCCATACAAAACCTTAAATTACGAGCACACTTTCTTTTAAGCAAGGTTGTAAATATCACAAAATTTCAAGTTCTCAAAATAAGAGTAAAACATATTGTAGTAATTAAGAAATGATGCATCGACATGCAAGCGTTGGTCTAGTATTTTAGGGGTGTTACATAATCAGCCAATTCCGCCTTCTATACCGGTGTTACTCCTACAAAGTTCAACACCCTAGAGACCTCCTCTATAAACTTTAGAGGATCTTCCTCCATCTTTGACCCATAGAAATCCGTAATCTCTATCCCGACTTGAGTCAACCAATGGAAACCATACCTAATCTTCTCATTTGACATTTAGTCAATAGGAACTTGAAAATCCTGAGGGGAATCTCCTTGATCATCGTAGTCTTCTTCAAACCCGTCGATGCAAGCTCCTTGAGTAGTCATATCTTGTAGATCACCGGATAAGGATTAGAAGAATGCCCTATAAAGTTAAACTCTATCACACAACTCAAAGAATGAAGAAGTGAAGTTTTTCCTAACATTCGATAGCCTCTTATTCATAAAATGTGGTGCGCTTCACATGAAGCGACCCTTTCAAAACGGTACCACTACTTAAACAAGAAATCTAATTAAAATACTCGCGACATTCAAAACCAATTAATGAGGCATACTGATTTTAATCTAGTAGAGGGATTAGATTCATAACGAACTCATAAAAAAATAAAAAAAAATCTAGGCAATTAACCGACCAGATCTGCATGCATAAATTAACATCACACTTGAGGTGAAATAACAAGATTACACCTCCGAGTATCGAAATCAGCCAACGCATGATGCACACAACTTTCAAGTGATATAGCAAATTAGTATATTACAAAACTTGGGTTTACACACCCCAAAAAGATAAAAAAAATGTATAACCATACATATATTACAACCCATGGTTTATACAAAATATAGATGCATAAATGCAAACCTGATCTTCCTTAAGGCTTTCAAAATCTCCATCATCAATGGCCAGCTTCAAGCATCATCCCGAACAACCCCTACGATAGAAACAACTATCGCTAAGCATATAGCTTAGTGGTGTGCAAACTATAGGTTTGGAGCCCTCAAATTCACCAAGTCATCATTCTCAAGTCAAGGGCAGCACGATTGAAACAAAATCATTAAATCAAGTAACCAATATACAAGGAGTATCAAGTTCAATATTTAAAGGTTCAAATGTTAAGAAAGCTCATAACACAACTTTTCAAGAGATTCAATAACAAGGCTCACCCAACATATACATCATGTCGTCACACCAGGCACGAGCAGGTGTCAAAACCCAATAATCAAGAAAACCAAGAACCATATTAAAATTGGCTTTCTAGTTCGTACTTAAAATGGACAACTTCCATTCTTAAGACAGACTATAAATCCAGAATCAAGATGGCAAATGATCCGAACCAAGAGGCATGTCAAGAGTGACAAAGTCACAGCCACAAGAAGGACATGGTCCCAACAAGAGTGCCAAGTAATCAAACAGTCCATACAAGGGGCAAGTTACATAAGCGTCTTTAATGACAATGCAAAATGACAAGTGGTAACCAAGGTACCAAGATAACTTTCAGATATACCAGTAGGTAAAAAAGAGTACAAGTATAAGTTTATACACAAACCTCAGTTCTTTAGTACAAAAACAGTACAACACAACTTCACGAGTTCAAATCGTAGACCAACCAGTGTATCAAAGTCTTCAACTCGTACACGAGGATATACAACCTTTAAAAAATGAATTCAATCGCTTATTTACTTTCTAGTAGCTCAATAATGATTTTGTAACACAGGGTTATCATTACAAGTAAGCCTAACTTGTACAAATACGACTATACTCCCGAAACAGAAATTCTGCCCAATAAAAGCACTTCATGTCGCAACTTAGATTTGAAACAGAAAACGGCCAAAATGGAATTTATATCCTTCATAAAAGATGTAGGTGCATCTCTTAAGCTTGCAAATAATCAAGAATCACCGCAAAATACGCTTTGTACAAAAATATATAAACAAAACACTAACAGTTGAACATACAGGATTTCAAATTCCAGAATCTGGACAGAACAAGTCATAGGTTTCGTCCCTTTTTTCGTAGTCCTAATAGCTAAATTAGAGTTTACCATAAAGATAAGAGTTGTAGGTATAGGAATCAGCTTTCCAAAACATATTTATTCACCTCAAAGAAAGCTATACAGAACGAGATATTCTAAAATTACTAAACATTACCCAGCTTCAAAAAAATAAGTTTTGATTACTCACCAAAAGGTAGGATGTCTCGACTTCCAGCTAGAAGGACCAAGGTTTTCTCTTGTGATTTTGATGAAAATCTGGTTAGAAAATGTTCTTATGTTCTTGGACTTTAGTTCCAAACGAAAATCACAAGAGGAGGTGTGATAATATAGTCTAATGAGTGATGCTTAGTCACATATACAACTGTCCCTAAAGGGGTACTGCCCCATTTTATTGTGTGTTGCCCTAAATGTATACATATACCCCTATATGTATATAATTGTTATGAACACTTTCAATTCATATGTAATTTTAATTAGAAAAATTACATAAATACCCCCATACAATACCTTAAATTACGAGCACAATCTATTTTAAACAAGGTTGCATATATCACAAAATTTCAAGTTCCCAAAATAAGAGTAAAACATATTGTAGTAATTAAGAAATGATGCATCGACATGCAAGAGTTGATCTAGTATTTTAGGGGTGTTACATCATATTTATGACCAAGACTCTACTAGATGTGGTTTGAGACATCCTTCTTGGTTCTTCAATGGAGTTTCTAGAGAGAAGATTCTTGGAGAGGGAGGTAGTTGGGTTTTAATTTGGGGTCTTGGGTTATAATGATTTAATGAAGTGTTTAATGACATAAAATAGTTTATATATATATACCCCTACTCAAATCAACTAATAAAAGAATTACCTAAACTAACCCACCTAAGGTCGAGTCTAGGCAGTCTCCAGGTGCAATCCACAAGACCCCCATCCACTGACAAGTGGATGGGACCACTCCCCGTCATGTGGGGTCTTGGTTTAGGTCTGCATGTAGGTCCTGGTGTCCTTGACCTACGGATCAAGACTACGAGCCGTAGATTAATCTACTGGTCGTGGATTGCATCCGTAGTTCACAAGATTCTGCCAACTTTTGTGAACTTAGACAGCCTTGGGGGTTAGACTTTAGGGTCCTCCCCAAGGGCCCTTGGTTGGTCCTTGAGGGGTCGTACCTTGAAGTTGAACCCCTATAACCCTCATTCTAATTTCGGGAAGTCAATGTACAACGTGAAACCAAACATCAAACTCAAAAGCTCACACGTAAGGCTTTAGTTTCACCTATTAGTTTCCATTAGACTCTAGCTTGGTCTTACTAGTTTTTCCGAGTTGTTACAACCAACCCTTTACGGTGTGGGATATACACCAGATTCCATGTTAATATCACATAGTATGTCGGTTAATTCTTATTCCCATCATGTGAGATACGTGTTATGGTTGCTCAAGAGGTTCTTTGAAGTGTGGGTGGTAGTATGGGATGTCATTCATGCATTGCACGAGTAGGCTTTGAGAGGTTTATGGTGTGATTCTCCAATCTCTTAATGTCTAATGAAATGAATGTGCTCTTAATGAAGCTAATGATAATGTTGACTTAAAGGCTTAATGAAATGATGAATGCTTTTCTTGGAAATGTTATTATGAGTTACTTTCCTTTTCATTACTTATTAAATATGAATGTTCCTTACGCATGAGTATCTACTAAAGATGAGTATGAATACTGTTAAGTTCATTTATGGTGGCCTCAAAGTTGTACTTAGTAGGAATAGTAGTATGGGATGCTAGTATTACATTGCACAAGTATAGCTTACGGTTACCTAAGGTGAAGGTACTAATGTATTGTAATGGCTTATATGTTTATTATGCTTGTATCTTATGCCTTTTATACTAGAGTTCATGATGTTTCTCAAAATTGGCATATAGCATGGTTTTCAACCAAAATGTCCTTTTTAAAGCATGTTTTTTGCATGGCTATCATACTTAGTACATTTTTATGTGCTAACCCATATTTCTACATTTTTACAAAGTGTAGGGTTTGGAGACCTGAGTTCTGTTCTTGGAAGATGAGTTTCTAAGGAGCAAGGATTTGAAAATTTGGTGAGTCATCATAGTTTCGAGGACTAACCCACTATGCCATTTATGTCTTTTATTTTATCTTTAGAGATTTTGTATGGGAAATGTCCCAAAGTTTTATTCAAAGTGTTGTAAAGGGTTTGAGACAAAGTATAGAAAGACTTCCGCTTGCTTTTATGCAAATGACTTCGATTGTAAAGAAAAGTTTTAAATTTCAGCATTTTTCCCTATGTTCTTATGTCATGATATGGTATGAGGAGTGTATGAGGCTTTTTGAATTCTTGTACGCCGTGTCACGTTCGGGGTGTAGGCTCAGGTCGTGACATTTTAAGTGTGGTGGACCCCACCTTGGTAAGTGTCGCGATGGCTCCACAGGTTGTTTCAAGTGTGGACAAGGGGGTCACTTCATGAAAGAGTTCCCTAAGAATCGGTAATGTAATGGGAATCAGGAAAATTGAGCCTAATCTTCATCAATTACTCCACCAGGCCACACCTAGAGGAGCTACTTTCGGTACTAGCGGAGGAGCGAACCGCCTTTATGCAATCACTAGTCGCCAAGAGCAAGAGAACTCTCCAGATGTTGTCCAAATTGGTATGATCAAAGTCTTTACTCTTGATGTTTATACTTTGCTAGACCCAGGAGCACATTTATCTTTTATAACCCCTTATGTTGCAAATAATTTTGATGATATTCCTGAGAAACTCTATGAACTCTTTTGTGTTTCTACACCTGTTCGGGAGTCTATTCTAGTTGTACGAGTGTATCGTGATTGTGTCATTTCCATCAATATCAAGGACACCATGGCTTATTTAATTGAGTTAGACATGGCAGACTTTGACGTCATTCTAGGTATGGACTTGCTTCATGCCTGTTATGCCTCTATTGATTGTACAACTCGAGTTGTTAAGTTCCAAATTTCTAATGAGCCAGTCTTAGAGTGGAAAAGTAGTTCAGCAGTGTCTAAGGGTCATTTTAGTTCGTACCTTAAGGCAAGAAAGTTAGTTTCCAATGGTCGTGTCTATCACTTAGTCCGAGTTAATGACTTTAGTGTTGAGATACCTCATATTCAGTCAGTTTCAATATTAAAAGAGTTTTCAGATTTTTTCCAAATGATCTACCTAGAGTCCCTCCTGAGAGAGAAATAGTGTATAGATGTTTTTCCATATACTCTTCCTATATCTATTCCGCCATATAGAATGGCCCTAGCAGAGTTGAAAGAGATTAAAGAATAGTTGAAAGATCTCCTTAATAAGGGCTTTATTCGACCAAGTGTCTCACCTTGGGGTGCTCCGGTCTTATTTGTGAGGAAGAAGGATGGCTCCCTTAGATTGTGTATAGATTACCGTCAGTTGAACAAGGTTACCATTAAGAATAAGTATCCTCTTCCAAGGATTGATAATCTTTTCGATCAACTTCAAGGTGCCACCTGTTTCTCTAACATATACCTCAGATCTGGGTACCATCAATGAAGATGAAAGGAATGTGACATTCTAAAGACATCTTTTAGAACCCATTATGATCATTATGAGTTTCTAGTCATGTCCTTTGGTTATACCAATGCGCCTGCAACATTCAGGGACATTATGAATAGAGTATTCAAATATTATTTAGATATGCTTGTTATCGTCTTCATTGATGACATATTAATCTATTCGAGGAGTGAAGAAGATCATGATAGTCATCTCAGAATAGTTCTCTGAACTTTAAAAGATAGAGAGATGTAAGCCAAGTTCTCTAAGTGTGAGTTTTGGCTTGAGTCTATGGCGTTCTTAGGCCACATTGTGTCTGGGGAGGGAATGAAAGTTGATACCCAGAAAATAGAGGCAGTGTAGAATTGGCCTAGACCTACATCTTCAACTGATATTCAGAGTTTCTTGGGTTTGGCTAGATTTTATAGAAAGTTCGTAGAGGGATTCCCATCTATTTCATCCCCTTTGACCAAGTTGACTCAGAAAAAAGTGAAGTTTCAATGGTGTTAAGCTTGCGAGAAAAGCTTTCAGGAATTGAAAAAAAGGTTGACTACTGCCTTAGTTTTGACCTTACCAGAAGGTACTCAAGGTTTTGTGGTCTCTTGTGATGCGTCTAAAGTTGGTTTGGGTTGTGTGTTAATGCAGAATAGTAAGGTTATAGCTTATGCCTCCAGACAGTTGAAGTTCATGAGAGGAACTACCTAACCCATGATCTAGAATTGGCTGAGGTAGTTTTTGCTTTGAAAATATGGCGCCATTATCTTTATCGTGTTCATATGGATGTGTTCACCGATCACAAGATCCTTCAATATGTGTTTACTCAGAAAGAGCTTAATCTCAAACAAAGGAGGTGGTTGGAATAACTTAAGGATTATGACATGAGTATTGTTTACCACCCAGGTAAGGCTAATGTTGTTGTTGATGCCTTGAGCAAGATGTCTATGGGTAGTACCGCCCACTTTGAGGAAGATAAGAATTAACTAGCAAAGGATGTACACAGGCTTGCACTCTTGGGAGTTCACCTATTTGATTCCACAGAAGGAGGAGTAGAGGTAATGCGTGGGGTTGAATATTCATTAGTGTCAGAAGTGAAAGAAAAGCAAGACCAAGATCCTTTTTTGCTTGAACTGAGATCAAATGTTAATAAGCAAAAAGTATTGGCTTTTGAACAAGGGGGAGATGGCATATTGAGGTATCAAGGTAGGTTGTGTGTACAAAAAGTGGATGAACTCCAAGAGAGGATATGGATGAAGCTCATAGCTCCAGCTATTCCATTCATTCCAAAAAGATGTATTGCAATTTGAGAGACGTTTATTGGTGGAGTAGTATGAAGAAGGGCATTGTTGAGTTTGTGGCTAAGTGTCCAAATTGCCAACAAGTTAAGGTAGAACATAAGAGGCCCGGTGGGTTGGCTCAGAATATAGTACTTCCAGAGTGGAAGTGAGAGATGATCATTATGGACTTCATCATAGGTTTACCAAGGTCTCGCAGGCACCATGATTCTATTTGGGTGATTATCGATAGAATGACAAAATCTGCCCACTTTTTGCCAATAAAGACTACCCATTCGGTAGAAGATTATGCTAAGTTTTATATATAATAGGTGGTAAGACTTCATGAGGTTTCGTTCTCCATTATTTTAGATAGAGGTGCACAATTTACTGCATAGTTCTGGAAGTCAGTCCAAAAAGGCTTGGGTTCAAAGGTGAATTTAAGTACTGGCTTTCTTCCTCAGATAGATGGGCAGGCAGAGCATACTATTCATACCGAGGATATGTTGAGGGCTTGTGTGATTGATTTCAAAGGAAATTGGGATGCTCACCTACCTCTTATTGAATTTGCTTATAACAATAGTTAACAGTCAAGCATCCAAATGGCTCTTTATGAAGCTCTTGGTGGGTGAAGGTGCATATCTCCTATTGGATGGTTTGAAGTTGATGAATCTTGGTTGATAGGACCAGATTTGATTCATAAAGCTATGGAGAAAGTGAAAGTGATTCAATAGAGGTTGAAAATGACGCATAGTCATTAGAAATCCTACACTAATGTCAGGAGAAGGGAGTTAGAGTTTGAGGTGGATGATTGGGTGTACTTGAAAGTTCCACCCATGAAAAGTGTTATGAGATTTGGAAAGAAGGGGAAGCTTAGTCCCCGGTACATTGGCCCTTACAGAATATCGAAAAGGGTAGTTAATGTAGCTTATGAGTTGGAGCTACCACAAGAGTTAGCAGTGGTTCATTTGGTATTTCACATCTTCATGTTGAAGAAGTGCATGGGCGATCCTTCATTGATCATACAAATAGAAGATATTGGGATCAAGGATAGCTTATCTTATGAGGAGATTCCTGTTCAGATTCTAGATCGTCAAGTTCGCAAGTTGAGGATAAAAGAGGTAGCATCAGTCAAGGTTCTTTGGAGGAACCAATTTGTTGAGGAAGCTACTTGGGAGGCTAAGTAAGGTATGAAGAACATATATCCACATCTCTTTGAAATTGGAGAAGTTCCAGATCAAGGTACTAATTTTCTTTTTAGTTCTCTATAATTTATATACTTGATGTGTTAAATTTGCTTGTTGGGTGTTTGAACTGACTGATTGATTACACCCTTAGCCTAGTAAGAGTAATCTTATTCGAGGATGAATTTTCCTAAGGGGGAGATATTGTAACATCTCGCAAATTGAAATAACTAGGAATAATTTAAGAATTGGAAATAGCCATTTTTGGAAAGAATATAAAAATATGGAAATTTGTTAAGTATGTTAAGTTGAGTTTTTGGTCAACTTCAAATGACCATAACTCCTAGCTCCAGATGATTTAGGTGTATTTCCATACATATTTGGATAGATCTTGGAATAATCTTTGCAACGCCGCCAAGTTTGCATGAGTTCGAGTTCATATGAGTGAGATATGACCATTTGAAGTTGGTCTATTCAAATAAAGAAAGTCTAAAACCGGATTTTGGAAAGGTATTTTAGTCTTTTCCTTACCTAATTATTTTAATCCGTTTTTACGAGTTTAATTGGGGTCAAATCAGAATTTAGTCATTTTAGAAAAGTTGAAGTTCACACTAGGTCTTGGAGAAAAGAGAAAAGAGGAGAAAGGAGAAGATAAATCAAGATTCGTCAAGAACATTCGAGTTTGGTTGTGGATTTTGCCAAGGATTCAATCTTATGAGGTATATGAGATCACATAGCGTTGGGTTAGATCACCCAAGTGCCAATAATGATTCAATTCAGCGAAGTATATTAGATTTCAAAGTAAATCCTTTGAGTTCTTGATGAAATTTGTTTGAATTTTTGTGGGCTGTGGTGAAGTTTTCATGAGTTTGATTCATGCTTTTGGGTGTTATTTTGATTTTAATCTTGTATATATTGAGGGTATAATCGATTCTGAGTGTTTGGGGAAAGAACCAAGTGAAATTAAAGGGTTTAGATTTGAAAAACGAAGAAGAAATTTTGTGGTTTTCTGGGGAGGGGGTTGGGGCTCCGCGCCTCCCAGAGCACTCTAGTAAGGGGTTTGAACATTGGTCTTTGGGGTGCCATGCCAGCCAGAGGGCCCCAACCCTGTCTCTATGTTTCACGCTCTAGCGCCAGGGATTCAAGTTCTTCCCATTTTTTCCCATCTTTCCGTACTAGTTCCATAGAAACGTACCTATGTTTTCTAGTTGATTCCAAACACTCTAACGTACGTCTAAACATCATGAAATCATCCATAAACATGAGATCATGAACCTTGAATCCATAATTCAATTCTAGGAAAGTTAAGAGTCAAGTCTAGATGTTAAGAAGCAAGTCAAGAGAAGTTCATAAAGTTTTCCAAAGTCTATCGCAAACGTTTTAACTTTGTCTTAAGACTTATTTTCAAGTTGACTAAAGAGTTAAGAGTAAAGTTCATTTCTTCAAAGATTATATGGGAACTAAGTATTCTTAAAAGTTAGAAATGTTTTCACATATGAGCAAGAAAGGGAACATCGATTCCAAGAGATCTTTTAAGCTAAGTTTTGAGTAATTATCGCAAACCAAAAAAAGAAGTTTTGTTTTAAAAACATATGAGTTGAGTACATTTTGGAAGTAGTATTGAGTACCTATATTTAAGCATAGACTAATGGATCCACTTAGTTAAGTCATCCTATATGATGGAAAAGTATAGGACAGTTTTGGCAGAGTGGGCAAGACATTGTATCACCACTTAGGCTAAGAGTGGTGGTTGTTGATTAGAGAAATTCCATAGAAACTATATTACTTTATTAAATGAGTAAAGTTGAGTTTGTTATTGCATTTTATTTAACCAACTGAGTTGTTTACAACTGTTTTAAAAGCTTTCCATATATATATTGCATGTGTATTGTTGCTTCATATTGAGATAAGTTATTAATGAGTTCAGTAAAGCCAAGGTAAGTGTTTCTTTCACATTTCTTTCAGGCTTATGTTATGTTTAGTTTTCCCTCGCATACTCGTACATTCAATGTACTAATGCCTTTTGGCCTGCATTATTTTATGATGCAGACACAAGTAACCAGGATCAGCATCTACTGCCTCGTTGATCTAGTTGAGCACTCAAAGTTTGTTGGTGAGCCTCCTTTCTTTCCAGAGGGTTCCTATTTAGTTTTTTAGTTGTTATGATGATCGGGGGTCTTGTCCCGACATCCCTCTTTCTTTTTGAGGCTTCATAGACGAGTAGCTATAGTTCTTTAGTCTTTCCATTTTCATTTGTATACGTTTAATACTTGAGTTTCCATATTGGCTAAGTTTAATAGTTCTTTAAGACATTGCATAAGTTATCCTTGTGAGACTATTTCTTTTGTTTAAGTCTTCCGCTGAGTATTTAAGCCAGGCCAAAGGTTTGCTTTGGGCCATCAATGGTTCTCAAGTGCCAGTCCCGCCCAGGGTGTAGGCTCGGGGCATGACAGAGAGATTGAATCCTAAACCCAATCCTACCCACCTAGTGAGAGAGAGTCGATGAATTAACGGATGGGATGCTCTTCATTGTAATGATTGTTGATGTTCGAAAGAAATCACCTAATTCGATATAGAGAAAGCTATCCCCCTTTTAGTCTTGCCTACTCATTAATTTTTAGGCGTATACTAGTAGTTTCAGTTACCCATATATCAAAATTTTCCTATAATCGATCACATCCCGAGAATTCCTCTCATTATTATTTCAAATTGTTAGTGACTGTTTTGTAGTTGATAAATGCAAACCAAAACCCCCCATCTGACATTCGTGTCACCCCTTTTAATTTGTTTCATGTTTTTTTCGATAATATCTATTCCTATGGCTGATTAGACCACGTTTTCACTTCCTAATTAAATTTGAACATGTACCGCTCTCTGTGCGATTCGACCCTAACTCTTTGTTGGATTTTATACTTACTAATGATCGTTTCCACCTAGAATAGGATGAGGTGTGCTTGAAGCGTTAATCACTTAAGAATGGGAGGTGTACGTCATTCCCCTATGTAGAAGGTAATGTCCACCTACCATTTCTGGAACTCCTCTTCACAGTTAAGAAGCAAACTGGATGGAGAAATTATTACAGTCCAACACTTTGGAAACATCTTAAAAAATGACTTAAGAAATACTTTGGTGAGTGGGGTTTCTCTAGTGCCAGGTGAATGTTTGATTATGCATCCTCCACATTGATAAGGATACACTGTCACTTTGACATTTGGGAAAACTAAATCATACAATTCCTTCTCCATAAATAGGTGAATCTCAATCTTCAAGAGAATCATAACGAAGTCGTAAGTATCCAAGAGTAATGGCGACTCTCTGAGATATTTTCTTTGATGCCTTCGTCGAGGTTTGTTAGCTTGCAAATCACACATAAGTTCAAGATTTTAAGAATGAACAAAATATTAACTCCTCTTTCGGTGAATAAATATGATTTGGAAAGATGATTCCTATACCTACAACTCTTCTGTTTATGGTAAACTGTACTTTAGCTTTTATGACTACGAAATAAGGGACGCAACATATGACATGTTCTGTCCAGATTCTGGAATTTGAAATCCTATATGTTCAACTGTTAGTGTTTTGATTATATCTTTTTGTACAAAGCGTCTATTGAGGTGATTCTTGATTACTTGCAAGATTAGGAGATTTACCTACATCTTTTATGAAGGATATAAATATCATTTTGGCCATTTTCTGTTTCAAATATAAGTTGCGACATGTAGTGCTTTTATTGGGCAGAATTTCTATTTTTGGAGTATAGTCGTATTTGTACAGACTAGGCTTACTTGTGATGATAACCCTGTGTTACGCCATCATTATTGAGCTACTAGAAACTAAATAAGTTATTGAATTCATTTTTTAAGGTTGTATATCCTCGTTTATGAGTTGAAGACTTTGATACGCTGGTTGGTCTACAATTTGAACTCATGAACTTGTGTTGGACTATTTTTGTGCTAAAGAACTAAGGTTTGTGTATAAACTTATACTTGTACTCTTTTTACCTGCTGGTATAACTGAAAATTTACTTTGGTACCTTGGTTACATCTTGTCACTTTGCATTGTCGTATTGGTATTATTTAATACATTAAAGACGCTTGTGTAACTCGCCCACTTGAAAAGATTGTTTTATCACTTGGCACTCTTGTTGGGACCTTATCCTTCTTGTGGTTGTGACTTTGTCACTCTTGGCATGCCTTTTGATTCAGATCATTTACCATCTTGACTCTGGATTTTTAGTTCGTCTTCAAAATAGAACTTGTCCATTTTAAGTACGAACTAAAAGACATTTTTAATATGGTTCTAGGTTCTCTTGATTATTGGGTTTTGACCCTTCTTGACACCTCCTTGTGCTTGATATGTCGACATGATGTATATATTGGGCGAGCCTTGTTGTTGAATATCTTGGAAAACTGTGATATGAGCGTTCTTGACATTTGGATCTTTAAATATAAAACTTGATACTCTTTATATATTGTTTACTTAATTTATTTATTATGTTCAATTATGTTGCCCTTGATTTGAGAATGATAACTTGCTGAATTTGAGGGCTCCGAACCTTTAGTTTTTACACCACTAAGCTATACGCTTAGCGATAGTTGTTTCTATCGTAGGGGCTGTTAGAGATGATGCTTGAAGCTGGCCATTGGAGATGGATGTTTTGAGAGCCTTAAGGAATATCACATATGCATATAGGCATCTATATTTTGTATAAACCTTGGGACTTGTACATATTCAATGTGTTGTATATTTACATGGGATTTTGAGGGCTGATTTGATCATGTCACCATGAGTTGTAATAGAAATATGGCTATATTTTTTGTTCTTTTTGGGGTGTGTAAACCCAAGTATTGTAATATCCTAAATCTACTATTACTTTCGAATGTTTGTGTGAAGTATGATCAGGCTGATTTTGGTACTTGAAAGCTTATAATATTCTTGTTATTTCATCCTTGAGTGTAAGGATAATATATATACATGAAAAGCTCGTCGGTTATTTGCTTAAATTACTTTACGGATGTCTTTATGCATCTAATCCCTCTACTAGATTATAATCAGTATGCCCTCGTTAATCGCTTTTGAGTGTCGCAAGTATAAGTTAAGTCTCTTTAAAGAGGGTCGCTTCAAAGATTCTCTCACTCCTTCTCCACAAAGTCAAACAACATGACAGAGTGTTGAAAGAGATAAAAGGGAATGTCTCAATGTTGAATCAGATGACTACTTCTCATTCAATATCTATTCAGCTACTGGAGACCCAAATGGGACATATGTTATCTCGTCTCTATACCAAACAAAATGGGGGATTGCCTAGTGACACTAGGGAAAGCCCCGTGAATTAAAATTAAGTGGGGACTTGCATCGTGCCATGACGTTAACTAAGGCGCTTATTGGGAGGCAACCCTAATTTTCATTGCTTTATCTTTGTTTTAGAAATAATCATATGTTGATTTTGCAGGTTGAAATGTAGAATGTCTTTGAAAAAGTGGTGATTGGCGAGGAAAATGTCAAGTCGATGACTCGCCGAAGAAGTCGGCGAATGATGTTTGGGTAGTCAAGACACAACTTCCAATTCGATTGTCTACGATCGTACAATAGTAAAGTAACCCAACCAAGGGTTCGAGTCGAGTCCCAAGGGAGTGGCTTTGAGAATTAATAGAAAAATAAAATTTAGTTCTCATTAGTCATAGCTATAGACATTATCGAATATAAACATACTAAATCTAAAGGGGGTGACGCAAGCGTCAATTATCAATGGGGGGTTTTGTATTAATTAACAACTACAAAGAACGATAATATACGAAAACTAGTTACAGAGATGGAATTCTTGGGATTTTATAGGAATATGGGATAAACTAAATTGTCGGGTACATGTTTTTGATAGTAAATTGTTGAGTATTTGTGACTAGACTAGATTATAGTAGGGGTAAATTCTCTCTCGAGAAACTTACCTGAATCGACTCAGTTTCTCCCTAATACCGAGTTGCCGCTTTAAGCGCAGCCTCCGCCTTAGCCCATTTACTCTCTGAAGTTGAACGTGTGGGAGAAGGACTAGGATTCACTCTCTCGAGCTGAACCCATGTCGACCCAATACCATCAGCTATCAATTTAGTAGTCTTAGTTTTACGACCTCTCTCTCGCAAGCCGAAAACACTAGGATGAAATCGTATTGGCAACTACAACTCCATTAAGTTCATACACAACTACTAAACGAAATAACATTTAAACAACAAATAAACCATCAACAAGCAAGACCCAACAGATATTCTAACCCATATTCACCAAATCACACCCCAAGAATTGGTGTTTTAGCTAGACATGTAAAAGAGATAAAAATTTATACCAATATCAGTTTACATCAACTGGGTATGAAGGATTAAGTCTTAAAACATGTCAAGAGTGAAGAATCTTCGAGACCGAAGTACAATTTCTTGGAGTTGAAACCCTTTGAATCTTCAAGGTCTTAGAACAAAGTCTAGATAACCCTCTAAAACTTAGACTCTCTCAAAAACTGTAAAAAGTTCTAATAATAATAGTGATATGATGCTAAGCTAGAAATTTAAACTAGCATTTATAGTTTTTGAAAATGATCTGCGAAGGACCCTCCGGCAAAGTTAGTCAGGATCGCTGATACATTCAGCGATCCGTCATTTGGTTGATTTCATCGCCTTCCTGCTTTAGCCTTTAGCCACTTCGCGTTTTGAGTTGTTGGGCTGTCACGACCCAAGCCTAGGGCCTAGACGTGACCGGCGAATGGGGAACCCGAAGGAACCCCAAACAAGCCTCATAGCATATCATTACACATCCTTGGTCGCGGAAGCAATTAAAATGACCATAAGTGATAAGCATAATCAAGGGGAAATCGGGACTAAGGGAACAAGAAAAAAAAGGGAATGATACATAAATACCATAGATGAGTCAAGCTCAAGCATAATACACAACTTGTCTAACATCACCTCTAAACATGGGTACTTAGCGGGGGCCAAGACAAACTACCGGGCACACCCTCATAGTCAATACATAACAAAAAAAAGTCTTATACATAGCAAGAGATCATAAGCAACGTCCCCGGAATGGAGGACTCACCAATAACCTCGATAGAAAATCGTATTAGCCACGCGGAGGAGGATGGTCAAGCGGTGCCCCGGTCCCTACATGGTGACATCATGTAGGCATAGAGTATGCATTAGTACATTTGAATGTACTAAGTATATGTGATGCAATGCAATGCAACAATAGATGGACATCATAAACAAAATGCATAATCATACCCGATAGATAGAATATTAATGAAATGATATGTATAATGATGCTTACATAAAAATCATATTTAGTGGGGCGTAGTACATGTGTGGTGAGTGACCATCAATATAGTATTTCCAAGACCTACCACCCCCTTGGAGAGGCGAAAGAGGTACAAACCCCTCAATGTGGTTACCCGGGCCTACCACCCCCCGAGCTAGGGACCAAGGTACAAAGCCCTCGATATGGTTATACGGGCCTACTACCCCCCGTACTAGGCAACCAAGGTACCAACCCCTCGATACGATTACCCAAGCCTACAACCCCCCGAGCTAGGCTTGGTCGACTCACAACACTTATATAGAGAAAATCATATACATGTATCCATTTCATCATCATTTCAATGATTATATGACCATCCGACTCATAGGACGTACATTGGACCTTCCATTTCCTAAGAATTCTATAAGTGGGCATTTTATCAAACACAAAGTGGGCTACTGTTCATGTAAATAAAATCATGTATTTCAAGAGTACTAAGTCCAACCAATTCCAAAATCCATATAAATCAGCCAACCAACAACATACATACATATATATCAACCTTCATAATTTGATCATGGAAGCATGAAAACCATAAACATCACATAATAATTCCATTTCATGATAATATGCAAAATAGACCATAATAGGGTGTGTAGTAGTAATTCCATACTTTAAGAGTTCATAAATAACCATAAGGACCCATAAACTTGAAGTAGAAATAGAGGATAAATGGTTGGACTTGTGGAAAGGAAGGTTTCCACAATCAAACCCACATACCTCAACTTTGGAGAATCCTTGATGAAGATTCGAATGGAGAATTGAAGCTTGAGATTGAGTCCTGAATCCGGAATTAGAGCTTGAGATGTTTGAATTTGGTTGAGGATCTTGGTGGAATTTTGGAGAGGGCTTAGAGAGTGTTTTTGAAGTTAAAAAAAAAAAAAATGACTGAGTATGTGACATATCCCCTTTTTATAAAAAAGTCCCCAACCCGCCTCAAAAAAATAGCTCATTGGAAATTGCAAATCTGCACAGACAAGTTTTACGAAAATGGTCATATCTCCCTTATCATAACTCGGTATGAGGTGAAACCAAGTGCGTTGGAAAGCTAACTCAAAGAGCTTTAATTTAATAGGTTGTGTCCCTTCCAGTTCCTTGTGTGCTAAGAGATATGCCCCTTTAAAGTTAACTAGAGCTGGGCATTCGGTTATTCGGTTATTCGGTTCGGTTTCGATTTTTTTTTTTCGGTTTTTTCGGTTTTTGGTTCTTGTACAACATGTACCAAACACCAAACCGAATTATTTCAGTTCGGTTCGGTTTTTTTTAATTCGGTTCGGTTTATGTTATTTCGGTTCGGTTTTTGTTAGTTCAGTTTTTTTGTTATGGGCCTGCTTAGTGGGCTTTTAAAATTATTTTTTTGTTTGATTTTTCAATTTAATGGGCTAAAAATAGTTACATTACTATGTCATATCAGCTGCAATATTCTGTAAAACGCCCTATAGTTGAAAGCTGAAACATGTACATTTCACACTTGTACCACTGCTACTATAAACGAAATATTATTACATATATATGTACCACTGCTGTTATAAACTAATGCAAGCTGTAAAATGCAAGTTGTCCCTAAAGAAGTATACTTGTAGGTGTATAATGCAAGCTGTCCCTAAATTAATTGGACATTTATTTTAACTAACAACAAAAAGCTCACCTCAAAAGTCAAAATTGTCATACTGCCAAAGTTTTTAATTAACAAAAGTGCAATGTACTAACAAGCAACAATTTAACAAATGATAAAACTTCACTACACTTCACAAATGCAATGATCAATTGATCATGCCATTACACCACAACATAATAATAATATAACAAGTAACAATAATGCACCAATGTAGTTTCTTTCATGAGACCACTTTCAAGTTTCAAGTGCCAACAATAATATGGATATCTCTAGGCTTATGGTTTATGCTCAGCAACTTGAGGAGACAAAGCTTAGGTGGATGAATAGAGATATGAAGGGCCGGATGAACAAAACCAATCTACGTCTAAGAAGAGGTTCTATAACCAAGATTCTTCAATGGTCAGCAATGATAGGGTGTCTAACCCTAAACCTCAAAGAGGGAATGGAGGTGGTTCTACTTTTGAGAGGCCTACTACTTGTGGAAAGCAACATTTGGGCAAGTGTCTTGCAGGTACGGATGGGTGCTTTGGATGTGGGAGTAAGGGTCATAAGATGAGAGATTGCCCTACACTTAAGGCAAAAGGGAAAGAGACCAATCAAGTTGCTCATGATGGCCCGGATCCAAATGCTCCTAAGAGGAACCGGTTCTATATGCTTCAAGCTAACAGGGATAAGGGTTCGTAAGTCAATTTTCTTTGTTGTTTGATGATAACCTTAGATGGGTTTACCCGAAGTGGGGGATGATGAGTCGAGTAGTAAGGTTGTTGATATCCTTATCTTTTCCTTCTATTCTAATTCAAGCTTGAAAAAAAAGAGTTCTTAGTAGCATGTTGCATGTTGGAGTCTTATGTGAATTGAGTTTCCATATTCTCGTTATGATGTGCATATTTTAGTTGAATTCCTGTTTAAGTGAGTTTTCATGATTATGTCCCTCATGATTTATATGAATTTATGAAGAATTGTTTAAATAGCTCCATGAGATGCCTAGTTGATCATGCCTTGATGTGGTCTTGAATAAGATTTTGAGAGAAATTGTATGGAGCCTATAAATGTTGTAATGAGCATGATATGCTATGGAGAAGGAAGTTCCTCCAAAGAAATGAGAAATGGTAAAGCATATTGAGTGGTAGATGTTATTCCTACTTCCTTGAATTGCATGAAAGTCTTGTTGTAATGCGTTTTTATGTCGAGTTGATGTTTCCTCCTTGATGTGTGCTGTAGTAATTATATTACATGCTTGTTGTGGGCTGCTAGTCCTAGAGTCTTTACTTTATAATGTTAAAGTGTCATATTCGAGGACGAATGTTCCTAGGTGGGGGATATTGTAACATCCCTCAAAATGAAATAGGATAATTAGAGCTTCACATGCGTGTTAGTAGTTGATAAACCTGTATAGATGTTTGAAAATGAGTTTATAGGTTTGAAGTCAAACGTCAAAGAGACGTTCAAGACGTTCGAAAACTAGTCGTTTGCGCGCTAGTGTGTTCTAGTGCGTCGTGCATGTTTTTATGTGTCGTATGAAGTCTAAAATCAGTGATGGTGACCCTACTATCCTAATATAAGATTTTGGATGCAATGGGAGTGACTCCTAGGGAGAAGGCGGAGTTGGCTTCCTACCAACTCAAGGATGTAGCTCAAGTGTGGTTTGCAATGGAGGGATGAGAGACCCATAGGGGTTGGCTGACCCAATAGATTGGGGAGTGTTTAAGCCGGCCTTTCTTGATAGGTGTTTCCCCCTTAGAGTTGAGGGAGCAAAAGTTGGTTGAGTTCATGAACCTACGTCAAGGGAATATGAGTGTGAAGGAATACTCTTTCAAGTTTACCCAACTCTGTAAGTATGCTCCTACCTTGGTAGCAAATTCTAGGGCCAGAATGAATAAGTTTGTGATGGGCTAGAATGAATGAAAAGTGTCGTACGGCCATGCTACATCATGATATGGATATCTCTAGGCTTATGGTTTATGCTCAGCAACTTGAGGAGACAAAGCTTAGGTGGATGAATAGAGATATGAAGAGGGCTAGGCCGGATGAACAAAACCAATCTAGGTCTAAGAAGAGGTTCTATAACCAAGATTCTTCAATGGTCAGCAATGATAGGGTGTCTAACCCTAAACCTCAAAGAGGGAATGGAGGTGGTTCTACTTTTGAGAGGCCTACTACTTGTGGAAAGCAACATTTGGGCAAGCGTCTTGCAGGTACGGATGGGTGCTTTGGATGTGGGAGTAAGGGTCATAAGATGAGAGATTGCCCTACACTTAAGGCAAAAGGGAAAGAGACCAATCAAGTTGCTCATGATGGCCCGGATCCAAATGCTCCTAAGAGGAACCGTTTCTATATGCTTCAAGCTAACAGGGATAAGGGTTCGTAAGTCAATTTTCTTTGTTGTTTGATGATAACCTTAGATGGGTTTACCCGAAGTGGGGGATGATGAGTCGAGTAGTAAGGTTGTTGATATCCTTATCTTTTCCTTCTATTCTAATTCAAGCTTGAAAACAAAGAGTTCTTAGTAGCATGTTGCATGTTGGAGTCTTATGTGAATTGAGTTTCCATATTCTTGTTATGATGTGCATATTTTAGTTGAATTCCTGTTTAAGTGAGTTTTCATGATTATGTCCCTCATGATTTATATGAATTTATGAAGAATTGTTTAAATAGCTCCATGAGATGCCTAGTTGATCATGCCTTGATGTGGTCTTGAATAAGATTTTGAGAGAAATTGTATGGAGCCTATAAATGTTGTAATGAGCATGATATGCTATGGAGAAGGAAGTTCCTCCAAAGAAATGAGAAATGGTAAAGCATATTGAGTGGTAGATGTTATTCCTACTTCCTTGAATTGCATGAAAGTCTTGTTGTAATGCGTTTTTATGTCGAGTTGATGTTTCCTCCTTGATGTGTGCTGTAGTAATTATATTACATGCTTGTTGTGGGCTGCTAGTCCTAGAGTCTTTACTTTATAATGTTAAAGTGTCATATTCGAGGACGAATGTTCCTAGGTGGGGGATATTGTAACATCCCTCAAAATGAAATAGGATAATTAGAGCTTCACATGCGTGTTAGTAGTTGATAAACCTGTATAGATGTTTGAAAATGAGTTTATAGGTTTGAAGTCAAACGTCAAAGAGACGTTCAAGACGTTCGAAAACTAGTCGTTTGCGCGCTAGTGTGTTCTAGTGCGTCTTGCATGTTTTTATGTGTCGTAGGAAGTCTAAAATCAGTGATGGTGACCCTATTATCCTAATATAATATTTTGGATGCAATGGGAGTGACTCCTAGGGAGAAGGCGGAGTTGGCTTCCTACCAACTCAAGGATGTAGCTCAAGTGTGGTTTGCAATGGAGGGATGAGAGACCCATAGGGGCTGGCTGACCCAATAGATTTGGGAGTGTTTAAGACGGCCTTTCTTGATAGGTGTTTCCCCCTTAGAGTTGAGGGAGCAAAAGTTGGTTGAGTTCATGAACCTACGTCAAGGGAATATGAGTGTGAAGGAATACTCTTTCAAGTTTACCCAACTCTGTAAGTATGCTCCTACCTTGGTAGCAAATTCTAGGGCCAGAATGAATAAGTTTGTGATGGGCTAGAATGAATGAAAAGTGTCGTACGGCCATGCTACATCATGATATGGATATCTCTAGGCTTATGGTTTATGCTCAGCAACTTGAGGAGACAAAGCTTAGGTGGATGAATAGAGATATGAAGAGGGCTAGGCCGGATGAACAAAACCAATCTAGGTCTAAGAAGAGGTTCTATAACCAAGATTCTTCAATGGTCAGCAATGATAGGGTGTCTAACCCTAAACCTCAAAGAGGGAATGGAGGTGGTTCTACTTTTGAGAGGCCTACTACTTGTGGAAAGCAACATTTGGGCAAGCGTCTTGCAGGTACGGATGGGTGCTTTGGATGCGGGAGTAAGGTTCATAAGATGAGAGATTGCCCTACACTTAATGCAAAAGGGAAATAGACCAATCAAGTTGCTCATGATGGCCCGGATCCAAATGCTCCTAAGAGGAACCGTTTCTATATGCTTCAAGCTAACAGGGATAAGGGTTCGTAAGTCAATTTTCTTTGTTGTTTGATGATAACCTTAGATGGGTTTACCCGAAGTGGGGGATGATGAGTCGAGTAGTAAGGTTGTTGATATCCTTATCTTTTCCTTCTATTCTAATTCAAGCTTGAAAACAAAGAGTTCTTAGTAGCATGTTGCATGTTGGAGTCTTATGTGAATTGAGTTTCCATATTCTCGTTATGATGTGCATATTTTAGTTGAATTCCTGTTTAAGTGAGTTTTCATGATTATGTCCCTCATGATTTATATGAATTTATGAAGAATTGTTTAAATAGCTCCATGAGATGCCTAGTTGATCATGCCTTGATGTGGTCTTGAATAAGATTTTGAGAGAAATTGTATGGAGCCTATAAATGTTGTAATGAGCATGATATGCTATGGAGAAGGAAGTTCCTCCAAAGAAATGAGAAATGGTAAAGCATATTGAGTGGTAGATGTTATTCCTACTTCCTTGAATTGCATGAAAGTCTTGTTGTAATGCGTTTTTATGTCGAGTTGATGTTTCCTCCTTGATGTGTGCTGTAGTAATTATATTACATGTTTGTTGTGGGCTGCTAGTCCTAGAGTCTTTACTTTATAATGTTAAAGTGTCATATTCGAGGACGAATGTTCCTAGGTGGGGGATATTGTAACATCCCTCAAAATGAAATAGGATAATTAGAGCTTCACATGCGTGTTAGTAGTTGATAAACCTGTATAAATGTTTGAAAATGAGTTTATAGGTTTGAAGTCAAACATCAAACAGACGTTCAAGACGTTCGAAAACTAGTCGTTTGCGCGCTAGTGTGTTCTAGTGCGTCGTGCATGTTTTTATATGTCGTACGAAGTCTAAAATCAGTGATGGTGACCCTACTATCCTAATATAATATTTTGGATGCAATGGGAGTGACTCCTAGGGAGAAGGCGGAGTTGGCTCCCTACCAACTCAAGGATGTAGCTCAAGTGTGGTTTGCAATGGAGGGATGACAGACCCATAGAGGCTGGCTGACCCAATAGATTGGAGAGTGTTTAAGACGGGCTTTCTTGATAGGTGTTTCCCCTTAGATTTGAGGGAGCAAAAGTTGGTTGAGTTCATGAACCTACGTCAAGGGAATATGAGTGTGAAGGAATACTCTTTCAAGTTTACCCAACTCTCTAAGTATGCTCCTACCTTGGTAGCAAATTCTAGGGCTAGAATGAATAAGTTTGTGATGGGCTATGAATGAAAAGTGTCGTACGGCCATGCTACATCATGATATGGATATCTCTAGGCTTATGGTTTATGCTCAGCAACTTGAGGAGACAAAGCTTAGGTGGATGAATAGAGATATGAAGAGGGCTAGGCCGGATGAACAAAACCAATCTACGTCTAAGAAGAGGTTCTATAACCAAGATTCTTCAATGGTCAGCAATGATAGGGTGTCTAACCCTAAACCTCAAAGAGGGAATGGAGGTGGTTCTACTTTTGAGAGGCCTACTACTTGTGGAAAGCAACATTTGGGCAAGTGTCTTGCAGGTACGGATGGGTGCTTTGGATGTGGGAGTAAGGGTCATAAGATGAGAGATTGCCCTACACTTAAGGCAAAAGGGAAAGAGACCAATCAAGTTGCTCATGATGGCCCGGATCCAAATGCTCCTAAGAGGAACCGTTTCTATATGCTTCAAGCTAACAGGGATAAGGGTTCGTAAGTCAATTTTCTTTGTTGTTTGATGATAACCTTAGATGGGTTTACCCGAAGTGGGGGATGATGAGTCGAGTAGTAAGGTTGTTGATATCCTTATCTTTTCCTTCTATTCTAATTCAAGCTTGAAAAAAAAGAGTTCTTAGTAGCATGTTGCATGTTGGAGTCTTATGTGAATTGAGTTTCCATATTCTCGTTATGATGTGCATATTTTAGTTGAATTCCTGTTTAAGTGAGTTTTCATGATTATGTCCCTCATGATTTATATGAATTTATGAAGAATTGTTTAAATAGCTCCATGAGATGCCTAGTTGATCATGCCTTGATGTGGTCTTGAATAAGATTTTGAGAGAAATTGTATGGAGCCTATAAATGTTGTAATGAGCATGATATGCTATGGAGAAGGAAGTTCCTCCAAAGAAATGAGAAATGGTAAAGCATATTGAGTGGTAGATGTTATTCCTACTTCCTTGAATTGCATGAAAGTCTTGTTGTAATGCGTTTTTATGTCGAGTTGATGTTTCCTCCTTGATGTGTGCTGTAGTAATTATATTACATGCTTGTTGTGGGCTGCTAGTCCTAGAGTCTTTACTTTATAATGTTAAAGTGTCATATTCGAGGATGAATGTTCCTAGGTGGGGGATATTGTAACATCCCTCAAAATGAAATAGGATAATTAGAGCTTCACATGCGTGTTAGTAGTTGATAAACCTGTATAGATGTTTGAAAATGAGTTTATAGGTTTGAAGTCAAACGTCAAAGAGACGTTCAAGACGTTCGAAAACTAGTCGTTTGCGCGCTAGTGTGTTCTAGTGCGTCTTGCATGTTTTTATGTGTCGTAGGAAGTCTAAAATCAGTGATGGTGACCCTACTATCCTAATATAATATTTTGGATGCAATGGGAGTGACTCCTAGGGAGAAGGCGGAGTTGGCTTCCTACCAACTCAAGGATGTAGCTCAAGTGTGGTTTGCAATGGAGGGATGAGAGACCCATAGGGGCTGGCTGACCCAATAGATTTGGGAGTGTTTAAGACGGCCTTTCTTGATAGGTGTTTCCCCCTTAGAGTTGAAGGAGCAAAAGTTGGTTGAGTTCATGAACCTACGTCAAGGGAATATGAGTGTGAAGGAATACTCTTTCAAGTTTACCCAACTCTGTAAGTATGCTCCTACCTTGGTAGCAAATTCTAGGGCCAGAATGAATAAGTTTGTGATGGGCTAGAATGAATGAAAAGTGTCGTACGGCCATGCTACATCATGATATGGATATCTCTAGGCTTATGGTTTATGCTCAGCAACTTGAGGAGACAAAGCTTAGGTGGATGAATAGAGATATGAAGAGGGCTAGGCCGGATGAACAAAACCAATCTAGGTCTAAGAAGAGGTTCTATAACCAAGATTCTTCAATGGTCAGCAATGATAGGGTGTCTAACCCTAAACCTCAAAGAGGGAATGGAGGTGGTTCTACTTTTGAGAGGCCTACTACTTGTGGAAAGCAACATTTGGGCAAGCGTCTTGCAGGTACGGATGGGTGCTTTGGATGTGGGAGTAAGGTTCATAAGATGAGAGATTGCCCTACACTTAAGGCAAAAGGGAAAGAGACCAATCAAGTTGCTCATGATGGCCCGGATCCAAATGCTCCTAAGAGGAACCGTTTCTATATGCTTCAAGCTAACAGGGATAAGGGTTCGTAAGTCAATTTTCTTTGTTGTTTGATGATAACCTTAGATGGGTTTACCCGAAGTGGGGGATGATGAGTCGAGCAGTAAGGTTGTTGATATCCTTATCTTTTCCTTCTATTCTAATTCAAGCTTGAAAACAAAGAGTTCTTAGTAGCATGTTGCATGTTGGAGTCTTATGTGAATTGAGTTTCCATATTCTCGTTATGATGTGCATATTTTAGTTGAATTCCTGTTTAAGTGAGTTTTCATGATTATGTCCCTCATGATTTATATGAATTTATGAAGAATTGTTTAAATTGCTCCATGAGATGCCTAGTTGATCATGCGTTGATGTGATCTTGAATAAGATTTTGAGAGAAATTGTATGTAGCCTATAAATGTTGTAATGAGCATGATATGCTACGGAGAAGGAAGTTCCTCCAAAGAAATGAGAAATGGTAAAGCATATTGAGTGGTAGATGTTATTCCTACTTTCTTGAATTGCATGAAAGTCTTGTTGTAATGCGTTTTTATGTCGAGTTGATGTTTCCTCCTTGATGCCTATGGTAAGGGCATATGTGCAGTTTTGATGCAAGACTCCAAGCCAATTGCCTACTTTAGTGAAAAGCTAAGTGGAGTAAGATTGAACTACTCAACTTATGATAAGGAGCTATATGCCTTGGTGAGGGCGTTAGCTACATGGCAGCACTACTTGTGGCCTCGAGAATTTGTGGTCAAGACTGATCATGAGTCATTAAAATACTTGAAGAGCCAAGGTAAACTTAGTCGTAGGCATGCTAAATGGGTAGAGTTTATTGAAACTTTTCCTTATGTAATTGCTTACAAACAAGGAAAGGAGAATGTGGTTGCTGATGCACTCTCAAGAAGGTACGTTTTGATCTCTACTCTTACTTCAAAGTTGTTGGGTTTTGACCAAATCAAGTTCCTCTATGCTAAGGATTCTTATTTTGGTGAGATATTTGCTGAATGTAAGTTAGGTCCTTTTGAGAAACTTAATCTTCAAGATGAATGTCTATTCAAGGAAAATAAATTATGTGTTCCTAACTGCTCGTTGTGTGAACTATTTGTTAGGGAAGCACATTGTGGAGGGCTAATGGGACATTTTCGTGTACCCAAAACACTGGAAATACTTTCTGAACATTTTTATTGGCCTAGCATGAGAAAGGATGCTGAAAAAGTGTGTTCTTATTGTCTTGAATGTAAACAGGCTAAGTCTAGAACATTGCCGCATGGTCTTTATACTCATTTACCTGTTTCTAATTCCCCTTGGATTGATATTTCTATGGATTTCATATTGGGGCTGCCAAGGACTAAGTATGGTAAGGGTAATATATTTGTGGTAGTAGATAGATTTTCTAAAATAGCTCATTTTATCCCATGTAAAAAGACTAATGATGTATCTCATGTGGCTGACTTGTTTGTAAAGGAAGTGGTTAAATTGCATGGAATACCTAGAACTATTGTTAAGTTGTAGATGTTAGAATTGTGAGGTTTGATCCCTTTGAAAGTGGGGAGGTGTTTACTTTATAAGCATGTTGTGATCATTGCCTTGTAAGCAAAGTTGGATGATTGTTGTTTTGTGTAATGTTGATTATGTGAAGGTAATGTGATATGATGTGAATTTTGTGTATGGTCTAAGATTAGGAAAGGTGACCTTGTGTAGAGACTTTATGTGTTATGCTTGGTTGTTGTCTTCTTTGAATGATTCATAATGAAGGTGAGGTTAGGATAGACTATTTTTACCTACTCTCACACCTAGTGAATGAAAAGAATGAAAGAATGTGAGAATGGATGAAAAGAATGGGAGTTAATGCTAATGAATGAAAGTTGGGTCTATTGTAAGGATAGTCTCATAAAGTTCCTTTAAATGAATGGGGTTCCTAGATGAAAGGTTTTCTCATCTTTGAATCTGAGAGCTTTCTTAATGAATGAATGTTGGGTTAGGATGAGTACTCCTTCATGAGTTGAGATTAGAGTACTTAGTAGCAATCCTTATCCCTAAACGAATGAATGTTGGGCTAGGATGGGTACTCCTTCGTGAGTTGAGATGAGAGTACTTAGTAGCAATCCTTATCCCTAAATGAATGAATGAATGAATTAATGAAATGAATGTCCAACTCCGTGGGGGAGTAATGTCTAGCACCGAGAGGATATGAAGATGGGTGGATACTCCTTCGTTAGTTGAGATGTGAGTATTTAGTAGCAACCCTTAAGATGGGTGCTCCTTCGTGAGTTGAGATGAGAGTACTTAGAAGCAATACTTCTATCCCTTAACTATGTGCCTACATAGGACTAGCTAGTGGTCTCTACCACGTAAAGGCTAAAAGAATGACCCTACCTTAGGCAAGTGGGGATCGCTCATCCGGAAAGGGTTACTGTCGGGAATCCATGTCAAGCTCCATGGTCTATGTTAGTTAAGGCTCTTCCCCTACATTAATGAATGAATGAACTAGGATCTCTTAAGGATGTACTACTTAGGATAGGTCGTGGAATGAGATATCATCTAGATATTGTACAAGTAGACATTTAAGGGAGAGCTTGATGTGCCTTAGTAATGATAATGAATGAATGAGTCTTATTCCTAATTAATGAAAGTGTTGGTCTTTGAGCATGCTAATGTGAAAGTGAGTCATAATGAATTGAATGTAAGTGCTTATGTTGAATTGAATGTATGTGATGATCTTACGTCATTAATGAAAGAAGTTTTCTAAATGCATTAAGTTGAATGAACGATTTATGTTGAGATGTGAATAGATCTTGTCTTGTGTAGCCTTAAGGATCACTTGGGTGTGGTATGGAGAGGTAATATGGGCTGCCTCACCATGTCGTACAGCCATGCTCTATCATGATATGGATATCTCTAGGCTTATGGTTTATGCTCAACAACTTGAGGAGACAAAGCTTAGGAGGATGAATACAGATATGAAGAGGGCTAGGCCGTTTGAACAAAACCAATCTAGGTCTAAAAAGAGGTTCTATAAGCAAGATTCTTCAATGGTCAACAATGAAAGGGTGTCTAACCCTAAACCTCAAAGAGGGAATGGAGGTGGTTCTACTTTTAAGAGGCCTAGGTGTGCTACTTGTGGAAAGCAACATATGGGCATGTGTCTTGCCGGTACGGATGGATGCTTTGGATGTGGGAGTAAGGGTCATAAGATGAGAGATTGCACCTTCATTAAGGCAAAAGGGAAAGAGACGAATCAAGTTGCTCATGATGGCACGGATCCAAATGCTCCTAAGAGGGCACCAAACGACGGCCACCATTGACGGACCGTCAATGCACTGACGGATCGTCAATGCACTGACTGACCGTTAATGCACTAATGGTCCGTCATTGACGGACCATCCCGGTAGGTCGTTGTTTGGGACAGAGGCTCAACATTTGGGGGCTAAGCTTCCACAACTACGTGTGGAGCTACGCCCCCTTTTGACGGGGCGTCAATGGCCTGACGAGGCGTCACCCTGGGCGTCAAACAAGACCGCCAAACATACTGCCTAGGCAGCCTTTTATGCCAACGTTTGGGTCCTCTCCAAGGACCCTTAGGCTGGTCCTTGGGGAGTCGTACCCGGACGTTGGGACCCTAAACATGCCTATTAGGATAGTAGGGTCACCATCACTGATTTTAGACTTCATACGACACATAAAAACATGCAAGACACACTAGAACACACTAGCACGCAAACGACTAGTTTTCGAACGTCTCTTTGACGTTTGACTTCAAACTCAACTAAACTGACCTATAAACTCATATTCAAACATTTATACAAGTTTATCAACTACTAACACACATGTGAAGCTCCAATTATCCTATTTCATTTTGAGGGATGTTACAATATCCCCCACTTAAAGACTCTAGGACTAGCAGTCCACAACAAGCATGTAATATAATTACTACAGCACACATCAAGGAGGAAACATCAACTCGACATAAAAAAGCATTACAACAAGACTTTCATGCAATTCAAGGAAGTAGGAATAACATCTACCACTCAATATGCACAAAACTTTACCACTTCTCATTTCTTTGGAGGAATTTCCTTCTCCATAGCATATCATGCTCATTACAACATTTATAGGCTCCATACAATTTATCTCAAAATCTTATTCAAGATCACATCAAGGCATGATCAACTAGGCATCTCGTGGAGCAATTTAAACAATGCTTCATAAATTCATATAAATCATGAGGGACATAATCATGAAAACTTATTTATTTACTTAAACAAGAATTCAACTAAAATATGCACATCATAACGTGAATATGGAAACTCAATTCACATAAGACTCCAACATGCAACATGCTACTAAGAACTCTTTGTTTTCAAGCTTGAATTAGAATAGAAGGAAAAGATAAAGATATCAACAACCTTACTACTCCACTCATCATCCCCCACCCATCTAAGCTTATCATCAAACAACAAAGAAAATTGACTTACCTTCATTTGTTCCCTTATCCCTGTTTAGCTTGAAGCATATAGAAACGGTTCCTCTTAGGAGCATTTGGATCCGGGCCATCATGAGCAACTTGAATGGTCTCTTTCCCTTTTGCCTTAAGTGTAGGGCAATCTCTCATCGTATGACCCTTACTCCCACGTCCTAAGCGTCCATCCGTACCTGCAAGACACTTGCCCAAATGTTGCTTTCCACAAGTAGCACACCTAGGCCTCTCAAAAGTAGAACCACCTCCATTACCTCTTTGAGGTTTAGCGTTAGCACCCCATCATTGTTGACCATTGAAGAATCTTGGTTATAGAACCTCTTCTTAGACCTAGATTGGTTTTTATCATTCGGCCTAGCCCTCTTCATATCTCTATTCATCCTCCTAAGCTTTGTCTGCTCAAGTTGTTGAGCATAAACCATAAGCCTAGAGATATCCATATCATGATGGAGCATGGCCGTACGACACTCTTCTTACACTAAACCGGAAACCCCCATCACAAACTTATTCATTCTAGCCCTAAAATTTACTACCAAGGTAGGAGCATACTTAGAGAGTTGGGTAAACTTGAGAGAGTATTCCTTCACACTCATATTCCCTTGACGTAGGTTCATGAACTCAGCCAACTTTTGCTCCCTCAACTCCAAGGGCAAACACCTATCAATAAAGGCCGTCTTAAACACTCCCCAATCTATTGGGTCAGCCCCTATGGGTCTCTCATCCCTCCATTGCTCAAACCACACTTGAGCTACATCCTTGAGTTGGTAGGAAGCCAAGTCCGCCTTCTCCCTAGGAGTCACTCCCATTGCATCCAAATACCTAAACACCTCATCTATAAAGTTTTGTGGGTCCTCATCTACCTTAGAACCATAGAAGGTAGGAAGGTTCATCCTTGTGAAATCCCTCAACCTTGAGGCCACGGTACTCTCAATAGCATTCACCCTAGGCCTCACATCTCTATTTTATTGTGTAGTCATGGAGCAGGCCAGCCTCTCTAATCTCCCCATTAGTCATATCCGGGGGAGCATTCTCTTGCCCACCTAAAGGAGCTTGGTCGACTCGCACTCCTTGGGGAGGAACTCTCCCATCATCTATCTCCTCTTCCGCTCTCCTCCGATTAGCCCTCGTATTCATATCCTATAAACACAAGAGATGGATTATGAAAAGGACACTTATAGACCAAACTCTAAGGCACGACATCAAGAATAATGAAAGAAAGTGAAACTTCTATCTCGCTCATAGATGTGTCGCGACTCACACCTATGAATACGACTCTGCTGGACGTGGCTTTCGAGACTTTGCACCTAAAAGTAACTTTAAAACCTTATGCTCTGATACCAAGTTTGTAACGACCCGAGAGCACCCCTTAGCCGTTACATGCATATTCAACCTCTCGGAGGTCTTATACAAGCCTTAGCATTCATTCATCGCATAGATAATAAAAATCAATAAGAATTTAAAACTTTTATTAAATAAAACCATAAGACTTCAAGAGTCATCAACATTTGAAAACAACAATACGCAAGCGGAACTACTAAGTCTCTTTAGCCAATCTTAGACAAGAACTTAAACGTACTAAGGGACACGGCCCTTTACAAATGAAATGAAACTTAAGTGTCTATTACAATGACTAAGAAACTTCTAAACATAGTCCTCGAATCTTGAGGACATAACAAAGACTTGGAAGAGTGAAGCAATCCAAGCAACTCCAAAGCACAATCTCCTCCTAATTACCACAACCTACACTTGTAGTAAAATAGAAGAAAGGGGTTAGTACAAAACACGTACTAAGAATGAGGATATGCAAAACATGCTAAAAAGGACATTTGTTTGGAAGTTACGCTTTCATGCCATTTTGATAAAATCTCATGAACATCAACTTAATAGGCACCATATAAGTCACAACCAACAATACAAAGTCATATGCTTCGCAATACATCATAAACATACATAACCCATTTACCTTTACCTTCTTGCCTTGGACCTCCACCTTAAGTAACCCTTAAGCAATCCTTTGTGCAATGTATGGGCAACGTCCCATACCATCTCACCCTGCTAAGGCACCACCTTAAGGTCACACAAAGTGCAGTTACCATGCATACCTCAACCTTCACCAATTAATCACATAAGACATATAAGCACATAAGCCAACAAGTCACTTCATAAAACTAGAACACTCATCAAATGTCATCCCAAGACCCACCTAAGTAAGACATGGTGAGGCAGCCCATACTACCTCTCCATACCACACCCAAGTGATCCTTAAGGCTACACAAGACAAGCTCCATTCACATCTCAACATAAATCGTTCATTCAACTTAATGCATTTTTAGACAACTTCATTCATTAATGACATAAGATCATCACATACATTCAACTCAACATAAGGAAGTACATTCAATTCATTATGACTCACTTTCACATTAGCATGCTCAAAGATCAACACTTTCATTAATTAGCCCAATAAGACTCATTCATTCATTATCATTACTAAGACACACCAAGATCTCCCTTAAATGTCTACTTGTGCAATGTCTAGATGATGTCCCATTCCACCACCTATCCTAAGTAGTACACCCTTAACAGACCCTAGTTCATTCATTCATTAATGTGGGGGAAGAGCCATAACCGACATAGACCATGGAGCTTGACATGGAATCCCGGTAGTAACCCTTACCGGATGAGGGATCCCCACTTGCCTAAGGTAGGGTCATTCTTTTAGCCTTTACGTGGTAGAAACCACTAGCTAGTCCTATGTGGGCACATAGTTAAGGGATATAAGGATTGCTTCTAAGTACTCTCATCTCAACTCACGAAGGAGAACCCATCTTAAGGGTTGCTACTAAATACTCACATCTCAACTAACGAAGGAGTATCCACCCATCTTCATATCCTCTCGGTGCTAAACATTACTCCCCCACAGAGTTGGACATTCATTTCATTCATTCATTTAGGGATAAGGATTGCTACTAAGTACTCTCATCTCAACTCACGAAGGAGTACCCATCCTAGCCCAACATTCATTTGTTTAGGGATAATGATTGCTACTAAGTACTCTCATCTCAACTCACGAATGAGTACTCATCCTAACCCAACATTCATTCATTGAGGAAGCTCTTGGATTCAAAGATGAGAAAACCTTTCATCTAGGAACCCCATTCATTTTAAAGGAGTACTTTATGAGACTATCCTTACAATAGACCCAACTTCCATTCATTAGCATTAACTCCCTTTCTTTTCATTCATTCTCACATTCTTTCATTCTTTTCATTCACTAGGTGTGAGAGTAGGTAAACATAGTCTATCCTAACCTCACCTTCATTATAAGTCATTCAAAGAAGACAACAACTAAGCATAACACATAAAGTCTCTACAGAAGGTCACCTTTCATACTCTTAGACCATACACAAATTCACATCATATCACATTACCTTCACATAATCAAATTACTCAAAAAACAATCGTCCAACTTTGCCTACAAGGCCATGATCACAAACATGGTTATAAAGTAAACACCTCCCCACTTTCAAAGGGATCAAACCTCACAATTCTAACATCTACAACATATATATAATACTAGAATAAATAATCTATTCACACCTTCATCATCATTATAAACCTTAGGTCACAATTGCCCATTCAAGGCCAACATCCAATATAACACAATTGACCATCAATTCCTCATAATTCAATATAGAACAATACAAAAATCAATAGCCCATAACAATCTACACATTAATATCACATTATTAGCTCATCATCAATAGACCCACTTTAGACCCGAATATTAGGATTTCAAGATATGCAAGGGTTCATGGAGTTTTTCATCTTAAAACCATCAATATTAACATAAATCATCATTTGAAATACTTTCATGCAAGAACCCAAGCTTAGAATTGAAATTGAGATTTTTAGTGTTTATGAAAAACATTGAAATCACTTTGATTTGGCTCTTTGATTGAAAGGAGAATCACATATAAAATCCCCATACCTTTGTGATTAATTTCCTTAGGAATTTGAAGGAGAAATCAGTAGGAACCCATCCCCTAGCTTGAAGCTTCATCAATGCCTTTCATGGAGTTTTAGAGAGAGAATTTATTTTAGAGGGAAGGTTCAATTGGAATAATGAGGTCTAATTCTAGGTTAAAGAGTTTTAACTAACTAAAAATACCCAAGAATAGGTAATATAGTCGTCTAGGGTCTAATTAGAACGTGGAGTGAATTTACCCTCACTTGGGAGTGAAACAGGGCACCAAACGACGGCACCATTGACGGACCGTCAATGCACTGACGGATCGTCAATGCACTGACTGACCGTTAATGCACTAATGGTCCGTCATTGACGGACCATCCTGGTAGGTCGTTGTTTGGGACAGAGGCTCAACATTTGGGGGCTAAGCTTCCACAACTACGTGTGGAGCTACGCCCCCTTTTGACGGGGCGTCAATGGCCTGACGAGGCGTCACCCTGGGCGTCAAACAAGACCGCCAAACATACTGCCTAGGCAGCCTTTTATGCCAACGTTTGGGTCCTCTCCAAGGACCCTTAGGCTGGTCCTTGGGGAGTCGTACCCGGACGTTGGGACCCTAAACATGCCTATTAGGATAGTAGGGTCACCATCACTGATTTTAGACTTCATACGACACATAAAAACATGCAAGACACACTAGAACACACTAGCACGCAAACGACTAGTTTTCGAACGTCTCTTTGACGTTTGACTTCAAACTCAACTAAACTGACCTATAAACTCATTTTCAAACATTTATACAAGTTTATCAACTACTAACTAACACACATGTGAAGCTCCAATTATCCTATTTCATTTTGAGGGATGTTACAATATCCCCCACTTGGGAACATTCGTCCTCGAATGACACATTAACATTATAAAGTAAAGACTCTAGGACTAGCAGTCCACAACAAGCATGTAATATAATTACTACAGCACACATCAAGGAGGAAACATCAACTCGACATAAAAAAGCATTACAACAAGACTTTCATGCAATTCAAGGAAGTAGGAATAACATCTACCACTCAATATGCACAAAACTTTACCACTTCTCATTTCTTTGGAGGAATTTCCTTCTCCATAGCATATCATGCTCATTACAACATTTATAGGCTCCATACAATTTATCTCAAAATCTTATTCAAGATCACATCAAGGCATGATCAACTAGGCATCTCGTGGAGCAATTTAAACAATTCTTCATAAATTCATATAAATCATGAGGGACATAATCATGAAAACTTATTTATTTACTTAAACAAGAATTCAACTAAAATATGCACATCATAACGTGAATATGGAAACTCAATTCACATAAGACTCCAACATGCAACATGCTACTAAGAACTCTTTGTTTTCAAGCTTGAATTAGAATAGAAGGAAAGATAAAGATATCAACAACCTTACTACTCCACTCATCATCCCCCACCCATCTAAGCTTATCATCAAACAACAAAGAAAATTGACTTACCTTCATTTGTTCCCTTATCCCTGTTTAGCTTGAAGCATATAGAAACGGTTCCTCTTAGGAGCATTTGGATCCGGGCCATCATGAGCAACTTGAATGGTCTCTTTCCCTTTTGCCTTAAGTGTAGGGCAATCTCTCATCGTATGACCCTTACTCCCACGTCCTAAGCGTCCATCCGTACCTGCAAGACACTTGCCCAAATGTTGCTTTCCACAAGTAGCACACCTAGGCCTCTCAAAAGTAGAACCACCTCCATTACCTCTTTGAGGTTTAGCGTTAGACACCCCATCATTGTTGACCATTGAAGAATCTTGGTTATAGAACCTCTTCTTAGACCTAGATTGGTTTTTATCATTCGGCCTAGCCCTCTTCATATCTCTATTCATCCTCCTAAGCTTTGTCTGCTCAAGTTGTTGAGCATAAACCATAAGCCTAGAGATATCCATATCATGATGGAGCATGGCCGTACGACACTCTTCTTACACTAAACCGGAAACCCCCATCACAAACTTATTCATTCTAGCCCTAAAATTTACTACCAAGGTAGGAGCATACTTAGAGAGTTGGGTAAACTTGAGAGAGTATTCCTTCACACTCATATTCCCTTGACGTAGGTTCATGAACTCAGCCAACTTTTGCTCCCTCAACTCCAAGGGCAAACACCTATCAATAAAGGCCGTCTTAAACACTCCCCAATCTATTGGGTCAGCCCTATGGGTCTCTCATCCCTCCATTGCTCAAACCACACTTGAGCTACATCCTTGAGTTGGTAGGAAGCCAAGTCCGCCTTCTCCCTAGGAGTCACTCCCATTGCATCCAAATACCTAAACACCTCATCTATAAAGTTTTGTGGGTCCTCATCTACCTTAGAACCATAGAAGGTAGGAAGGTTCATCCTTGTGAAATCCCTCAACCTTGAGGCCACGGTACTCTCAATAGCATTCACCCTAGGCCTCACATCTCTATTTTATTGTGTAGTCATGGAGCAGGCCAGCCTCTCTAATCTCCCCATTAGTCATATCCGGGGGAGCATTCTCTTGCCCACCTAAAGGAGCTTGGTCGACTCGCACTCCTTGGGGAGGAACTCTCCCATCATCTATCTCCTCTTCCGCTCTCCTCCGATTAGCCCTCGTATTCATATCCTATAAACACAAGAGATGGATTATGAAAAGGACACTTATAGACCAAACTCTAAGGCACGACATCAAGAATAATGAAAGAAAGTGAAACTTCTATCTCGCTCATAGATGTGTCGCGACTCACACCTATGAATACGACTCTGCTGGACGTGGCTTTCGAGACTTTGCACCTAAAAGTAACTTTAAAACCTTATGCTCTGATACCAAGTTTGTAACGACCCGAGAGCACCCCTTAGCCGTTACATGCATATTCAACCTCTCGGAGGTCTTATACAAGCCTTAGCATTCATTCATCGCATAGATAATAAAAATCAATAAGAATTTAAAACTTTTATTAAATAAAACCATAAGACTTCAAGAGTCATCAACATTTGAAAACAACAATACGCAAGCGGAACTACTAAGTCTCTTTAGCCAATCTTAGACAAGAACTTAAACGTACTAAGGGACACGGCCCTTTACAAATGAAATGAAACTTAAGTGTCTATTACAATGACTAAGAAACTTCTAAACATAGTCCTCGAATCTTGAGGACATAACAAAGACTTGGAAGAGTGAAGCAATCCAAGCAACTCCAAAGCACAATCTCCTCCTAATTACCACAACCTACACTTGTAGTAAAATAGAAGAAAGGGGTTAGTACAAAACACGTACTAAGAATGAGGATATGCAAAACATGCTAAAAAGGACATTTGTTTGGAAGTTACGCTTTCATGCCATTTTGATAAAATCTCATGAACATCAACTTAATAGGCACCATATAAGTCACAACCAACAATACAAAGTCATATGCTTCGCAATACATCATAAACATACATAACCCATTTACCTTTACCTTCTTGCCTTGGACCTCCACCTTAAGTAACCCTTAAGCAAATTCCTTTGTGCAATGTATGGGCAACGTCCCATACCATCTCACCCTGCTAAGGCACCACCTTAAGGTCACACAAAGTGCAGTTACCATGCATAC